>NC_054059.1:22952812-23281250 GCF_017639655.2 Falco naumanni
AAGCAACTTGGTTGGAAAGCTCTCCCTTTCTGAATACCTTGCCACAGGAATCTCACTGCCATCCTCTAAGAGTTACACACAAAATGACAGGAATTGGTAGTAACACATTTTTTTGGACCTCCTGAAACTGATACTGTAGGAAGTAGGTTTTTCTTTGAATGCAGGCAAGACTGGAAATTTAAAGGAAAAATTCCTCATTCTGTGTATTTCCAGAAGAACATGGACTCTGCAGCATTAGCCTTGTCCTGCTTTGCTCAGCAAGCCCAGGTGCTCTCCTGTTTGTGCAGGGAAGTTAGTATGGGGCATACAGTGAGAAACAAGAACAAAAAAATTAAAAAAAAAGCTTTTTTATAGTACAGATTTTCATCCCAAATGCATTTGGGCAGGTACAGTGACTTGTATTTACTGGTACATTTTCCATTAATTTCAGTCAGCTCCCAATTTTATATTGATTGTTTCCTGTTGATACATTTCCTATAGCTACAGTATACAGCACTTAAGGTTTAGCATGAGGTCACTGTGCAAGTTCCGTATTAAAAAAAAAACAAACCACAACAGATGGCAGGCTGCCAGTCTCTTGCTTTTAGTATTTAGATTGACGCTATAGGATGAGTTCAAGTCCGTTACCTTTTTTGTGAACGACATATAACTCCACTGATGCCGATGGGGTTCACGTGGTATAAATGTGGTGCAGTGAGAGGCAAGTAAGATCTTCCCACTGCATGCCATATAAGCCAGAGTCTCAGAGGAAAACAACAGTGTGCCTTTATATAACATTAATTAAGCATCTGCTGAAAAGTAAATGAGTTTTGTGGATTCTTGATAAGTGGTATCATTGTGGAATACCTAATGTAGAGTATTTCTCCAAGTAGAAACATATCATGTTTCTGCTCTTTTACAGCAGGAATATTTCTCAGAGAGCTTTAGGCTGCTGTAGCACAGGCTAAAGGGGTGTAAATCAGCGCTGTTCTGTGGAGTGCTTGTGATAAAACCCCATGTGGGCTCACTCTGCACACCAGTGCTATACTGACTTACACCACCTGAACATCTTTACCCTGCATGTTTAGAAGTAGGACTGCAACTGCAGCTATGTTCTGCCTTGCTATCCATATTCAAGGCTGCATGTATTGATAATGGGAAAAAGGAGCTTTCTCAGCACAGTCTCTCCATGTACACTCCTAAAAGAAGGAGAAATTACTTTTGTAGATTAGATTTTACCACCATTTCTCAGATTGTGTGCTATACGACCCCAGGAGCAGAACTGAATCCAAGCTCACTACAATGAAAAAAAATCACAGTTAACAGAAGGTAGCAATAGCAGCATTAGATTAGATATTTTTAGTAGTAAAGCTTTAGCAGTAGAAAAAGGGTCAAGAACATGCATAATGCTGAGTAAAAGAGAAGGCTATCAGAAAAGAGGGAACTTATTTTTAAACGTGCCTCCAAATAACCCTGTTATACTAGTATATCCTTTCAAGTCAGGTCATGGCTGCATTAAGCTTCCTACCGAGTCAGGTCATCCTGTGGGTATAAATGTGTGCTCTAAGTTGCATAAAATCCATCCAATCCTATTTGCATTGTCACTCTACGATACAAAATGCTATAGTGACCTTTTTTTATGTCCAGTACTATCTATAAAGCAGGCTTAGGCCCTTTTGTTCTTAAGGAGGTCAGCTGTCAGTTACTCTCTTAATGAGCTTCAGGCATTCCCAAAGAGTTTTCCAATATTGCAAGACATACCTGGCCCCAGGCAGAACAGTTATGGCTCTGCCAACACCTAAGCGGTGCAGACAGATCCCATGTGACAGGTTATGCAACTGAGCTGGGCTTTATATACCCCTAGGACCTTAAGCATGTAACGGGCTCGAGGGAAAAGAGCATCAGGTGAGGAAAAAATGTTTGCATACCTTGCTTCTTGGAGTGCTTTTGGCAGTGTAGCAAACCATATTAGACTTAATCTTATGTTTCAGTAAAGGGTCAGCTTGTAAAACTCCCTGGGATTTGGTAATGGTTTGTGTGTTCTATAATTGCAGGGTCTGAAATTTTACAAAGACTCAGAAATCATGATTGCTTCTCTCCGGAGAATGACACCTGGGTATATAAGGTTGTTGCAGGTATGAAAATTCTGTCCTTTTTTTCTGCTTTTAATTACATCTTTGAAATACCAGTATTTCTTTTGCTCAGACTGATTTCATTTCAAATTATTGCATGGTCAACCCAAGGGAACGCTGGCTTCTGGTGGGTTAACTTGCATAACAAGTAGAAGAAGTCTTAATTAAGCCTCTGCTGAAAAGTAAATGAATTATGATAATTCTTCATAATTGGTGTCATGCTGGAATACTGAATGCAGACTACTTGGAAGGAGTTTATGTTTCTGCAGTGCTTAAAGAGGAAATACTTCTCCACCATTTTCTCTTGCAGTGGCTTTGTGTGTTTGGGGCAGTAGGAGAATGTTAATGGGAAGAAGGATGCTGAGTTCCTAAGCAACTCAAATGAGCTGTCAGTGAAATGCATCAAGCAGCTTCTATTTATATGATAAATAAACCTCAGCCAGTATTGGCCTCTGGAACACTGGTGGACCAGAGTATCAATTATTATATGAAAAGAAAAAAAAAAAGAAAAAAAAAGGCATGCATAGAAAATGTTTTAAATTAGCTACATAATTGAGAATAAAACAGCCCAAATATTATATATATACATCGAAGTAGAGCACCTTCTTTATTGTACTCCATATTTTGATATTTACAGAGTGTATATCCTTTTGTTGGAAAATCTCATGGCTCTTAGCAATGTGATCTGCATCCAAATCATAGACGATAGTAGCTGAGAGGTGATAGTTGCGTAGCTGAGGGCGTGAGCTAAGGATACTGTGTTTCAGTCCCAGCAGTGGAAGTTCTTTCACACCTCCTGCATATCTCTTGATATCACCTTAAGCAGTAATTTTATTTGGAATTTATTTTGCCATCATTTATTCTGCTGCTGAAGTAGCTAGCCACACTGTCAGACACATTTATCAAGGTCAGAGCACTCAGCTCTGATTATTTAACCTCACATAAAAAATCTAGAATCTGGAAGTGAAAATCAGGTTCCTTGGAACTTGTCACTCCTGCCAGTGGTGCCATGCTTTCCGTCCATGGACTGCAAGGGAGAGTACACAAAAGTCATTATTTCAGGCCTAGTCATGATTTCATATAAGAAATGCTGTAACTAGAAAGGCGCATTGTATGTTTTAACTGACAGCGCCAATACGTATAGGAATTTGTGTTTTGCTTTCTAGGGAGTCTGTGCAACTGTGTTTCTGCTTCTTGGTCGGTGTATCGTATGTCCTAGCAAGCAACAGTAACTTAATTTCTGTTCTGACTGTTATTCAGATTATCAGTAAATACTTTTTTTTTTTTTATCTTTACTTTGATTGGCATTTCCTGCTACTTTGTTAGACTTGAGAAAAAGACTGTTAAAACTTGTCTGCTTGGTCTAGTCCCACCTGCGGAGCTAACAAAAGATGATACTGATCCCTTTTAGCCTTGCTTTCCTGAATTAATAACTAACATTCAAGGGAGCATCACTGTGTTAGCAGCTAATCTGTGGGAAGGAGATCTTTGAACTTCATGGAACAAGAGAGTCCCTTCTCTTTTATGCCTAAGCCTCCACACTTAATTCAGCTCCCCTTTCAGCCAAGTAGCCAGAGGGAATCCCATTAAAGTCACTGAAATCGATGAGTTACAAATGAAAGAGATCATATTAGCAATGTGTCTTTTCTTCTACAAAGCCATAAAAAGGGGAGCCCTGCAAAATGTGCAGTGGTTTGTGCCGAATACTCTTCAGCAAAAAGCAGAGTCATACTCTATGACATATAGAAGAAAAAAGTGCTTTGTAGGTTCCAAAGACACACTTTTGTGTTGCCCTCAGCTGAATCAGCATGTAATTTGCCCTGTTTCTCCCATAGACTCAAGCTGCAGGAAAAATCGTTACCAACTCGTCAGACACCTTGCTGCAACGGGCAGCGGTGCTACTGGGAATGTTTGGGATCAGTATATCCAGCTACAGCACACACCAGCTAACTCAAAAGAGACTTCCCTTGACCCTTCAAGCTGCATTGGGATGTGACCCAAGAAGTAAAGGCTTACATCAGTAGTGCTGATGGGTGGCTTTTCTGCCTCAGTAACTGGTGTGGAGGTAATGAGACACTTTGCAGCTGTGATTTCTACAGGCAAAGTTAAAAAGATGGACGAATTACAGACTTCTTCAAGAAAGAAAAAAACCAATGACTAGCAGAGGCATCAGTTTTCCAAAGACAAACTGTCTATAAATACAATGGACTTTCTTTGTTATCCCGTGTATACATTGAGAGAGATCTAAAGGTATAAAATACAGTTAAAATCAGAGTAGGTGTAAACAGATCGATGAGGGTGCCATGCTTCGTTAGTGTCACCTTGTTGCAGCTTTTGCAGATTTACTGTGCAAACACTGGTTTTGAAAAGGAAAAGTTAGAAGCAATATATTCCTTATGAGAAGAGTTAGACTGGTTTGTGCTGTTATATCTAACTAGATATGTGCATTTGTATGTATTACAGAATTTGTGCACCCTAATTTTGCCTACTGAATCTTAAACATTTCTTGATGCCTTTTGTGTAAAAATCTTTGTGTATTTTAACACAAGCTGGTTACCTTCTGCCACAGCAGAGATGGCCACAGGCTACACCATCCATGTGATGTTGGGAAGGAACTGTGGCAGCAGACCAGATAACTTCATAATTGTGTACAGAAACTCTCTACTCTAGAAAGTATCAGTAAAAATACTGGGTTGGGTTTCGTTGCAGAGTTCAGTATCTGATTGTATGTCTCTGCGAAGCCCACTCATCCCATAATGTAGATTGTGATTAAAATAAAAATAGAGATTGACCTTTTTTCCCCTCCTTTTCCCTTGTTTTCTTGTTCTTCTCACTCAGTGCAATAGCTTATGCAGGAATGTTTTCTTACTATCGGTTTGCATTTTTCCAACTGTTTCTGATGTTTTATGTAAACATGGCTTTGTAGGCTCTTCTGTGCATGTTAGCATTTCAAATCCTTTGTTCTCAGTTACTAAATACAAATATTATTTTTGGGGTTTTTTCCCATGTTTAAAATTATTTCTTGTGTCAACAGTGTTTATATTCAACCACTAAGGGGCATCCTACACAGCTGAATGTTTTGAAGTCCAGCTTGTTCATTGCAACATTACAAACCACAAATTGAATCAGGCTGAAATTTTTACCTTTTTTTATTTTTAAATTGTTCTTTCCCCTGTTTCCTTTTCTCACCCCCTCCAAGCAGTGTCTTTCCTCCCCCGCAACTGTTTTTAAACTGAAGAAAATGAGAAAATCAGTGTTTACATGGTCATTTTTTACAATGTACCAGGTCACAAATTACCTCCATCTTGTATAGTGTTCTGTTTATACATAAAATTAAAAAATCGTATAATGGATTCCATCTTCTGCCTACACATACAGAAATAAAACAAAATACTTGATTCCTTTGACAAAAGTAAGAATGGTATCTCTGGAAAGCATTTAATCACATTGATTGGAGATGCACAGTGTGACCACCACCACCACCCTCAATATGCCATATATATGGCTTTTTAATCAATGCATATGGGTTTGGGCAGCTGCATTTTTATCACCTGATTTCCTGCCCCCATGCAACATGAATGGAAGATCATTAGCTGTTTTCAATGCCATTACTATGCTCATGTGAACTCTTCTGTTAGATAAAAGGTAAGTGCAAGAGCATTGTGATTTTAACATGATAGAATAGAGTAAGATAAATGATAACTTGACCACTGAGATTTTCCCATTTTAGTGTATCATGAAAATGATGCCCATGAGGAATATATACTTTTTCCATGAGGATTGCTTTGAATCGTTTTGAAAATTTTATCTGGCACCACTAGAAATGACAGGAGGACAACACAGACTATAGGCATATTGACTGTGGAGAGACTCAGTAAAGGTATGGGCCTTAGGAGCCTCAGGAACATACAGTGAAGCACCAAGAAGGTGTAATTGAAATTAATTACAGAGCAGTTACATTTAAACTTGCTGAAGATTTGGGGCTGGGCTGAAAATCACTGTTAGGTGAAAAGTTGGGACTGCATCCAGCGGAAGATGCAGGTATCTGTAACTAACCTATCTGTTCCTGTAAAAGTCTAAAACCAAAATTTTAGTTTTATCGAAATACAGCTGCCACCTCATGCTGGGCACAACAGACGGCCATGCGCCCGTTGCTTTCACTGCTGCAACAACCTGCAAGATTTCCCCTCAGCTGAGTGACGCTGGGATGTGCTGAGCACCAAGACATTGAAACTTGCTGGGGGTGGGCAACAATATGCCCATCATCTCATCCTCTCTGTGGCTGGAAGCAGAGGTGGACTGGGGGCTGCCATAAAATACTACTGGAAGCTAATATCCCCTGGCCCTTTTTATCCTGATGTTTGTTGGAGCAAACACTCTTTGGCAGAGGAAGGAAAGGCACCTGCACAGCGACTCTCACAAAGGAGCCCGTGGCGCCGTACCTTCCCTCTGCATGTTCTTCAGAAGGACCACATGGTCCTGTGTGGTCCTGACTTCTAAAGGAGGCTGGCCATTGCACCCATCCCAGCTCTGCATCAACTGCAGCAAGGGGCCCAAATTCACAATTGGGACAAGCTAAAGGCTTTTTCCTCCTAATTGCCCATTAGCTAAGATTGCCCCCGCTCTCTGCACTCGGCGTGCCTTGTGCTTGGACCCTACCTAAGTTTGCCATGTTTGTAGATATCTAAGTCCAGCCTGCAGACTGAGTATGTGGCTGGGCTCCCAAACTGGGCAGGATACTGCTCCGTGCTGCAATTCCCTAACCTGCCTGTGAATTTAGTCTTCAAAGCTCTGAGCATGCCAAACTTCAAGCAAATGTTTATGTCTACTGAAGTCATAGGGGAGTTTAAGGAAGATCTTTACATCCTTCGCCAGACTGAGGTATTTAATCTCTTCCTTGATCTCCCCCAAAAAGCATTTACATTTTAAATATATTTGTACTTTTGTTTATACGGCTTTTACTTCAAAAATGTTGGCAATTCATCAAAAATTGAATGCTGATGAAAGTCAGGAGCCTGGTGAGCTTGGGGAGGTTAATGCTGCTTTACTTACTTTTGCAAAGCTTTTAAGAAACACCAGCAATGGATTTCATTTGGCACATAAATTGTTGTGTTTGAGGAGTTACACTCCAGGAATTACTCTTTACCTTCCCTAACCTGTAAAAATATATAACCAGTAGTACTGATTAAGCTAGTAAATATTAGACCTTCTTTAAAAATACTCTTTAAAAGCCATTTCATAAAATTTATCAGGTTGGGTTTCCTTCTAATACAGGCAAATATAGATAACTATCTCCTGATGCCAAGCAGTTTTAACTAATCCACTCCTAACAGCAGTAACTTCTCTAGTTTGAATCATGTCTTCATACATCAAGTTGATTATTTTATTCTTCGAGAAAGAATACCAAGAGTTTTTGTAGCTGGTTTGTATGCCTGACTCCAACTCCTAAAAGCAAGTGAAATGAAAGCATTAAATAATCCAAGAAAATCAAACGTGGTTGATATTCTCTTCAAATAGATGTAGCGTAGACTGGAGAGTTTTTTGAGATAAATGGCATTGCTAGTGAATATCAGAGAACATTCAAGCTTGATCTCTTGTGCTAAATAAAGTTGATAAAATTCACTTCAATGTTTTATGAAAAACTCTTTCACGTATATATACTCAGTTGTCTAAGGCAGAATTTCTGTCATCTTCCATCAGGACAGACAGCCTAGGACAACTACTCAAGGTAACACTCATTTACTAATAAAGGAAGTATAAAATGAAGGCAAGTCTCTGACATCTTTTCATACATCTTCTGGAAATTATGTGTCTGCACCAAAATTACTGCTCGAGTGCATTATTTGTCTCTAAAGCTGGAGATTATAGCGTTGCAGATTGTGCATCTCCAAATATGTCATAGACCAAGGCAGCAAACTTGAGTAGTTACCAATCAGTGGATGCTCCTGTTACTTACTAGGCAGCAGTGATGTCATCGTGACACGGAGCCTTTAATTAGTGTATCAAACTAAGAACAGAACACAAACAAGAAAATTATTTTTTCTACCCTAAATCATGGGCACGTATTTTATACAGCAGATGTGCTGCAGGCTGAAACATCAGATTGCTTGAGTGGGCTTTCTTCTGTCCTTCAGCTACCCTGAGGTTTCACATCGTGCAGAGCTGCTATCTAGTGTTTAAAGTATCTGACGTGGCCCTCAGTGGAGGTGCTGCACAGCCTGGGGGTTGTTCTGGCAGCATGACCCTGGTGCCACTGGTGCCTTGCTGAGAAGCCCTTCATTTCAGACCATTTTTACTAGCGCCAGATGCAGGTAAGTCGGGCCTCAGCTGAGGTTTTGGGTGGTGCTGTAATGGACATTAATATCACCAATAAAACTGGGGCACTGATGCTGTGTGGGAGCTTCCTGGAAATGTTCCGTGTCTGCATCGCCTTTTCAGTCGCAGGTTGTACAGCGGGCTGTCTTAGTGGTAATTCACCTCCCTGGCTACAGCTGAACACGGCCACAGGGATTTAACCGAGAAATGTTTTAACCCGTGCAGTGCAATGGCACTTCACTATGAATATATTAGTGGTAAAACAAAAAATAAAAGATACTCATGCTTGTCATGTCTGTTCCTACCTTGGATAAAATGCTTTTTCCACTCTTAGTTATAACTGAGTAGTCAATGATAACACAAAATAACCCGCTAAATCAGTCTTGTCTTTCATATGACTTTCTTGTTACTCTTCTACAGCTATCGCAATTTAATAAGGTAGCTGAAAGGTAGTTTAATCAAATGGTAGATTAATACGGTTCCTGGAGCTATGTTCACTTCAGTTTTTAACTAAGCGTGTAATCATGAGCTATGGTGAGCCACTGACTTTTAATGAGAGTGCCCCTGTCTCTGCAGAGTGTGTTTGTAAGCATAAAAGCAGCCCAAAAGGGCCCAGAAAGAGACACTTCTTCACCTCCTTAGCACCATTTTTGCAAGTGACCTTTTTTAAGAGTGCAGAGTGCTTTAGAATCAATAATCCACGCCTTTTCAAAAGCTTTTAGGAACTTCACGTAATCCACAGCACCCCACTGGCAAGGTCCATCCTGCAAGGGAGACAGTGGAGGCGTGGTGGTCAAAGGAGGTGTCTGATCCCAAGTGGAGTGAGGGCTTGAGTGAACTCTCAGTGCGTGCTTCCACGCGCTTCCATTCAGAAATGACGGGTGAGATCCAGCTGGGCTGACCGGAGGGATGGAGAGGTTGACCAAGACTGCCAGCTCCCTTGGGTCCCTCTACAGCCAGCAGAGATGGGTCGTGGGGAGGCCACCTTCACCCTGCCACGTGGCAGCTGCCTGAAGGTGATTTAAAATGAGCTGAAGGAATGTGGATGGTTTCCTTACATGTGGAAGTATTTAATGTTGGGGGTTTCTTTTATTTTTCTGTGATTTTCCTGACTGGGGGAAGAGAGTTTGTCGTGATGCTGTTATTTAAACCAGAGGAAGGAAGAAATGCCAAGGCAGAGTGACTCTGCTGCTGATAAAGGTTTTTAATCTTAAAAAAAAAAAAAAAGTCAAATAACAAATTGGTTGGTTGTTCACTCTGTTCTTCAGTAATGAATTACAGGAACTTGAAATCTCTCAGCACAACAGGGATGGTGGCACATAAAGCCAAAGTGAATGAAGGCTTGAACAGAATTGTCGGTGCCTGGGAATAACTCAGACACCGCGTGCCTTCCCTGTCATACCTGAGCCACCTTTCCTTTTAAAAATCAAGCTTTGCCCTAAGGGAAAGAAAGCACATCAGACTGTGCTCTGCTCCCCCAGGTGCTCTTCTGCTGCACCATGGTAGGTCCTTGCTGTAGGTGAGGAGAGGAAAGGTGGAGGAATGGCACTGAAACCTTTGCTTTGGTGGCACAAAAGCCCCTCAGCTGCTGCTTGAGGCCAATGTAACCAGAGTATTGCCGAGCCTTTGGTGAGGCTCCACTTACCTGTCCTGACTGCTGTCTTGTGCTCCCAGAGCTCCTTTCTGGCTCCTCTAAAGCATGTGGAGCTGTGACTGACCCTCTGTGCCTGTGTCTGTGCACATAAGGGAGAGCGGGTGAGAGCAGCCTCTGGCCCTCAGGCTGCAGGAGGTGGTAAATGCCAGAGAGGGAAGGGGAGGGATGCCATCGCAGCATCAATAATTTGAGCAAATCCCAGGCTCTTCCCTGAGTAACGTGTGATCTCCCGCTGGATCTTAGCATTTGTCTGCAGGACAGCTCCAGCAAGAGCTCTTTCATCAGGTTAACCGAGAGTCCCCTTTCCACTCACTTGCCAGTTGCATCCTGTTCATTAGCCCCAGAGCTCACCTAAAGGATTATTTGTGATGTTCTATCCTCAACTGAATTTGCTTGTAAATTTGATAGCATAGCATCAAGAGGAGAAACTAAAGAAACACCAGGAGTGTTTGCCATTAAAAGATACCTGCAGTGGTTTTTTGCCGCTTTCCTCCTTATTGTCAATTTTTCAATAACAATTCTGCTCTTGTATGCGTGCCCCAACATCTCCCTGCCTTTTCCTTGCCAAGCAGAAAGACCCCGTGACCTCAGCTGACCCTACCTTGCAGAGCGGCATGTGATGGGAGGAGAGGCATCACTCGGGGAAGAATAAGAGAAGCAGAACAAGTATCCTACCCACCGGGTGCCAGGAGCCATAAATCTCAACTGCTGGCCGTGCAGCAAGCCCGGGACCATGCTGAGCCCAGGGTGCCTTTAATGAGCTAATGTCCCTGCAACCATTCAGCAAAGCTGAGAACTCACCCAAGCTCTGGGTAAACTACTGTTTAAACTACTGTGGTTTAACTATGCAACTGTCTCAGTACAAGTTTATGCCAAAGTGACAGGAGGATGAATGTAAAGCAGCCAGTTTATACTGGGTCACTAACAGACTTTTTGGTTAGGGTGTTTGTTTTTTTTAAATAATACAGTTTGAATTTCTCTTCATAATTGCTCTCCCACATTAAAGCAAAATTAGTTCCTTGCTGAGCAGTGCATTAAAAGTGCAGAGGATACCAACGCTGCAGTATGATGCTACACCCTTATCTCACCAAACCTTAGCCACTGCACATTAAATATTCAGCCTGGGCTATTTCCACAGGTTCTCTGCGTAGTCAGTGCAAAAAATAAGCACCTCCAGAGAGCAATTCATCCCCTTTGGGAAGTGTCTAGAAGATGTGGGCCAGCTCCCCTGCTGAATGCGTGCCTCTCTCCTTCCAGACTACGGGCTGGATACCTCACTTACAGAAAGCTCAGGGTAGCAGAGACAAATAATTCCACTCTCTACAAAACCACGCTATTCCAATAATAACAATTTCCCATTGAAGACAGACAGCGAGATAATGAGTTAGTGAATTCAGAGGCATGATTGCCAGGCTCTGGGCAACTTTCAGAGGGAGCCATGGAGCTGTGGGATGCAGTCTCTGGGTCCAAGAATGTGGAGCCTGGGCACTGAGCAGCACAGGCAGCCCCACTGCGGCTGACCTCCCATACGGAGGCACCTGGGAACATTCAAGAGCTGAAGCAGCACTCAGAGCATGCTTGCACCAGAGAGGTGAAGCAGCAGTGCGTATCACAGGAGCACAGCTGACTAGCATTAGGAAAGGCTGCAAGGAAGATGCACAGGTCCTGGCATCCACATGGGAAGTAAAAGCCCACAAAGGACATTTTGTATTTCCCTGGGAGCTAAAGTCCTTGCCCCTGTGTGTGCACTGTTACTGTGCTACAACGGGAGCTGCTAGACAGGTGGTTGGCACAGGTCTGCTGGCCATTCTCCCTGAAAGCAGCAGGGTGCCCTCTGCAGAAGGAACATTCACAACCCCACCAGCTACTGCCTTGCATCTCCCCATTCTTGTCATTCTTGTTCCTTCCAGTACCACCTCTTTTGGTGGTCCTTCCAGGGAAATGACCCTCATCAGCGATGAGGTCATGTCATGAGAGCCAGCTCTCCTCCCACCTCCCCTGAAGCAGAGGCACAGCCACTGCCTGCAGGCTAGAGGCCAGAGGTGGACTGAAGGTTGGAGGTGGGCTGAGGTCCAGGGTGAAACCCAGTGGCCACCAGAGTCTTCTGCTGACCCAAGGACATGAGGCATGGCCAAAGCAGGAGGTGCCCATGTGCTGCAGCAGCCCCTCGGAGGCCACTTAATTGATTAATTTCCATTGGCATGCAAATACAATTCAACACATTGCCCAATCTTTTATGAAAACTATGAGGGAACAGCAGAAAATAAACCTTTTCTGAGAAATACAATCTGCAAACAAAAACCAAAAAGAAGATGGAACTGCAGCTCAAAACTTTGCAACTCTATGTCAAAATATGCTTCAAATACTATCTTGAAACTTCTTTAGCTGATCATTATTTTGCTCTCTGAACAACTTGTATATAAAGACCCACATTTGACTGACATAACATAAAATGTCTGAGGCATTTGATTGAGGGTTGGAATTACTTTAGATTCTTCCCACTGTCACCAGAGAGAACTAAATGCTACTCAGTTCTTGGGTGAGCCAGTCCATTTTCAGAGCCACCTATTTCTTTCCACTGACTATGGAAGGAGCCTACTGTGTCTGTGCTTAGGCATCTCATTTAGGTTCCCATAGCTAGCTAGGATGAATCCAAGCCAAAATCAATCCACTTAAGTGTCAAATCTCCCATCACCAAAGGCCAAGCTGAACTTGCTCTTACAGCAAACAAACCCCACACTTTGTTTTCCCAAGCAACAAAGCCACGGTCATGAACAGCATCACAGAACGGACCTTCAGAGATCATCCAGTCCAACCTCTCTACCATGGGCATGGACATTTTCCACTAGTCCATATTGCACAAAGCCCCATCCAGCCTGGCCTGGAACACTGCCAGTGATAAGGTATCCTGTTCCAGTGTCTCAGCACCCTTACCATAAAAAAATTCCTTTCTTATATTCAGTCTAACTCTACTCTCTTTTGGTTTAAAACTGGGGCCCCTTGCCCTGTCACTACAGGCCTTGGTGAAAAGTTTCTCTCCATTTTTGTTATAAGTCCCCTTTATATATTGAAAGGCCACAATAAGGTCTCCCAGAGCCTTCTCTTCTCAAGCTGAACAACCCCAACTCTCAGCAGATCTTCACAGGGGAGGTGTTCCATCCCTCTGATCTTTTTCATCGCTCTCCTCTGGACCCACTCCAACAGGTCCACGTCTTTCTCGTGCTGGGGGCCCCAGAGCTGGATGCAATTCTCCAAGTGGAGTCTCATGAGACTGGAGTAAAGAGGCAGAACCGACTCTCTTGACCTGCTGGCCATTGCGGCATTTGATGCAGCCCAGGATCACACATTGCTGGCTCATATCTAATTTTTTGTCAGCCAACACCCCCAAGCCTTCCTCCACAGGGCTGCTCTAATCCATTCATGCCCCAGTCTGTGCCAACATTGGGGACTGCCCCAACCCAGGTGTAGGACCTTGCAATTCGCCTTACTGAGCTTCAGGAGGTTCACACAGGCCCACTCCTCGAAACTGCCAAGGCCCCTCAGGATGGCATCCCTTGCCTCTAGCATATCTCAGCACCGCTCAGCTTGGTGTCATCCGCAGTCCTTTCCAGACAGAAATAATGTTAGAGACACTCTGCACCCCAGCGCTATGCAATGGGCGTTGGCAGAGGTGTGAAGAAGCACGGCAAATGGTCTTGTGTGTGTCAGCACTGAACTTTCTCCAGCCCTGAGCCATCTCATGTTGCTCATCAGCTTCCTTGTCACCCCTGAGATTTGATGAAAAAGTGAGTTGTGCTCTACTTTGATTTTCGTGCTTCCTATAAAGCTGGACTTCATGTACTCACTGTAGTCTAACAGCCCTTTAAATGAGATATTCTTTTGTCAATATCTATACTATAGTGTTCTTTCTGTTAACACAATGTTTGGCATAAAATGTTACTGGTTATTATATTCTTTAATCCCAGGGACTGCTGAGAAGTTCTCAATAAATAATAATTTTCATTTATTTTCAACACAGGCATCTATATGTAATTGTATAATATTGCTGAGGGTGAATTATCTGCAGGTCTGTGCTGCACTGTAAATAAAATGCTGTGTGTGCTTTGTGCTATGTGAGCCAAGGCAGCACCAAGAACCTGAAATCATCCACTTTCCTGAGAGAGTGCAAGAAGAAGAGAGGGTATACAGAGAACACTGCCCGAGGTTTACACTTGGGTCTGATTAGGGACTCCAGGAGTTGTTTCAGTTCCTCACCTACAACAGGCAGGTAACAATACTCCCTTTTTCTCACACTTCTGTTTTGCCGATGGCAGCGGGAGGGGGGGCAATGCTCCAGGGGCCGGTTCCCCCCCCAGCAGAGACCTGCTTGGCACTTGGGCAGCACTTTGGGCTGCATGGGTTACCCTGGTTGACCACAGCCCTCTCACTTGCCCGATACCATTGAGTGCTTGTGCCGAAAAGCCTTGGTCTTTGTGCAGAAGAATATGAGCTGCTGCCATAGGTAATGCTACAACACTAAAAAAAAAAAAAAAATGCCTGTGGCTTAAAAAAAAAAAGTATCTCTTGAATGGAAACGATGGCCTCCTGGGTGCTTAAGATCCTCTCCTCCTGAGAAAAAATCAAAACCTGCCAAGATCTTAAGTCATCTGGCTCCATATCCATCTGCAACTGACTCAGCGGTAACTTCCCTTCCTCCAGCTGCATAAGTAGTGTGTTAAGTGTCCTAAAGCCAGGTATGATATCAGTCCTTGATGAATGAACATCTACGACTCCTATTGCAGATGCTGTGAGAGGCCCCCAGGCTGCCCCTGCTGTGCTAGGCACGTACCCACACCAAACACAATTTCCTGCCCCAATTTGCTTTCCATGCAAATGAGCGAGATATAAAGTTTGACAAGCCACTCTGGCATCCTGTGAGTGTTTCTGGAAAGTCAAAGGTGAGCAATAGAATTGTTTTCCTGCCTTTTTTGTCAGTGGCTCCTAATAGAAGGAGTGGGTAGAAATATCGATATGCCTGCACAGTGAGAACATGGAAACTGAATTACTCAGACCATCAACCTCGCTGAAAGTGTCTGCGCTGTATCAGATAATGTCGAAAGGCAGCTATGCCAGGCCTCAGATGCTTTGTACATACCAGCTCCTAAGCAGTGATATCTAATTAATATAATCAGTAGCGGTTATTTGAAGCAATATTTTAGTATCAGAATGCATTTGCTTCCATTACCTGAGAGGTGCTGCAGCCAGGGAGCAAAGTATTCACCTAATACTGTGTTATTATCAGGTGGACCTGAGGAAATTCACTTTGGAGTACTTTGGGATCCGGCTGAAGGAGTCTAAGAGCCATTAGTGGTTATAGCTGAGGTTCATGAAGGGTGGGTGAGGTCCCAGAAGGCTGAAAAAAGGGTAAATATCTTTCAGACAGAAAAGCCGAGGATCAGCTTGCTGCTCAACAGAGCTCAACAAACACTCAATAGTACTCAACAAATAATCAGAGCTATCTGCAAACCCACAGGCAAAAAAAGGATAAAAAAGCAGCTAACGTATTTACCGGGGATAAATTGTGTGCGACCAGTCCAGTTTCCTTCTCAGCCAACATTACAAGCCAGCAAGCAAACACCGCAATGCACGACTTCAGCAAGGTGGTCACAAATGACATTCTCATACGCAAGCTGGGGGAAAGCACTCTTAAATGAACGGCAGTAATGCGATTGCAGGTCTTGTCTGAAAACCTACAAAGAACGAACAGTATTCTTTGTCTGCCTGGGAAAAGAAAAAAGTGCAGAATGGGCTGCTGCACACTGCTGTGAATGGGGGCTGCCTGATATTTTTACTAATGACTCATGTTCTGAGAGCGGGTATGCATAAAACATCAACCTCAGAAGGTCTGCAGGCACTGAGAGATAGGGGCAGAATTCACGATGATCTAAAACCTGCAAAGTGCTCTCAGGTCGGCAGTGGGATTCAAGGGCAGGCACAAAAAGCTTGGTGCTTTGGCAAAAGCATCAGCTGTGCGAACAATGTGTGAGGAGCAACGCAAGACTGATGGAGCGAATGACAGCAACAGGCAGCAGAGTCAAATTCTTGCAGGGGTGGGAAACAATCTCGTGAGGATGTCAGGAGTGGGGGCAGAAGCTGGAAGGCACATGGAAGGGTCCTTCTGCTTTGCCCAGAGCCGGTGAGGGCCCGGCAAGACCCCTGTGTCTTGTTTTGGGCACCACCCTTTAAGGAAGATGTGGACCAGTGGAAGAGAGCTCTGAGGAAAGTGACAAAAATAAGAAGTGCAGAAAATGTGATCTGCACAGAAAGACTGAACAGACTGGGAGCCTGGAGAGGGGAAGGCTGATAAAAGCCACAGATCCAACCGTCTCCCTACAAGTCCTGACTGCAGACACCATGCCCGCAGCGTGCACCTCTCCTGACTCACAAAAAACAAGTGATTTTTTTCCGCTGACCTACCACGCTCTGTCACAGCCCTCCTGCACAGCTAAGGCTGCCCTGCTGGGCGATGCTTTAGTGCGTCTGGATAAAGCTGGTTCGGACAGGAGGCTTAGGGGTGCTGGGTTGTCCTGGAACCAGCCAACACGCCAACCAACACTCAGTACTGCAGAATCACCAGAGGGAAGATGCCACCTAACATGCAAGTAGGGATCAGCCGTCCCAGAACTCTTCTGTCCCGCGGGCTGGCCCCAGGGACATTGGTGTGCATGGCTGCATTGCCGGGTGATACCAGTACAAAGGCAGTGCTGGAAATGGGCATTTTATTTTCAGTTTTATTTAGTAAATGAAGTTTCAGCAAAGCAGTTCTCTTGCTGTTTTGTCCATTCTGCCTGGGAAAAGGTCCATAATATTGGGAGAGAAAAAAAAAAAAAAAAAAAAAAAAAAAAAAAAAAAAAAAAGATTGGCTTAGATTTGTAAAGGCACTGAAGCCAAAATCACTACTTCCTACTTCAGATGCCTTTCTTTAGGTACCACAAAGCTCAGCCTCACAGAAATGAGCTGTGCCATGCCAGGAGGGTGCCAGTGCTCCCCACAGGGCAGGAGAAAGAAGAGAGACTGCAGAGCAGCTCAGCAGATCTGCAGGATGCTGGCCCTTGCTGGGACAGCTGCTCCAAAATATCTGAGCCTCTGACAATGCTTGGACACTCCCGGTCAGTCAGGACCCAGTAGCCAATGGAAAACTCTTCCCAATGCAGTATCCATGGACAGCTAGTGCCTCTGGACATGCAGCTGGAGGGGAGCAGAAGGTGCCACTCACTCATCCCCAAGAGCCCAGCAGTCAAAGCAACTGTACCAGGATGACAAAGGCTGGAGGTGGCACCAAGGTTATCACTAGAAGCACTGTGTCCCTCGCCATGGCCACCTCCCAGCCTCAGGAGATGCTCCCAGCAGCAGGCATGGGGAGGAGGCAGGTGCTCACTACGGGAGACCTGGCAACAGGAGCAGGAGCATTGCTGTAGATGAATGGCTAGAGTGGGAAAGGAGGGCAAAAACTTTAAACCACAGACAGATCTCCTAGTGCCTGTCCTGCTCTTCGTGTGACTCCTCAAACATGTGTAATCAAACACTGAGAAGACTGACTGAACTTCAGAATAAGCAATCTATTAAATTTCATTAGCTCTCCTTTCCATCACAAACTCTGAGACAGAGCTGTGATCTTGCCTGTGCTCTGAAGAAGATTGTTTGCAATCTGGTGGTAAACAACCATAATTATCTCCAGCGCAATACCCAGTCGAATACCCAAACGAGTCAACAGCAAGGCTGCTCAGCCTGGCAAGTCTGCCATCACACATGCAGGTGCACAGAGGCAACTGTCTCATGTCTGCATTCCCCTCTCCCTTTGCCAGCGATGTGGGGTTGTTGGACTCGCTGCAAGCCTTCAGCATCGGGCATCTGGTCTCACCAGTCACCAACCGCACACCCACAGGGCCAGCCCTCTCCCAAGGCACTTCAGGGAGATCTCCGCCACATGAGACCCCCTTTGCCCCGTTTACCAGAAGGTGAGCTGGCGGCCAGCTTTGGTGCAGGAGCCAAATTTCAGGTACGTAAGATACAGGAAAAATATTAATACTTCTGATGTATTTAACACACTGACTGGGAGCAGGGAAGCTATTGTGACTTGTAACGTAACCATTGTGCTATGAAACACCATAAGCTGTGCACTCAGATTGTGTTTATGTAACAGCATAACAATTTTATGCAAATATCTGCTCTTCTCAGTATGCTTTTCTTCCCATCCTGCAGTTTTCACTCTTTCCACATGCCCATCTTATGCCCAGTTCTAGTGTTTGACTTTAAATATGTATTTCTTTTGTTATTCTCATTGTCATACATGGTTCAACTCACTAGCCTGATTTTTTTTTTAATCAACTATTCAATATCTTGTAACCCAAATAATAGTTTATGTCTAAGGTAAAGTTAATGTGATAGTAGAAATCTCTACTTTTAGCAACAAAGCTCATATTTCATATGCTATTGACCATCGAGAAACAAAATGCTGTTGCGGGTTTCCTCTGAACTGTTCCTATAACACCAGCGTTGGGGAAGCACAAAGATCAAAAGACCAGAGAAATCATATTTCTTTCAGAAATCTAGGTGCAAGTAGAAATGGTTAAAAAAGAGAAAAAGGATAAAAATTTTTAATGAAAAGATACATATCTCTCTTAATCTTCTATTGAAATCTAGCTCTTCTTTGACTGGCTCTAGGACAACTCAAAGGACTTGGGCAAACACCAGACCAAAACTATTCCTGACAATGTTCTGGAAATACTGGCTGCCTTTTGCAGTCAGACATGCAGAGGGGTTTAAATTTAAACATTCACTGTCAAAACTGGCATCATTTTATGATAGCTGCAAAAGCAAGTCAATGCCCTTGCCCTGCTGAAGGTGATCACCTCCACGCAAGCCCTCACTGAAATGTCAACTCAGTATAAACGATGTCCCTGAGCAAGCACGGCTGTCCCACAGCTGGCAGCACCCTGGGAAAGTGGGTCTGGAGCTCAGCGTGCCCTCAGGATATGTTTTGATTTGCCATACATAATTTTTCCATGTTCCCTACAGAGACTCTTCTATAAAAATTATGTACATGTTTCATTTTAAGTAATCTCTGGTGCCTCGTAGCCTTGCTCTTTGAAATAACCGAATCTGAATATCCATTACTGCAAGGTATTTGAGGACAGATTTCCAGGCAAGATTCTTAAATCATCTCTGTAACATGCACATGTTCACAAATCCACCTGTGCAAAGTTCTGCATTTACAAAAATAACTTTTTTCATGCAAAATTATTCTTGCCAAATCAGGAAACTTCCACAAGTAAGGATTTGATCAACCCCTTGCATCTGTGCTTAAAAGATAAAGGAAGAAGTGGAAGAGAACAGAGTCTTGAAAATGAGAATAAATCAACTCCAAACTCAAGCTGCTTATTAAATGCCATGAAAACTGTTCTGTTACCAAACTTAATTTTTCTTCCTTTCTATGAGTGATGAGGTATTTTCTTCTTTGGGAGTCTGGCTGGGTGCAACCGCCGTTTACCAGCTGAGCACACAACAAGGCTGAGCAGTTCAGGCAAATGAATCATCTTCATCCCTGCCAAAAACTGCCTCACCCGTGGAACACCTTGTGGGGAATAAGGTAATCTCTGTCACTTTGAAACAACTCTAAATATCTTTAAAGAAGTCAGAGGTTATAAACCTGATGCAAAAGCTCCTGGGCGAGGGTCTTTCTGGCGGGCTGTGGTCTCCCACTCTGATTTCATGCATAGTGCATCCCTCTGCCTGCTAATGTGCCTGCGGGGGCCATGTGGTGAAATGCAGAGAGTTCTCGCTGCCGTTGGAAATGCTGGGGTCTGAATGGGAGGGCTGGGCTTTTTGTGGTGGCCTGGTGTGCTCCTTTTGCAATATATAGAAACAGAGATCACAGCAAGGCTAGAGGTGTGGTGAGCAGGTTTGTAAAACCCATCCATGTGCAAGTCCCATAGCGCAAAGCCTACTGCATACAGTGGGCACGAGAAGGGATTTCTGGGGCGGATTTGCACTTGAAGTACTTCTGTGCACGCAGAGGGGTGGGCTGGATGTTGGGGTTTTGCCTTCCCTTCACTCTGGGCCCTCATTCCAATTTTGCAGATTTAGCTTTAGCATATGTAGCTCAGTCCTGGTGTAAGTGCATATGCTTATGCCACCAATGTTTCTTTAACTACTTTAAATATTTCTAACAGTTCATAGAATCATTTAGGTTGGAAAAGGCCTCTGAGATCATCAAGTCCAGCTGTTAACCCAGGACTGCCAAGCCCACCACTAAACCATGTTGCCAAGCACCACATCTACACGTTTTTTAAACACCTCCAGGGATGGTGATTCCACCACCTCCCTGGGAAGCCTGTTCCAGTGCTTGACCACCCTTTCTGTGAAGAAATTTTTCCTAACAGTTCCCTCTGTAACAACTACCTCCCTCCATAATATCCCTCATGGAAGCACAAATCTCATTAAATTCCTTTATGTTGAAACAACACACGAACTATGAAGAGATGAGTTGGGAAAACTTAAGAAGTCTCAGGTCCTGTAGTGGGGCACCATCTCGCCATTCCAGGTTTCTCTGAAAAGAAGCATTAAAAACAATTGCTCCTTTTGCCAGAAGCACCCTATGCACCACCCATAGCAATGACGGTCCCCAGTAAGACTCACTGGTGGCTCTGTGTGCCAAACGTGCTATTGAAACAGGTGAGAGATGTTATTTGCCACATTATGGCTGGGACTTCCTGCAAATGCCATATGTACCCTCCCTGTGTGTCCTGGGTGCCGCAGCCCAGAGAGCAGGCCCCAGATGAGGAGAGACTAGGAGAAGGCAGCAGAGGGACTGGCATGAAGTGTATGTTGGTATGAGATGGTAAAAGACCTTGTTGCAGCTTGATAGTTTGGAGAGTGCTGTGACACAGCCCCACCACGGAGTTTGCTGCATGCCCACTTGTGCCACTCCTGCCACCAGAAAATTGTTGTCATTTCACAGGCCTCCTACAAAATCGTTGGGTGGTTTCGGCGTATGTTCAGGGAGAAGAGCCAGCATCACACCCCCTGCCACCCTGCAGCTGTAACAACAGCACTCCTTTGCTGAGATGGTCCCAGACCAGTGTTGTGCGCCAAGTTCCCCCCTATATAATAAACATATGATCACAAGGTCAAACCTACAGGCAAGATACAGATGGGTGGCTATTATAGGAAGGATCAAGGTAAAAAAACTTAAACCCATTAAAAAGTTGTTCTATATACTTAGCGGTATACTAAGTGTATAACTGTATGTATAACCCATTAAGAAGGGCTTTTTTATGCTTAGTGGTATAACCTGAGGAATAGGGTGGGGGGAATACTCTGTAATTAATCTATGAGCAGATGAAAACTTGCTCTTTAGTAGCAGTTTGTCAGGGAGAAATGCTAAAGTGAAGTGTGATTGTGATTTTTGGGGGGCTGTTAAAAATAAAATCCTTTCAAAGGAATATCTGACTGACATCACAGAGTATAAATCGGGGGGGGAAGTTCAGCTTATGGGATGAATGCTACAAGGTAGCTCAAAGCACCCCAGTTAATAAATAGCTCCAGCATTGCTCTATCACTTTGGAAAAATTCAAATTTTACTCATGTTGATTCAGCCCCACTGAATTTGGTAGCACCCTGCTGTTACTAGAGGGAACGATTTGACAAGGCAGTCCTTCAGCATCAAAAGCGATCTGATCTTTTTCCTCAATTTCACCTCATTTATAGCCCGTGTTTCTACTCAGTTTTGACTTTGCAAGTTTCTGTTGCTCTCTCACTTCATTTATTGGTAAGATGCCTTCTAACTACTAGGTCCTGTGGATGTGTTCAAACGTGCTAAGAGAGAGCAAATACTCGCTGATCATAATGCTTTGACCCACTGTGACAACACAACACAGATGGCAGAGGTCTGCTGGCCATGACAGTCTTGGTGTTGACTTCACTGGGTTTTGATTATGGTTTAAATTCATGCAGATCTGCCATCAAATCAGCATCACAAACCCCATAATTTTGTATTTAACTCTTGGATTTTCCAAAGTGATTTTTTGCTTATGTTGTAGAGTTGTATCTAAATATCAAGCAAGAAAAAATTAGAAATGTTATCTGTTTAGCAATCCATATTTTATACACTATTGCCTTACCTTTGTAAGAGTGAGCTTTCAACATATTTTCTTAAAAAAAATACTCCTGCCAATTTAAATGAAGAAACTGTCATAAAATTCAGCTGAAAGCAGTTCCATGGAAAAGCACAGAGGAAAACGCGGAAAACAAAAAAAAAAAAATTACATCCCCCCCCAGCTGGTGTGATCAGATGAGTGTCAGTGTGGTTGGACACTGTGAGATCCATCACTGCTCTTGGCTGTCTATACACATTTCTTCCATGCCCAGTAGCCCAAAGCTATTTCTCAAAATTCCTGCCTGAAGTCTCTGCCACCCCTACGCTGTCCTTTGCGTAATGAATATCACTCCCTTTTTTTCTAGAGAATTCTGAATGTTTTGTTCCCTTAAGAAGCCAATGTAACAGTAGGTATTATCTTGAAAGTATGAAACTGCACATTCTGCCCAAGAAATACTTTCTGAGCACTACAGATAATCAGCTTCTCAGGTGCTTGTACCGAGGCAGTTTCACAGCTCTGAAGAATGCTATGCGTCATCTTTATCCCGGGACATAAAGCTCACCACTCTTGGGGAAATCTCACACCAGCCACCACTCCCAGGGAAGGAGACATCTCCAGAAATCTTTACTCAATTTTTAAGTTTTGTCTGAGCTATTTTCTGGGAATTAAACACAATCCATAAAAAGAAAATAATAAACGTCTGGGCAAATGTGTCAGGGCAGCTGAAGAGCAGATAGCAACTTGCAACTTAATTTTACTCAGGACTTCACGAATATTACATCCTTTCTCAGGGCACTCTGAGGCAGGAGCCACTAAGCTGAGCCAGAAAGGCTAGATGACAGCATGCCCAGGCACTCCCTCCAAGGTAACTGGATTTTGGATCCCCTTCCAGGAACACCATCCAAAACCTCAGGACAGCAACAACAGCTCCAATGTACAGCTCATGGAAGATGTATGCACATGCACAGACATCCCTATATGAACATACAATGTATTTTTTTATATATCTATATAGAAAAACCCAGAACGGAAGCCCATTTTGTTCCTGACGCTGTCATCAGACATGCAAGCAAACCGCCATGCGATGGGGATTTGGAGCTACCAATAAAACCAGAAAACCAACCCTCCCAGCAAAATGCAACGCACACCCCCGACATCCTGACGTGCTAAAGCTGCAGCTCTCTTGTGTTTAAAGTGGTAGTGAGACACAGAAAAGGCACTTCAGCGGCTGGCATGGCAGAAACCAGAGCAGCCTTGGCATAACCCACACCACCAGGGCACAGGCAGGGCGGGCGCATGTGGAGGGAGCCTGTGAGCTGCTGCTTCCCGAGGGGAAACAGGAAAAGCACCAGTGTGCAGAGCCTAGAGAAACCGAAGTCAAAACAGGAACTAGAGTATAACTCAAGATGAGGAAATAAAGGCAACTTTTCAGGCACACCCCGGGCAGGGAAGGAAGCTAAGAACCCCCAGCACAGACCTTGCTATCTGCTCTGTAATTCCTGCCCTCATCAGGAAAACAGTTGCATCAAACAGCCACCTGGGTCCATCAGCAATTTCTTCATCTATCCAGAAAAACAGTCTTTCAAGGTATGGCTTTTCTTAAATTAACTGGAGGAGTGTATAACCTCCTAACTTGACGCAGCTGCGAGGTTTTCTAAATACACAAATGCAAACTGAATTATCCCGATTACTTAGCATAAGATTATTAGTTGTTTACTTCCTTTGTTCCACTCTGATTGGAATGCTAACTAGATTTAATTATTAAATAGCTTATTTTTTTCCTCAGGCCTTCGAGTTTGGTGCTGCTTTGGGAGAAGGGATGTATGCCATCTACATGGGGGGTCCTTTTCCTTGACTTGTGCGGTCAAGAAGGAAGAAGTGACTTAGTGCAGGAGCATACTTCGGTAGCTACATTAGGTGCTGATACCATTGCAAAATCTTATTTTTATTATTACAGTAGGAATAAAATGTTTTACAAATGCACCTCCTCTCTTCCTTGTGCTACCCCCTGAGGCCATAGTATCTGTGCTCTCCCACCTTCCTTGATGCTTTTTGCTTCTGGCACATTGATATGAACAGCTGTGCTACAATGAAATACCCGAACTCCGGCATTTGGGATTAGACCCAAATACTCTTCTACCTAAATTAATTCCTGCTTAAGCCTTCCTATGTTGCCCAGTGTTTTGGCCTGCACTCTGCTATTTCTGTTGTCACACTCCATAAAGAAGTATCACACTGGAGGGCAATTTGCTAAAATAGCTGCAACTACAGACTTGCGTAAGCCCCAAGAAAATTCTAAGGTCAGAACATAAGACAGGATATTTGACATGTGATATCTCCCCAAGTCAAACCGGTGTTGAGTGGCCAAGGCTGAAATTCTTTTCCAGGTGGAGAAATAAGCCATACTTCCCACCCTGCAATCAGTCTCTTTCTGGGGAAGATTTCTGTAGATCCTCTCCACTGAGCCAGCACCTAGCTGTCTACTGGAAGACCATCAGACCTGGATGAAGACCCTGATCCTCCTTCTTGCAGCACAGTTCCTGGAGACTGCAAGAGTGATGCACAGGTTAGTTAGACACCTAGAAAAGATGTGTTAACCAGTGTCACCTCCTCTAACAAGGAGCTTTTAAGACCAGATTGGCTACATCCACAATTGCACATGTGCCTTCAGGGAGAAAGAAGGTCAGTGAAGAGGTGTAGGCTTCAGCTACCGGTCCAACACGATGGGAAAGCTACTTTAAGACAGCCTGTGCTGATACCACTTTTTGAGCAAAAGGCTGGACATTGTAAAGAGCCCTCCAATAAACTCTGGATATTTCTGTCTATCAATGCAATAGGTATGTTGAGCCAGTGAAATATTGGTTTGAGGATGGAGGCCTTAGGAGAACACTCAGATTGTCTGTCAGTGGGCCTGTCATCGCTGTTGGTGATGGGAAGGTAGACCATATCTATATTTCTGTCTGTAATGCAATGTCCTTTTGAACCAGTATCAGGAGACTATGATAAATAGGCATTGCCTTTCTTGACTGCACGGTAGACTGAAGATGTTTTTATTTGAATACATACACACTCCTCCTATTGTGGAAGCCTGTATAGCAGCCTGGACTGCCTTGCAATCTAATGTGACATGTGATAAATTAAATTTGTTGCTCAGGGCTCAAGAATTCAGAATAGATGAATTGTATCCTTCTGAAACCTATTTCTTACAGCTGGAAGTCATTGAGGAGTGTTTACTTATTCCAAAATTTCTGATCATGGTATGAACTGGTAAGGGCAGAGAAAAGTCTAATGAATTGCACGGAATTGATAAAATGCACATGTTCCTATTTCATACTCTAATAATTTTTATACTGTTTGATGCTTTGGTACGTTTTTCCCTCGAATGACAATGCTTTTTTTTTTCTTTTTTTGAGTAACTTTACACGTTCTCTTTTTCTTTCTTTTTGTTTTTTGATTGTGAGGGGTTTTTGTGGATTTTTTTTTTTTTGAGAAATTGTTTCCATTCACTTGAGTGATTGATATTGCTGCATACTGTACTCAAAAATTAGTAACTGTGGGACAACATGTTCCTTGGATATAGCTTTGTACAATTTTTGATCAGTAAGATGGTTTTCACTTGCAGAAAAACTACTCATTTGAGCCTTATTTTTCCTGACACTAGGAACACAGACATATATTAACACCGGGATCTTCTATTTTATCTCTTCCACTGCAGCAGCTCATTTAAGATTTTGTTGTCAGCGGGGCATTATGAATGCAAGGAATAATCTGTGAAGCTGATTAGGGGATGTGGGTTTTAGCAAAGCAATAAACATGTGAAAGCAACTTGGAAACTTTTTTAGCTTCACTGATGAGTTCTCCCCTTTACTATTTGTATTAATTAGAATGTGTGTAAATCAAACAAATATGAACGTTAGTGAGGACAGTAGTTAGCAGGAATTTCAGTATGCTTCTGTTTCCTTCTCTGCTGTACTTTCTCCTTCTGATTTTGCTACAAATGACCAGTAAAATGAAGGACCACAGGATTTTGTTCCACTTTGCTGAAAATAAATGCGCAAAGAAGCAGAAAATTTTAAGCAGAAATCAGAATGATAAGGAGGAAACAGAGTAGGAAGGGAGGAAAATTAGAAGAGTGTAATTAGATTTGGGAACTTGAAAGAGAAAAGGAAAGCCTCTGCATGACAATACTCGTTCCATGGATTACTTTAGGATTTACTGCTTATTTATTCCTCATTAATATGCACCCTCTGTGTTCATTACATATCAGAAAAAATAATTCAGCCATCATTACTACTTAATGTTAATGTCATACATTAATAATAATCAGTGGTCACTTGCTCTAGAAAACACTCAGGCACCTGTACCATTCTGAAGCTGAGAAATGGTAGCTGCCAATAGCTATTTAACCCACTGAAACCTGTTTATTGCTCAATACACTTAAAACTAATAATTAATCTCAGGCTAGCCCTTCAGGAAAGCAATAGTTGCAAGGGGAGTTGTCATTTTGTGAGATCAAGACGGCTGTGGATGATAGAGGCAAGGACACTTGAAGACAAGGGCATCCTTTGCATACAAGCACAGCAAAATATAGTAACCTGTTAGAGGTTTGGTGTCTCACACTGATGATTAACACATCTGCTCTTGGATCAAACATACCATGAGTTGGGTGTTAGTCCTATTGGTGAGGAGATGGGATCTTGGTGGATGGTTCTTCACTCATCCTTCAAGGGGGGAAGGGCTGGGGGGGCTCCTGTGTCTTATAGCAAATAAAGTCCTGTGCTACCTAGACTTTATTTTTACATATATATATATATATATATATATATCCCCCATTAGCTTCTATATGCACATGGCTAATGTGTTACAGGTGTTGGCAGGATATCTGGTAAGAGTGAAATCATCTTATTTCCAAGTTAGCAAGTTTTGCATGAAAGCTTTTTGTGTGAGTTATGGTTTTATTTCAACAAATGAGACATACACCTAAAAATCCCACACAGCAGCAAAAGATTCTTCATGGCTGCAGCCCTCAGCAAAGGAAGAGTTAAGAGTTCCTGCTGGGTGCAGCTGAGCGATTGGTAAGTCTGTGCCTTGGGCTGGGCTGCAGTAAGGGCTGTGTCAGTGCTGCCAGGCTTCAGCAGGGCTGTAGGTGGTTTCAGCAGAGCTATATAGCTGGGATATCAAAGTTTTCTGATCTCAAGTTAATGGGCAACTTTTAAATACCTGAGTCCTCCAACGCAACAGATCAGACATGGTACTTTCACTCTTTTCATCGCAAGCATCTGCGTTGTATGCAGCAACTTGTGCACCCTTCTCAACAGGAGAATATTATGACAGTCAGCTATTTCTTGTGTATGATAATATTTATTGGCAAATAATATTCTCATGAGCATGAAGATCATACAGAGCCAATTTCCTCTTTCATATTTCCAGATGTGGCCTTCCACTAGCACTCTGTCCAAAAAGTGTTCTTCTAGTTTTCTGACTCCTTGTCTGCATGGCTTTCTGCTGCAGTCCTGCCCGGTCTGTAAGGCACACACTCACATATAAGCCCTGAACTAATTAATTCCCAGTCTTAGCGTTTATGTTCAGTCTAGTCCTTGCCAGCCACTGCCATTGTGTTAGGTCTGGCTGAGCAGTGGAATATTTAGTTGTTTGCTTATTTAGCCTGAAGAGAGAGCAGTCAGGGCAACCATAAAACCCAGTGAGAATTGTATGTGACCAGCTTGAAAAACAAAGATAGATTTGCTGGATTTCACCCGACCTCCTGCAAAGCAATGCTCTAGCAGTGCCTTCAGGGGATGACTGTCACCTCAGTGTGCTAAGGGGAAGAGTCAATGGGTCTCTCACTCAGAGAGCACAGGTCCCCTGCACCACCGCTGCAGCCTACAGTAGCTGGGGGGCTTGCGCTGTTCCCAGCCCCTTTGTTGCTGCTGCTACTTGTGCCTGCCACCATTCCCACCAAGGAAATTGCCCATCCCTGTATTTCTGAGGACCACCGTAAGATGCTATTTAATATTAAGAAAAGCTTTGAAATTCCTGAAAGGAAGACAATGTCATTTATAACTGAAGTTATTTACTCCTAATGCTTACAGGTTGTATGTCAGCAGGACCATTTCCACCAGCGCAGTCACTCTGTACAGATACTGTATAAGTGCTTCCACTAAGTAAATAATTGGATGAAGGAATATAATTTGCATAATCATTTCATATCTATAATTTATGCATTTTCAACACCCATTCACTCATAATTCACAACAGCAATTTATTCCTCTGTACTCATCCAGTATTTATCTCTCTGCTACAAATAGAAGTGGCCTATTTTTGGCCAGCACTAGTAAAGAAATTAATAGACTGACTTTAGAGTCATTTATTACCATTGGCCTTCCAGCAGCAACTATGAGAGTCCCGACAGCCTGACATCTGTCTTCTGACAGGCGTAGCATCATACCTTTCTGGTCTCGAGCATAGATTTAGGGAAAGTTCAGCCTTCCCATTGTTACTGTATGCTATAATTTTATTACAGATTTAAATGGAGCACCTGTTTGAGAGCTAGGTGATCTTCCTTTACAGCAACAGGGAGGAAGTCTCTTCTAAGAGAGCACTTCAGAGTGTGTCAGCTTGGTGGCTGCTCTGACTTGTCTTCCAAGGAACTGCTGGCTGTGGAGGAAGGGTAGCTGCCCAAGTACCTTAAGCTCACGGCACCAGTGCCTTTCCTCCAATGCTTTCTGACACCCGTTTTTACATTCTGTTACTCAAAAATATATTAAATTGATAGTGGTCCTTACTGCGGTGTGTACCACAGCTGGCTGACTCCTTCAGCCCAGCAGCGTTTTTGTTCCAGTTGGCATCTCAGTGTGGAGCTGCGTGGGGCAAACACCAAAACCAAAAGCTACAAAGGGCTCCCTGGGCAGTGTCCTTCAGGCACAAGGGCACAGAGCTGGCTCTGGCCGCTGTGCGCTGCCTGGAAACAGTTGTAGAAATTCAGCAAATCGTTCCCTAGCATGAGGACTGTGCAGTGTGGTTTAAGCTGGCTGTATCCACGCTGCCTTGCCGGTGAGCCTGAGTTTGAGCTGATGCCCACCTGCTGCCCCAGTTCCCCCACCTGGCAAGCCTGCTAGCTCCACCGGGGTGTCTGAACAATCAGGTCATTGTGGTTTAAATGAGATCTTGAGACCCACGCACACAGCTTGACATTACCCCTTGAGTACCAGGGTCCAGCACCTGTTGTCAGTACCTGTAAAACCCAATCTGAGTAACAACAACAACCAAACAAACTGCTATATTATTTCAGCATCCTAAATGGCATTTATCTTCCTTGCCATTTTTTAATTGCCCATGAATCATCATTTGTTAAGTTTAAGGCAATGAGTAACTCAATGACGCAACAACAGAAGCTACAGCTCAGAATTCATCTCTTCAGGCACCAGAAATAATGACACCTTTGATTGATCTATTGTCAAAATAACTGCACTTTAGAGCAGCATTTTATTTTAAAGGGTTTTCATTTTGTTTCTCAGAACTTCAGCAAAGGGATTTTTCTTCACCTGATTGAGGAAAACACAGGTGGTACAATGCTCAGAGCTCATCTCCGTGTGGAAATACACTGGAAGAGGTATTCTTGAATAACTGTATCTGATGTAGAAATGAGAGCTGTAATTATTATTCCAGAATACCTTTTTTGTTTTTTTTTTAAATAGCTATTTTGGTTTAAGTCTCCACGCAGCCACACTGTTTCTCAATGAGCTCTGAATATGGATTACAGTCAGTCCAAAAAAGCACTCCAATTCTGAAATAGGAGCATCCAGAGAGGATGTACGCCCAAATAATGTTCTGGAATAGCTATTTCAGAGACTTTCCAAGCACTGAGGAGCCCTGAGGGCAGGCAATCTGAGGTCTTCCAGCAGCATCAGGGTGGCCAAGTTTTGCATCGCCAAAGCGCGAAGTGCTGTCAGATCTAGGGTGGAGTGCGGAAAGCCGCCACTACCAGCCCTTCATGGAGCTCCTGGACGGGTTCGGGGGGGGGGGGGGGAGGGGGGGCGGTTCTTGCACGGGAAAAGATCCTGTCCTTGAACACACATGTCTCAGCCCACAGATCTGAGTACATGTGATGAACAGGCCTGTGCCCATCGGTCCTGCTAGGATATTTTAGCTTGACCTCCTCTCTCTCTTGAGCTTTGGCAGACCTGCAGTTATTTTTCTAGTGGTAGCCTGAATGCTAAGGAATATACTGAAAATATGAATTTCTGCTTCCCATTTGCCCTATAATGCCTTACACACAAAGAACTCTTCTGCATCCCTTTCTATAAGGCCAAAATTCAGTATGGGATCTTCTCACTAGTCACTCAAGAACAGTTTATCTTAATGTTTTAGATTTTCTTTTTTCTTTCTTCTTTTTTTTTTTTTTTTTTAAAGAACACCAAAGGCAAGGGTGTTCCAAACAGATCTGTGAGTCTGGAAAAAGAAGTAAGTTCTCAGAGAAAAATTACTTTTCTTTTCCCACTCCTATTCTCCTTCCTCACCTGCCACAGAGATCTGAAGACAAATTGAAATAAAACTCTCGTGAAACATTTTTTCTTGGACTGAACGGTGAGATAATTATCTGATTTTTATTTACAGTATAATGACTGTATAAAAGAAAGCATTAAATGTTTGCATAATCATTTTCCTAGCTTCTTCTATAGAAATACATTTTTTCCCCTCTATTGCATTGCAACCTATTTACATATACAATTATAGCTTTCCTTTTTGCTAGTGAGTCAACAGCCTTCTTTTCAGCGTTTCTACTATTTTCCTATTATTACAAACATATGTTATAACAAACACAGTATATATATAAGTAACTTCACATTCCTTATAGCTATGAATGCCATAAAAAGTGTATTTGTCATATTCCAAAATAAAAATATACTTATTTCTGAAAGATGTATAGAAGGTTTTTTGAGCTACACAATATCTATAATTTCATTTTATACCTACAAGATATATATCATTTCTGAAGAACTTAATGAAGTGTGGTTTTGGTAAGCATGTAGCTGCTTCAGGTATTTCTAATTTTCCCGTATTTCCGTTGTTCTGGAAGATATTTCTGGGGAATTTTGTATTTCTACACATTTTCTTCTAGAAATTATACCTCCCTTGCCTTAGTAGGAGTCCAGTAGCCCCCTTGCATCCCTGAGTGCAGGCAGGCAGAACTGATCTGAGTAAATGGCTGAGGGCATCTGATGGTGCTGGAGCCTGGTTTGGGCAGGGGAGCTGACACCAGCCCCATGTGATGGGCAAGTAGCTTCAGGCCAGCTCTGCTCTCTGAGCAGCCCTCTGACATCTGCTCCAAGCAGGACCTGACCAACTCTCAGTCAAGCAAAAACATCTCAGGAGTTCCTGAGCAAATCTGACTAAAACCTAGCTAAACATTTGGAGGCTGAAGTGAAGAAGGATTGTTTGCTGATGATAGCTAAAGCTGGTATCAGTGAAAAGCAGCTCCCAAGCATGGTGGGAGAATATGCTGAGGCTGCAGGTCCCTGGTGCGAGTGCTGAGGGCACCACCAGCATCTCTTACATCGCTGAACTGTGGCACTCCTCCCCTCACTGCTTTCTCCTCCATGGTCCATTGCTCTTGCATGTTATCTGTCTTTTCAGAGGAATTTCACACCAAATTTCACAGGAGGCATAACTTAGTGCTAATTTTGAAAAACACAAGATGGTAACATCATCCCAGGGGTGGGGTTTCCCTTTGCACTCAGTGCATTTACTAAAGCAATATAGTGATAGCACAGAGACAAAACTGTACATAAACAATACAAACCTTGACAAAGTGTGTCTAAGTGTGTGTGCAGGTGTTGAAATATGGCCCAATTTTTGCCTGAAATTGCGAAGTCATTCTTCAGATTGCATGAAACCAGCCATTCTGTTTCATGCGATGTCTCTTGGAGATGTGGCATAGGAAAGGTGGTGTGGATGTTTGCTTTTTTAATCACTGTTTTCAGAGGAATAAAAGGTATCTGTCCAGTCACAAAAGTGCTTTTTTAATAGATGGTGGGGCACTGGGAAAGAGTTCTGTAAAGTGGATGAGATAATTACTACTTCCTTTGAGATCAGGATGAGGGCTCTAATCACTGGGGTTTGGGGTCCAGTTCATTGACCTTGACTATTCAAACCACATGGAGCTGCCCCATAAGCAGAGAGCCACCCCTTCCCAGCCAGGCTGGTGCTCAGGCCACCACCTTGGATGTGGGAGAAATTGCTCCCTTGGTCTCGTCTGCTCAGAGCCATCATGTCAGCCCTGCAGCTCACATGGGTATGATTGCGCCTCTCCGCTGGAAGAGGTCTCTTTGGTCCTTCAGGGACAGGGACAGTTTTTAATGGTAGAGGAAGTCTTTGTGAACTCTAGTAGAGTAGCAATGCAAATACAGATTGGATTTAGTTTCTTTCAAAAAACCTCAAACCTCTAGTTCTGCATTTCCTATGCAGCAGTAGTTATCAGTATACTCTCCACCCACCTTTTTCTTTTCTTCTTCCTACTGTAAAGCCATACTGTTTGCTTTGCACACTCCTATCACTCTGGTTTTCATTTTCTCTGGAGGATATCCTGTAGACCCTTGGCAGGCAAAAAAAACCCAACCAAAAACAAACAAACAAACAAACAAAAAAAACGAACAAAAAACAACCTTGAAGAAAAGTGGTTTATCTTGTAAAAAAATCCTTGTATTTTCTTTTGTTCCTGGATGTAACTGAAGCTTTTGTACTGAAGTAGGATGCCCTTTCAGGCTTTAATGCAATTCAAATATAAAGTACTTATATACCCCCTGCTGAAGCTCTTACTTGCTTCATGTAATAACTAACATACCTGGTTGGTTTGTGTCACCAATCATACCCACTTTAGAGGTTTTAATCCCCTTTTTGCATATGTTCAGAGACACCAGAACTGCTCTGTAGTCTGGCACTGTGAGAGGAAGGGTGTCGTATTCCCACGGGTACACCAGAGATGAAGCGGCAGAAATACCAACATGACCAAAGCCACTGTTGTTTCTCCATTGCCTACAAAAGGCTAAACCTGAGCCTAGAAAAAAACACCATACTATGGTAATATTGGCTAGGAGTGCTTTTTGTTAAAGATTTAAACAAATTATACTGACAAAAAATGCGATACTTCTTTTTTTCCCCCCTTTTTGCAGTTTGGGAAATTATATTAAGCTCTACCAACAAACCTCACATAAACAGGGAAAGGCTGAAAAACCAAGGGGATCTGATGGCACAAAGAGGAAATATTGTACTGGTATCCAAGTTAATTTGGTGATCCATTTGGCTTGGCTTGCTGTGATATTTTAATCTACAACAAATGCATATAATTTTCTCATTAAGTCAGCAGGAAACAAATGCATATGATGTATTATTACTGCTGTTAAGTCAGTCTTCTGTGTACAGAGGTACAATATGCTCACTTAAGTGGTGTCGCGTACTTCAATCACCAGCTATCAGGCACTAAAGAGAAAGCAGTAAGAATTCCACTGGCTTTGAAGGAAAGGACCGAATCTCAGCAGAAGGCAGAAGGGTATTTTCTGTTTATTGGTATGTAAATCTCAGGGACTATCTGTTCTGGTCTTTGCACTAGCTGGATGCCTCCTGTACACAAGATGCGCTGAAAGCTGATTTGAGCACCTCTGACTGACCCAGCATGGATGCATCCCGAAGCCCAGGCTGTCTCTGCGGTGGTTAAGAGCATGGTATAGGGTCTCTTTAGGGCAGAAAAACCTCCACCTTGCATTATTAGTCGATGAGCATCTTCTCTCAGCCATACTCCAGGCAGCACAAACACAGATCTCATTTAATGCCCACCCCATGCACTGTGGCTAAAGGTACCTTTTAAACTATTTGGATGCGAAGCAAATGGAGTCACCTGCCCTGCTCTGCTTCCAGCATTGCTCCACAGCCTCTGACAGGGCTTTGCTTTATGTTCAACTGCTCACAACTATGCAAAAGGGCAGAAAGCACCTAGAAGAATGCAGAAGGGAGTAAAAGGTTACTCCCACGCTGCATTTCTTTCCACGAGATTCAATATTTACAGTGTTCTGCGTCTGCTGACTCCAGCCTGACATTTTTATTTTGGCAGTTAGCATTTCTGCTAGAGCATTGACAACTGTTGGTCTAAAAGAATGAGATTTAGGTGGTTATTTCACCACATAGAAAAGGAGAAACCGGTTTTCCTTGTGGTTTTACTAATATTTACTGAAAGCTGTCCCATAAATATTCCAAGGATTAGAAAAGCTAAGTGCTACTAATAGAGGATTTGGGGTGGGGTTTTTTTGGTGTTTCAGATATCCAGAGGTTTCAGACAGTATCTTCAAAGCTGAATGTCTGATGTTACTTGAATCCATAGTTAAGTATCAGGCCAGTTCTTTCCTGGTGCTGAGGGGCTATGGTATTCCTGGAATCCTTTGAAGATGGTGACATCTGGAAGTGTTCAGCAGCTTTAAATTCCATACCCTTTAGGTGTCTAAGCATGGATTAAAAAAAAAAATAAATTAACATATAGCTCCTAAGATATTCATCATGCTTTTTTCCCTCCTTAAATAGGCTAACATGGTCCTCCCTTGTGCTTACATTTATGGATAAACTCTGCAAGTTCTTGGTCAAAACTCTTCCCATATGAGCAATACAGAATTTGATTGAAATGGGTCACTGTCATTATTTCCATTATGTCAGGTCCCTAATACATGACCTCACCAAAGATCAGAGTAAAAACAACAACAATATTTTATAGTTCTTCTGTGCCTGTTACTCAGAAATCTCAAAAAGGACTTCTGAAACATTGAACCAAATCATGACTGTAACCCACCTATTTATATCTGGAGGGCTTCTGCTAGGTAAGCAGTATAGCAGTTTTGCAAGGGAATTAATTGAGATTTGGTAAGAGTCACAGAACAAAAAGTTTAAACTTGACATCAATGACTGCAGTAATAACAAATAAACACTTCATATTCCATTTTTGTCATCTGAACTTTTCATTCTCTGATGTTTGTTTATTTGATCTGCTTTCTTCCTTCTTCCTAGGACTAAGACAAGTATTCTTCTAGATTTGATTAGATTTAAATTTTTCTCTTGCTTCAGCTTTGTGAGGTAGCAAAACGAGGTGCTTTATAATACTGAGGATCTAATTGCACTGCTTTTCTCTAGCTTTGATTTCAACTGCCTTTCCCCCCCCCCCCCCCCCCCCCCCCCCCAGTCTCTTTTTTCCCCTTCCTACTCGTCTTGCACTTCTGCTTTGTCTCTGGGAGGCTGCATCTGGATGTGCTGCTAGGTGTGCTCATACGCAGGGGCACATCGCAGGGAACTCGCCTGGGCCATGTTGTGACTGCCTACCAGCCTGCAGGTTTGGGGATGCTTTCTGTGGAAACTGAAGCACAGGGAAGGCGAGCCTGGTGCGCACTGCGGGATGAGCACCTCAGGTCCAGTACAAAATCTTGGAGGTCAGAAGCTCTGCTTTGCAAACCTAGCCCAGCAACCTTCACAAAAGCCAAATTCTCCATCCTTCTAGTATTTGCAAGGAGCAAAAGAACCCCAGACTAATGAAGTAACTTTCATCACCAGAAAAATGTATTTTTACTAATTGAGTGGTTCCACAGAAAAAAAGTACATAGAATAATGGCTCATCTGAGTGGGGGTTTTTAATGATTTTTTTTTCCCCTATAACCCTATGCCTTTCCATGTCCAGATCAACATTTAAGAAAAAATCAGGCCACACAAAGCTCTAAGATCTACAAACTCGACATCTTCAATTTGAGCTGTTACACTGTATTTGGATATAACAACATTTTTAGCTCAGTGAGTAACGCTGACCATTTTGTACGTCATATTGTACACCACATACAGCAGTTTTGGATGGATATAAAATTTACCCTTCTGCTTTTTTTCCTTTCTACAGTTTATGTCATAACTTTAATAACACTCACATAACTTTTTTCTGTGTTACTATAACATCGGTGAAATTATTATCAGCCAAAATCTTTTCAGCAATGGCAGCTCAATAAGAACTCACTGAGCTTCCATGCAGTTTTCATCCACAATGTAACAGCTTCAAGCCACTACTTGCAAGCCTCCCTAAAAGACTCAAATGTTGCAGCAGCCTGGTAATATCAGCATAGCCACTGGCAGTGCTAAGTCATAAGCTTTAGATTTCTATACAATAGTTTAAATTGAAATGTTTAGAGCACAAATCTTATAAGGAGCAGTTGAGGGAACTGTGGTTGTTTAGCCTGGAGAAAAGGTGGCTCAGGGGAGACCTTATCACTACAACTACCTGAAAAGAGGTTGTAGTGAGGTGGGTGTCAATATCTTCTCCCAAGTAACAAGCGATAAGACAAGAGGAAACGGCCTCAAGTTGTGCCAGGGGAGGTTTAGATTGGATATTAGGAAAAATTTCTTCACCAAAAGGGTTATCAAGCACTGAAACAGGCTGAACAGGCTGCCAAGGGAAGTGGTTAGGTCATTGTCCCTGGAGGTATTTAAAAGCTGTGTAGATGTGACACTCTAGGGACATGGTTTAGTGGTGGACTTGGTAGTGTTAGGTTTATGGTTGGACTCAATCTTAAAGGTCTTTTCCAACCTAATGATTCTACGATTATGTGATTCTATGAAACAGCTACTGGTGATTGTAATGGGCAAGAGAAATAACTTTGCTGTAGGGTCACGTTTCATGGAACACCTCCAACCACACAAAGTATTCATTATCTAAAGAGCAAATGCTACAAAAGACTTTGTTTTTCTGCTTGCACTAAATAATCATGAGGGACTCTGTTATTTCTGATGGCATAGCATACGTGCTGTGCTCTCAGGTTTTTGGTTGAGACGTAAAGTGCAATGTTATCTTAAAGTGTTCTTTTCTTACATTGTAACTAACAAAGCAGCATTACTGATCACATAAAAATCAAGGATATCGGTACGAAAGTTTTGAATACCAGTGTCTCTCTGTGATGAAAAACGTCTTCATTCTGTTACAAGTTGCATTTTGTAAGGCACTGTAAATCATTCTTCCATGCTAAAGTTAAAACTCTCACTTCCGTTTTCTAGGAGATTAATACTATGGGAAGACACAGGACAAAACTATTTTCTTGGAATGTTTATGCATTTTATAACATTACTTACTCATAGATGTCTTAATAATTCACAGATGGGAATTATAAGTTAGCAGATAACAAAAAGGGGCAATAGCAATGAGCGTGACAGACTTCTTACAGATTATTTTAAACTTAACAGTATACAGATTTATAGCACAATACTACACTAACAATCATTTTGACAATTGTGTAAAAAATGAATAAATGTTCCATTAAATAGAAAATGTGACTTCTTTTCTTTTAGAATGGACAGTAGTTTTGTTCATTCTGAGGTTGAAATTATAGATTGCTGCAACGATGGCTCTCATTCGTTATCCTATGTTGCAGAATCAGAATGGGAAGCAAAACTGAAGTGTCTTACCCCGGTACTACACGTTGGTGCTATGGACGCTACTTTGTCTTATTAGCCAATGCACTTTACTAAGCTGCCAAGTATCACTTTGTCAAGGTAAAGAAATTTACTGGAAGAGCAACTGTTTTTTACTAGTTACACTGGCAAAAATGGACATTTACCCTGAAATCAACTTATTTTCTACTTCTCATCTAACTAACGTTGCTTCAGGAGCAACATCTGCCTGCAGAGAAACACCAGTGTACCTGCAGAGATGTAATTTTACTGGAATAACGAGGAACTCCCCCACACGGACATCACATGGTCTGTGGGACCACATGGAACCAATATTCATTTAGACTATATTGCATTTCTAGAGTGTATTTCATTGTAATTTACATGTCTAGTAAGCATATCTAGGAATAACTCATTAGAAATGCAGCTGCCCCGCCAGTATGGGTGGGTAAGGAGTATTCATCATCTAAGTCACTCTCCAGCTGTGTTTGCATAATTTAGACATGGTGTTTCTCATCTAAGACTACAACATTATTAACTTCTGCCCTTAGAAAGCAAGACAAAAAACCCAAATAAACAAAAAGCCAAATATCTTTTGGTCACAAGGTCTCTGTGAGCTATTCCCTCACTCATGTCATGCATATGTTTGGGATTGTACTGAAAGGCAAAAGCTAGGCTTTTTAATGTTATATTAATTTTTCCACAGACCCTCAGGAGAAACAACAGTGACTTTTTTCATAGAGGGGGGTCAGCACTAGAATGGGTATTTTTATTGACTAGATCTATTGATTCATATGCTAGTGTAATTCACTTGTTTACTCAGGCATTTCCCTGTGGGCTCGTTTAATGGAGAAAAACTCTGCATATACATATGACAACCAGAGTTTCTTTGGACTTTTATGTAATTAGGTTATGAACTTTTGTTTGCCTAGTCTTGTTGTTGTTGGTAATATAATGGCCAAGTTTTCATAAACTACATTATAAAATTATGCTTCCAGATCTCTGCAGAACACAAGGCTCAAGTAATTAAAGAAAAATATGGAACAGTTTATATATTCGAGTATATGTCCCCTAAAAAGTTCTCATTCCTCCTTGCAGTGGCAGTGAAGACAGAAGCAGCTTGACTTCTGCTAGGCAGCAACCAGAGGTTTATAAAGAGTCATGGGAGGAATTCCTCATTTATTTTGTGGGCTCAGGTCCTGCCTTTTGCAGGGTTCTCTTCAGTAACATGAGGAATACTGGCAGTGGGTTACGATAGGCACGCTGGTCGCTGAACAAACTGGGAGTTGATGTACCACCACCGGCTCTCCATGTTGCATCACCCATCTGATGGCATTGCCCTTGCTGCACCTGTGCAGACTGAAAAGACTTGCTGCCGGCCAGACAACCAAAACCTATCTGAGGGAGCTTGACAGAAATAAGATGTTTTCCTTGTTAACACCAGGCTGCAGAGGAGGTAAGCAGGCACCAGCCTCCCATCTACCCCCAGCCGGGTGTTGCTAAACCCAGGGAAGCCATAGTACAGCCCTGTGCTTAGGGAGTTTGCTGCTTAGTTTAAACAGTGCTGGAAAGCAGTCTTTCTGAATTGCAAACTACAGGTACCCAGCTCCCAGTCTAGGTTAATGGGATGTGCTGCCTTCCCACTGAAATGACCTCACTGCTGGGTTTTCATCAGCTTACACAGAAAGACGTGGTACAATAACGTATTAAGATGCCAAGCCTTTCTTTGCAAAGAAAACAAAAGAGGACTGTTAAAATCTATGATGTATAAATTGATTAATTTGGTGGCTTGATAGCTGAGTTATCCTACACCATCTGAAAGAGTTCAATATTTGCCTTTAAAGGCAGTGGCAAACCGATCAACTGCAGGCTCCTATGCTGCTGAAGTCATCCAGAAACCTTGCACAAGATGACCAAACCAGATGTTATTTGCTTTGAAATCCAAAGGAAACTTTACTTACTAGGTATTTCTTAAGAGCAAACTGCAGGACGACTGACTTTGCACACACACATAACAGCTGTTTACCTTCAAGATCAACAGGCCAAGCGCCAAATCTAACATGAAGATTTAAAAACAGTTTTGCAGAAGCAGGATTATGAGATTACAGTACTATCTATACAACAACACAACAGACCACAGGGAATTATTTGCAATGTCATTGGTAAATCTAAACGTTTGTCCTCATAGTAAATGTAAGTTTACTAGTTTTGATACTGATCTTCACCTTTCCTGAAGCATATGAATTTCTCTGTCCCAAGTGACTGATAGGTTTTTCTTTCCTTTTTGTTGCTAGCAGTAGATTTAGGATCCTGACCAAATTTAAAACTACACTAGATAGTAAGTTATCATGACATTAAAAGCAAAAGGATTTATGCAAAGTACGCATTGAGACTACTAAACCCATGAGGAGGATACAGTGGAATTTCAAAGAAGCTAGTGATTTTACACTATAACTATATGTGAACATGTACACTCAGCAACAGTAGATGAATTAATAGAAGGGGAAGCTAAGAAAAAAATTAAATTACATTGCTTTAAATCTAAGTAAAAACTATGCAAATTTAAGTTACAAAATTCTTATGAGAAATGAGTACTGGTATGAAAATTTACCCAGAGAAGATAAACTGTTCTAATTGAAGCCTTTGCTAAAATCTCTGAACTCTCTAAATCAAAGTAATCTTCTTAAAGCATAAGCAAATTCTCAGCCAGTATAAATCTCTCCAGCTTCAGCCTAAACTGAATTCCTCAACAGGAATAAACCCCTTGTGGCTTTATATTCCCTTACTCCAAAGTATGAGGGACGTAGTCTCTGTTACCTGACCTACATTAAGCATCACACACAAAAGGCACTATAAGCTTCTAGAAAGTAAGTATCTCACCTGTATCTGCTTTACAGTAGACCCTTCTGTCAAGTATGACTGAGCATATTACCAGTGAACACCTGGGGAAAAATCTATTTCCAGCTAAAATTTTAAGTGCCATAAAAAAGTGGAAAATCTAGATTATTTGTAGATTTATGTCTCACTGGAGATACGCTAAGAAAATTGTAAGGTAGTAATATGCCAGTTTCCTTGGTGATTCACACTGGATTTACACTCTATTGAGAACAGCCACAAGCAGTAATTGATTGTTGAAAACCTGAAAATTTTGGAAACACTTTGCATTTGAATACTCGTTTCAGAATAATTAAATGCTGAGAAAACTACTGTCAATCAAGGTGAGGTTAGAGACAAGCAAATCAGCCATGACTCAGCCACATAAACTGCTATCTAGGTTTCCTAAATGTAGATCATCTACATGATTGGATGAAGTATGTAGAAAATTGGTAAAATTGCTCCTATAAAGTGGTCTCCAAGGACTAACTTTAACAAAAAATGTCATGATTAGATGATGCTTCTACTTTGAACTCTAACACGACTACTTCTTACACGTACAGCACTATGCAGAAAACTCAAACATCCCCAGAAGAGTAGACCAGCATTTTCAGGGGGCTGGAGCTCCAGTTTTGGAGCTCAGCTTGTCATCAAGTGGGAGGTGCCTCAGTGGACAGGTTTTGTGGGTTTTTGGTTTTTTTTTGCAGTTAGAGAGTTGCTGGAACTGTTCAGGTCAAATACATTTGAAAAAAAATACACACACACACACACACCCCTCGAATTTTACCAGAATACAATTAAAGACCCAGTCCAACATCCACTAAAATCTACATCCCTCATTTCAAACATTAATTCAGAAAAATTTTATGTTAGTCTCTGCCAGAAGAAACAGAGCAAATGCAAGCTCTACTTCCATGTCATGTATCTGGTGTTACTGCTGTGATGAAGAGGGAACACAGAGGGGGAAAAAAACGCTCCTTTAGCTGGGTTTTGAACCAACTGAATTGAATCTTTCACTTGTGAAATTTAACTGAGTAACCAAATCTCATTTTTAATATTGATTTCAAAGGCGTAAGAGAGAATAAAACTACTTGGGTGGATTATTAATGATTTTATCAACAGATTAGGAAACTTCAAATTACAAACATCTTGATCAATCCATAGAGAAAAGTCTTACCAAGAACTAAACTCCTAAAATACCTGTTTAGATTGCATTGATATTCCTACAATGTACATGTGCAGTTTTTTTCTCTCCGTTCTGTATTGAGTTATTTTGAATTAAAAGACAATCTTTGCTAAAGTCAATGAAAACTTTTATCAACTATATTAACAAGACCCAGATTTCAGCAATTTGACCTAAGCGTATGTCCTGGTTTCAGCTGGGAGAGTTAATTTTCTTCTTAGTAGCTGGTAAAATGTAGTGTTTTGGATTTAGTATGAGAATAACGTTGATAGCACACTGATGTTTTAGCTGTCGCTAAGCACTGCTTACTCTAAATCATGGACTTTTCAAGTTTCCCATGCTCTGCCAGTAGGCAGGTGCACAAAAAGCTGGGAGGGAGCATAGCCCGGACAGCTGACCTGAACTAGCCATACATAATCCATACCATAGAGCATCATGTTCAGCATGTAAACTGGGGGGGAGGGGGGATGGCTGGGGGCCACTGATCACTGCTTGGGAACTGGCTGGGCATCGGTCAGTGGGTAGTGAGCAATTGTATTGTGCATCACTTTTTTTTCTCTTTTGGGTTTTATTTCACCTTCTCCTTTTCATTACAATTGTTGTTATTATTATTATTATTATTATATTTTATTTTAATTATTAAATTGTTCTTATTTCAAGCCACAAGTTTTACCTTTTTCCTGATTCTCCTCCCCATCCTGCTGGGGTGGGAGGTGAGTGAGCAAGTGGCTGTGTGATACTTGGTTGCCAGCTGAGTTTAAACCAAGACAGCATAGAAATAAAAAGCAACTGAGTCTTGTATCATTAGCCTGTGGATGGGAACGTATTTTTTTCATGCTAGAGAAAATTAATAGGAATAGCAAACACTCTAGGTAAATATAGACAAATGCACTAACCCCTGCATACACTATTAGAAAACTAATTAATAATCAAAACTGAGTAATGACTTCTGCAGAAATATTTAAACCTCTCTTCCTTATTCTGTCATTATCCAAAGCTACAGCAGAGTTTCTCAGATTTGTGTGTCGTACTAGCCTTGATTATGTAGGAGTGTTCAGGAAAATGACCTGAATTAACTACAGGTGTGTCTTTGAAGTGTATTAATAAAACTCCCTTTAATCCTGTGTGGACATTAGTTCAGAATTAAAGCACTTTTAATTTAATTGTGCATACTTTACTTCAGAAGCAAAGTAAACAACGTGAAATCAAGGTCAATTTAAAAGTAAGACTACATATATGAGGAGTAAATATAATTTAGTTTACTTTTTAAAGCTTCCAAAGTACAGTAAGCAGAATTCTTAATTGGAAAATGTTTCATTCCGAATAAGAGATTCCCATGTAGTTTTATTGAGGTGACAATATCTTACTTTAAAATTGTTTTGAATTTTAAACTTCCATGAAAAGCAAGTCTTTTTCTACAGAATTCTATGGAAAATATATGGGTATAATTTCATGAGCTATAACCCTAACTCCGTCTGTCACATATTTGGCTCAGTTTTGCTGCTTAGCTAATATATTGTTACTTTTACAATTCCCTTTAAACTTTTAATTTCTCAGTGCACTTGACTGCATTTTTTTAAAACTAAAATTCTATGTCTGCACAGTATGCTTCTATACTATGTATAATTGTATACCATATAATTATATATGTAAATTAGAAACCAAGCATATTTCTCAGTTTCTGGACTCTGTATTCTACTGGCATTCTCATATTCACAGATTATAGATTGCTGCATATTTAAAAGGCCAAAAGATTATGTGTCTGGATCTTATAATGACAATAAGACTTGAGATGCTTAGTAGTTTGGCCTAGACCTTTATCCTTTGCCAGCAACAGAAAGCCAAATTACTGTAAGTTCCATCATCCTCTAAAAGTCTTTGCTAGAGCAAACACATACCCAAGTGCTGGGCACCCTAGCTATGTGCAGAGTTGCTTTGCAATTAGAGGGCTGTTCATATGGGCACGGGGCTGTCCTGTGTCAATATACACTTTTTGCAGTGAATGGCACTGTTTTACCACTAGGACTAGGAATAGATTTTTTGGGCTAACCTGGTCCCATATTATCTTTCCCATCATATTATAACATTCCTAACTTCCGTTCTGTTGTTTAAAAGCAAAGTTGTCTGTGTGGTTGGGTGTTTTTTTTTCCTTAAACTGAAAAAAAAAAAAAAAAAGGAAATACTTTTTATGCATCACTGTGAGAAGTTGAATCCATAGTGAAAATTCATGGGAAAAAAGTCCATCAGGTTTTATTAAAATCAAAGGTGCTGATATGGCCTCTAGATAGGAAGTTGCTGCGGGCAGGATATGCCAGGGGAAGTATCACCCTGAACTTGTTCTGTGCCTTGTTCCTTTTCTTAAACAACATTGTCAAAGACAGGATGCTGGGGCAAATGGACTTTTAGCCTGATTCAGCCATACTAAAGCAAGTTATTCCTTTACTGTTCCAGAAGGATGTTTGTCTTTTAGCAATATTGCTTCTCATTCCTTGGGTTTGCATCTCCTGTTTTCCTCATAAACGTGGCTATTCCTACAGTTGCACCATAAATAGCCTTACACACTCCCTTCTCTCCGGGGAGAGGAAATTCATACTCTTTCTTCCTCTCCAGCCACAAGCATGGTATTTAAGTGTCTTCTCAATTTATGTGAGGCAATTTCTGCAACGTCTGCCTGCCTGCAATCTGGGCTAGCAGTGGAGAAAATAAAAATGTATTTCTCAAATACGAAGTTTTCATATCACATTGATCCTACAGGAAGAGAAATCAAAACCTCAATGGGACAATTGCTTTGAGGGAACAGGGCATTGTGGAACTGGGAGATTGTTAGGAAAAATATAAATGAGGCAACATTCACGCTCCTGTTCAGCTGCATGCTGGATAAAAGCTTCTGTAGCTTTGGGGAGGTTGTATCGCTCAGAGGAGAATAATTTGTGGTTTTGATCTCTTAAAAAGATGTATTTGTAGATATACAATCCATGACTACTTGTTGACAGTTCTGCAACAATACTTGCTAGTGTAGATGTGGTATGGGAAAAGAAAGTGGGTTAATGGATAAACAGCAAGAATGAGAAGTCAAGAAATTGCTGCTTGCTTAGTAACAGATTTGACAAAGCTTGCTAGAAAAATCTGTGTATTTTGGCTTCCAGCATATATAGCACTTTATTATTAATCAGGATTTGTTTTTCGATTCCAATAACAGCAAACTTTGAAAAAGAGGCAAAAAAGATAAGAAGCGGTTTCCAGCTATGAAGATGTTACTTGAGAAATACATTGTCAGGATTAATTCACTAATATATAAGTGAGTACTTCCAGATCATTGCACTGAAGCTGCACGATAAAGGAAGTATGTAATTTGTTTTCTCACATCCGAAGCCCATTGTTAATATTGCAAATAAGGCACATTTTAAATGTCAGGAAAGAGCAGAAGTTACAAATAAACAAAATTCTGTCTTAAATCACCCATGACATAAAAAACCCAGGCTTTCTCATTGCAGAACAGTATTTTGATCTTGCCTAGATTAAAGAATATTTATTCTTCCAACACATTTTCTTTAATGATCACTTGAGATGTTTCTAACAATGGGCAGTAAAACCAGGACCTATTCATCAGACTCCCCTAGGTCATGGCCTTTCATGCCACCAGAAAAAGCAAACTCAGTGGTGGAGGGACCCTGCCAACTGCATCACCCACTTCCAGTCCCCAATCTTCTCACGTCAACAAAGAGAGCACTGGTGGGCAGCATCTATTGCTTCCCTGGGCACATTCCAGGAGCAGTTGATGATGGTGGGGTCTGCCCTCCTCTGCTGCTCCTCAATCTAGTTTTGAGTCTGACATTCACACACCTTCCCCTTAACCCTTCTTGTCCTCTGGAAGCACATTTTGTTCTCCTTGTATTTCTTTTTTCCTCCAGCCTTTTCTGTGCTCAGAGGGCTTGGGGGTTTGGTTACAGCTGGGCTAGCACCTGGCTCTTTTAAAAGGGAGAATGACAGCTAACATGGATTAAACAGCACTTAATTAAAACTTTTTAGGTCCTTCCTGCATGGTCTAGTGAGAGTTTATGTGCTCACTGCATCACTGGGAAATACTTGCAGAATAATTGGCCCCAGGAGAGTTATAAGCCAGTGCCTTGAGATTCTCCCTTCACATTAAGCAGTTTCGTTATCTTTCCACTGCTGATGTCAACCAGCAGAAGAAGCATTGAACTGGAATGTTTCTGGAATATTTTTCTTTGTCAATCACTTTCTTGTCTGTCTTTTCAAAGATTTTTTTGTGACAACTGGCCTCATAATGCTCTGAGCAAGGAGAGAACGTGGGGGTGATCTTTGCACTCTTCAGAGTCCTTGCACTGTAAATTTGGACCAAAACTGTAGGTAAGAATTGTGTCCCTGAAGAAAACTGAGGCCATCTCTGCTGTAGCCTGGCATACCCCCGTAGTGTAGCGATGTCATTCATGGCCAGAGCAGCTGCACTGTTAGATAGCTGTGTGTAGGCAAATCAGTCTCATTTTTTTCCCCCAATACACTTTGTTTTGCTCAAATAATGGTGAAACTACAAAACTAAAGGCTCTATCTGCAGTAAAAGTGCTTTGCCTGTTTGGAGTGCTGGTATGCAAGTGAAAACATCTCAGGCCGAGATTTTCAGTTCACCAGGCAAAGACTTGAGTCTGCAACCAAAGTTTTGCTGTTGACTTAAATAAAATGCTGGGGAGATTTCTTTAGGTTTAACTCTTTACAACTTCTCCTGCAAAGCATATCATCAAGTAGTCTAGAAGATGATGTATGTTTGATTACATTTACTATTCTTGTGTGAGCATAGGCAGTCTCTCTCGTGAGCACTGTACCCTCTGGTTTCAATATTCAAAAGTCAGTCTCGCGATATTTCATTTTCATTAGCTTTTGGTAATTCAAAATTGTAAACGCACTAGATTTGTTGAAAAACTGTTTCTGGCCAACATAATACAAAATACAGCATACCTCAAAAAATGGGGAACAGCACCCACTTCAGTTTATGACATTTGTTTCCTGCAGATAAAAAAAAAATGTTAGTGCTTGCAGTCTTCTGAGTGCACTTCTATCCGATGTACATATTGCAGAGAACAGCACTGTTACAGGTCTTTTTATTTTAACTATTTTGTGCCTAGGAACAAATTTTGAAAAAGACTTGTGGAAATGAAAAGGAATGGAAGACCAGAGAGGTTAGGTAGTGGTATGCTTTATCTAATATTCTGTTTCCAGTAGAGGTCACTAATTTGATTTACAGCAAGAAATCCTGCAGTAGGAAATAATGGAACATGTTCTCATAAAGCTTTTTTATTAACATCTAGCTTGTGAAACTAGCATATTCCCTGAAATCTGAGCCTATACATCATATTAACTTTTTTGGTTTTACTTGTGTTACCTGCTGTTTTTGTTATCCTCATAAACTTCCTGTTTCTTGAATAATGCTTCAGTGACATTCCTTGGAAATGAGTTCACACACTGCACAATTACACAGTTGAGAAAATAATCTGTTTCCTTCTTCAGTTATAAATCCATTATCTTTTGACTAAATGGATGCCTCCTTGTTTATATCTGATAAGAAGAGGCAATTCTATTAGGTCTACCTACCTTTCCAGTCCTTTTCTGTGTACATTTATTCCATTTCCTCCTATTTTTTTCTAGCTTAAAGCACAGTATTAATCTATCTTTGTAAAAGTATTTTTCCATGTGTAACAGACTTTGTCATCAGTTCTGGCCGCCTTCTATTTTTGCCATGTCATCCCTGGGGACATAAAATCTCTATAATAAATTGTAATGACAGAGTATAAATTAATTTAGTATGCATTTGCATGCACTAAATCTGCCTCCTCTAAGACTTCTTGGTATTTCTTGAACTGACCTCCAGTTGATCCACCCAGCTGTCAATTTTTTTTTAATAAGTATACTTTCCAGAAGTATTTGCGTTTCTCTCACACACACTTTCTTTGGACAAAGTGCACACTGAATAAGTTGTGTGTGAAGCCACAAACAGCTTTCCTATACATGTCAGTATTTTAAAGCAAATTGAATTTTTTATGAATAAGATTGGAGTTTGGCTAGAGACAGAAGATTTCTTTCCCCTTAGAGGTTTGGATCTCACTTTTCTATTGGTAAGGTGTAAAACAGTCATTTAAGAGTTCAGAAAATAAGGTTAGACCATTTTGGGGTGTTTTCTGCCTCATAGAACCATATATTTTACAATTTGCTTCAACTGAGAATTACATTGAAGTTCCAAAAAATTAAAATGTAACCTTCAAATCGCTCTACAACAGCTTTTCTGTAATGAATGTGACTTACGCATGTGTATAGAAGGGTGAAATACAAGTATTTTATTTGAATGAGCTTGGACATTGTGATAACTTGCAGAACATGTACTGTAGTCATTCAGAATTCATGTTCATAAAATTTGTGTATCATATCACACAATATGTATTCTCTCACACCTATTAGATATGTTTTAGCTTAAAGTATTGCTAGGGAACTGCTAGAAATTATGGGGGAAAACATGAAGAAGAAAGTCTTGCCATCCTTGGACTCGTTTATTGCTAGTTGCTGAACCTTCCTCCCTGTCTGCAGTTCGGAAGAACAGTTCAGGGCAGTAGCCCTGGCATTGCTTATTTTTGGAAACTTTGGTATGGTTATAGCTAGATGCCTACAGTAAACACCCAAGAATGCTAAAATGAAAAAGGCAAAACCACACAGTATTTCTCTGCACCAGTTGGAAAGGGAGAGTAACTGAGATTAGATGTCTAGGCATTTAAAATTTCATGAAATGAATCCAGCCTAGGACTCTGGCACTATTAGCTTCCAGAAAGTGAAAAACACTTGCTTCTAAATAGGGGTAGGAATCCAGGAATGGATATATGGCTACTCCAATGTCTGTGCTATGTTCTGGCACAGTTCCATAAAGACAGTTTTCACCGTAAAATGGTGAACAATGGGCCGCTGTGGGAGGGCAAGGATGTCTCTCTAACGCTTGTGGTACGTGTCTAACACTGCTGGGAAGCGGTGAACCTCATCTTGCTGGCAATAGTCTCCAACACCTTGGTTAAACACTGAGTTCCAAGTGCAGCTGAGAAGGTTGCCAGTGGTGGCAGCAGTAGTGGATGTGCGGTCTCCGATGCAACGTGGCTCACTGTATCTGGGCTTCTTTTTGCTCAGAGCAGGAGCACTGCAGCTGTGTTCCCTTCTGCAAGGCTTGCAAACTTTTCAGAGCAGGCAGTTACAGCAAGGTTAGTCTGCCAAGTGAAGGGTGATAGCCCCCTCGTGTAAGATACCGATTGTAGGACAGGTAAGCGAGACATGCCATGAACAGTAACAGGGGTTTGAAAGGCAAACCCTGGGAGCTATCGGGATAGATACAGTACCTGAAACCACTGTGCAGGTACCTAAGAGCATGGCAGTATCCAAAGGGCCTGCAGCCTGGAGCCACTGAAGTATGCTATAGCCACTAAGTGTTATGCAGTTAGTCGGTACGATACAAGGGATCATCTCTTTACTGCTCTTTCCTATGTTTCTCGGTTTTGCTTTGTCTCCCGGGAGCCTGGTTTAGTCTACCAAAGAACTCCACCCTTTTCTCCCCTGGGTGAGAGTTTGGAGTAAATGAGCAAAGGAGAAACAGGTTTTTCAGTAACAATGTTTCCCCAGTTCTTAAAGTGGCTGCTAAAACTATGTTGTCTGGCTTTGTTTTCAGAACAGCTCAGTCTTCCATAGGAGTCAGAGACAAAGGCTGCATTTTCTGTTACTTCTCGTGCTTTCCCCCTGCTGCTCTACTTGTGCTTGTCTCCCTTAAGGGAGACAGGATCAGTGTTCAGAAGTAAAATCATCACTTTTTCCTCATAATGAAGATTATTTCCTTATTATGAAGATGTTCAAAATACCTTAAATACCATGCAAAAAGTTTCTCAAACAGGATTTCACAGCCTTCCCCTGCATACAACTTAGGGGAACATGACAATGTAGTTGCTTAGAGAAATAAACTTGTATTTAAGCGGTTTGTATTCTTTTTGATTCTAGGCAGTTCCAGTCTGTGGATGTCAGCTTCTTACTCTGGAAAAATATTTTGATTAGATGTGTATAATTAATTTTAAAAGGAAATAATAAATTTGTAAGCACAAAGTCTGTAGAACGGATCAGCAGAAAATAATATTCTTTATAGAAGCACAAGAGTTAGTGCTCAACCATGCCTTGGGATCTTGAAGACAAATAGAAAATCTAGACTGAAATTCTCACCTCTCAGAAGTCAACTGGGCTGACTTTCAGTGACCAAAGTAAAGCCAGGATTTCACACCAAAGTCCAAAATCTTAACAGAAAATCCAAGGAGAAAAGAAATGAAAAGTTTAATAAAACTAAAAAAGACCAAATGCATGTAGTTAATTTTATTTGTGTGTATTGGGAATGTTGTGTGGTTTCTTCATGAGACCAAAACTGAGCAAAATCATAAGAATTTGCAGGATTCAAGCCTAATGGTGTTTCAGATAACCATTAAGAAAAACAGCATAAGAAAGGCACTGGATTAAAATAGTAGTGTCACATGGTGACTAATAATTTATTAGATCCTTTTGAGGGTCTAAGTACAGCACTCAAATCAAATGCAATGATTGTTTACTACTTAAAGTTACCCAAACACCTGTCATTGTAAACTAGAAACATTCAGCTCTGCCTACTAAATATTTTTGTTCATAAATGTGAAGAAGGAGTGAGAGGTTAAAGAACTAGTTATAAATTGACCCAGCCTTCTAGAGGAAACCCATGCTAACCCTGATCTGTCTTCAATAACTGGGAATGTGTTTTGTCTCCTGCTCTCTTGAGATGTGGTTAATATTAACGCTAGATGTGAAAGGGAATTCTGTGCTTCACTTTTTAGTAGCTCTTAGTCTTGCAGGAGAAGGGATTGAAAATGAGACGAAGGAGATTTTGTTTGGAAGACTGTTGTAAAACTAAAGGCTTTTCCAGTCCTTCAAACCCTTGCTCTCTTGCTTTATGCACATCAATATAATTTTGTGAAGTTAATTTCCAAAACAGAGGGCTAAAACTGCGCTGGTGTAAATCCTGTGATTTCATGTTCAAGTGACGTGGATGTGTCTTTTGTGCAGTTAGCTACACAGCATTCCTAAGCCATTACAGAAACCCTTCATCAGTACAAAAGTGAGATTATAGTTAAAACCATGATGCCTCTGAAGTTAGCTGTTACTGTTAAGGATGCTTTATGACACAAAAAAAGTAGGTTTTTTTCATTCATTTGTAAACTTTGACTCCGTGGGTGTTCATATGTCACTAATAGGGGGGGGAGTTAAAGCAACTCCACTTACGCACAGGCATCACACGGAGCAACCGGCCTGTGGGAGCTGGTTCCAGCCCCAGGGTGAGCCCTTTTCCAGCTGAGCAGGTAGGAGCACATTTTAGCCGAGAACATCAAGCACTGCTGCTGCCGAATTGCTGCTGCTGGGCCCTGAAGAGCTCAGGCGGTCAGAACAAGCCTTGCAAGTCTGTCATGAGGGATCTTTGAGCGTCTTATGGCCTTTCACTGGAGAAATCACAGTAACGTTAAGCAAGCAGAACAACCAAAAAAGGCTTTTTAAAATACTTTCACGGTTCTTTGGAGATCTGACCCTAACTTACAGTTCAAAATAATGGATAAAAGAGTGCTTGGGTGGGAATTTTTATGGAAAGGTACGCTAACGCATCTGCTTGAAAACAAGAAACGTCAAAAATACTAGCTACTGTGTAGGGTGTTAAACATGGATCATTCAGCCACCGAACTGGGCGCTACCGGGCCGCACTGGACTCCATCCCGATGGAAGCTCCAGGCTTTCCCGCCCTGGCCGCAGGGCTCCGTGGGCGGGGAGGCGGTGCGTGTGCCTGGCCTGGCTCCGGCTGCCGGGCACGGCTCCGGGGCCTGCCCTGCCCCAGGCGCGCCCCGGGGGAGCCGTGTGCGAGGGGGCCGGTGGTGACACGGGCGGGTACGCCAGGGCCACGGCAGGTGGGGCCGGGTCTCTACGGCGCCGGGTGGGTGCCACCACCCCCGGCGCCGCGACCAGCCCGACCCCACTTCTGAGCGCCCCGCGCTGCCCGCGGCCCCCGCTGCTGGAGCAGCGCCCTCCGGCCCCTCTTCTGAGGGACCTGGGTGGGCCCCCAGCGGGGCCTTCTCCCCGGGGGCCCCTCCTGTGCCGGCGGAGGGCTGTGTGGGCTCTCCCCCGGCGGGGCGAGGCCGAGGGTGCCACCAGGCGCCCGTGCGGGAGGGCCGACCCCCGCCCCGAGGGCCCGGCGCTGTCAGAGCGCGGCCGGCGCCGCGCCGGTTGCCGTGGTGATGGGAAAGTTTCCCCCTCCCGCCCCCGCCCCCGCAAACATGGCAGCGGCGGCGCAGCGGCTGCGGGCGGCGGCGGCTCCGGCGGGGAGAGGTGGCAGGTGAGGAGCGGCACAGCGGGGAGGCGCCCCCCTCCGCCCCCTGCCCGCCTCGCCGCTGCGGGCGGGACGTCCCTCCTCACAGCCGGCTCCCCTCAGCCGCCGGGCGGGGCGGCGGGGCCGGGGCAGCGGTGCGGCGGGCCGGGGCCGCCAGCAGGCCGCCGGGCCAGGCGAGGCGAGGCGGTCGCGGGGGGCGGGCTCCCGGCACCGGCAGGCAGCGCTCCTCCCTCCCGCCCCGGGAGCCCCCGGCGGGGTGACAGCCCTGCGAGCCGAGCCGTGCCCGGTCCTGCCGTGCCCAGCCCGAGCCGCCCCAGCCGGGGCTGCGGAGGCAGCGCCCGCTGCCGCCTCGGCTCTCTCGCTGCCGGGACGAACGGAGGCGGGAGCCGCCACCCCTGCGCCCGCCATGTGGAAGCTCAACAAGAGCAGCAAAGTTCTGCTGGACGACTCGCCCGAGGAGGAGGAGACGCGTCCCCACGGCCCGCCGCCGGCCGCCGCCTGCGCCGCCGCCGCCTTCGCGGCCCCCCCAGGTAGGAGCGCGGAGCCGCCGGCGGGCGGGGGATGGCGGCGGCGGAGCCCCGCGGGGCCGGGGGATCGTGCGGCGCGGCCCCGCTCCCGCTCCGCTCTCTCCGGCGGCATGAGTAATCACTTTTCCCGGCCCGGGATGTGCCGGCGGGCTGGCCGTGCTCGCAGAGGCGGGCGTCTGCGCCGGGCGTGCGGCTCCAGCCTGGTTCCCGGGGTGCTGGCTGGTCTGCCCTCCCCTGCTTCCCTCCAGCAGCCGGCCTCCGGTGTTGCTGGGACTTGCTGCCCTTCATTCCTTGGCTTCGTACCGCAGGCTGCTTTCTTCCAGCCCTAGGCAGGGGCACTGCAACCCATCTGTTAAGCGTAATACGTTAAACAGTGATTTGTAAGAACACAGTCTTCATTTGCAGATGTGTGCCCGTTTCTGTAGAGCATTGACGTTTTGGCAGGACTGGGTTTTCTATAGTTTCGATAATGGTAGTTGGCTACCTTTAAATAGCCACAATCATACTTGAAAGCTTCCCTTGTTAAATGGTAAGTTAAATAGCAGCAGTGACCTTCTCAAAGTACTGGTTGCCTAACAAATACGACCTGAAAAGAAGGGTATCAGTTGAGCATCAGGCAAAATAACTAAAAGAACGTTCGTTGACTTGGTTTCAAAAACTTGGTAACAGCTAGGCATCAATCCAGCTCAGAAGCCTGTTAGGCTGGCCCGTGCTGCCACAGAGTCTCTTTAGATGTTGTGCGAGAGGCTGGAGGAGACCTGCATATCTAAAGCAAGCAGTTGCCCAGAGCTGCGGACCGGTGAGGTTTGTATTCAATAGAAGGCACAAACCCCCACCCAACTTCCTGCCCTATGTCTGTCTTGCCTGCCTTGCTGGAAGAGCTGGAGTGTGTCTGGGTGATCTACCTTCTGCTTGAGTTTTCCGTTGGCATCTGGTATGGGTTGTCAACACGTGTGGCTACTGCTGAAGAGCAGCCTCTTCCCATTGCAGCAGTTACTCCCTCCATTTTCCAAAATCATTTCCATTAGCCAAAATCACCAGTCTGCTCCCCGGTTCAGCCTTTCCTTGTCCTTTCCCCTGTGCAGTGGACAGAAATGCCCTAGTCCTTGCGACTTGTTTGACAGCAGCTGTGAAGATTGATGTGGATGAATGGGTTCTTCTCCCATGGGAGAAGGAATAACAGATACACGTTTTTAGGGACCCACTTCAGGGGATGAAGGAGGATTGTGGGGTTAAAGGTGACCTGAAGTATCTCCCACAACTTGCCATAGTCTGACCTCTCCCTCCTACAGTTGCTATCCTCAGGTGTTTGGAAACTTCCATGATTTTCACTAAGCTGCTGGTTTGTGCTGTCCACAGCTCTCCTAGACTTGCTTACCTCCTGAAACCCTCTTTGAACACCAAAGATCGCTGAAAGCTTCCATTAAATTCCACTGGATTTACTTTTCTTCTCTACCACAAATGCCCCAGAACACCTCTGAGGCTCCTGACCTTAACCTTCCAGTCAGAATATGATTCTTCAGACTTTTGTCATGACAGTTCTCCCAATACTGTACTTTAGCAACAGAAAGAGATTGGCGTTTTGTTTGTTTATTTGCTTATTTGGTGGGTTTTTTGTCCTGTCCTATTGTCTTTGCTGTCCTGGGCTTCTGTTCCAGTAGTGGCAGTCTCAAGTTATAATGGTGATGGCAATGATTTCTGGTGCAAATGGTTTGCCGTTTTCATCAATTGTACAAAAATTCCTTTCCAGCTCCCATAATGTCTGTTACTAGTGGCACTGGAATAAAACATAATTTTTTGGAATTTGAAGTGGCAGGGAAAAAATAAATTGTTCTAAGGCACTAAATGAAATATTCTTGAAGCTAAAGGATTCAGAAGAGTTAGGAAGGCTGTAGTATAGCTTGGCACAGAAACAGTGAAGACCATAAGCTATTAATTGTTTTGCCTGCTAAAATCAAGACGGAAAAAAAAAAACCAAACCCAAACAGTAATCCCCCCAAACAACTAAATGTAGTTATTTTATGGTTTATGTACACTTTAAGGAAGGATAGACTTTATGGAAAACTACGACCACCTGATTAACATCGTAAATTCTTGTGATCTATCAAAGGCAGCTTCTAGGTCAGCCATAGATACGGTATGTCTAAAACATGGCCTAGGTGCCAAGAAAGCATGAGGTAACGGAATGCACCTGTTCAGCTTGTTATAGCTGATCTGGTTCAAGGGCCTTGCTTTTAGGCTTTGACATTTTTGTTATTTCATCAGAACCTGGTTTTGCTCCCAGTAATATGACTGCAAGGGAGTGAAATCCAGTAGCACGTAGGGGGATTTGATAATGATCTGCGCTTTGCTGCTGCTGTGTCCTGACCTGCATCACCCAGACCCCTGGCTCTGGAGGACAGTCACACCACCAGAGCTTGGAGGAGTTACAGGGGCAGTGCTCTTGGTACCTTAGCTGTGCATGAGTAAGTCTTGGTCTTCCTCAGCCTCTGTGCTGTTTTAAATTGTCAAGCTACAGCTTGCTTAAGATGTGAATGAAGGGTTACCTCATCAAGAAGAGAATCCAGGTCTTCCCTAATTCTCTGTCTTGAGGGCCAACATCCAGGTAATTTGTTTGAGTGCTTTTTAGTAAATTAGGAAAGCCCAGCATTAAATTTCATGCAGAAGTTTACTGTTAGATTTCATTTCCTCTAGGTTTTTTTCTGATACACCATTTGGTAAAAGAGAAGATGAACTGTAGCCAGCCCATTTTGACTTTGATTTTTATGTTGCTTTCCCCAACAGCTATCTTCTGTCTTTATTTTCATTTTTAATGCGCAAGCGGGAAGAAAATTCTTAAGCTTCTACCATTTATGCTATAAATAATGCTGAAACTTTTTACTTCAAAGAGAAGAAATTGGTAGTCACATCTGTGTCATTAAAAACAGACCAGATTGAAAGTGTTCTAGTGTAATGAAATGTTGGTGCTGTAAGTTGTTTCTTCAAAGCTGAGAAAGAGTGAAGGAGTTCTCACTGTGCAACCTAATAATTAGGACATTGCAGTAGCAGACAGCAACAAAGAATTAGGCTAACGTAAGTTAAAAAAAATCAAAACAACAAAAACCCCTTTGTTACTCTACAGAAATTTTAATCATGCTGTTTAGATACGGAAGCCTGATCAGGGCTTATACAAGCAGACGTTTGAATCTGTAGAAGTTTGTAGTTTTTAAATAGAAATAGTTTGATATAAAAAGAGAAGTTTTGACAGTTCTGGTTTTGTGGAATACGGAATGGTTTGATTTTGTTCCAGGGGAGAACAAAAACAAATTTTGAGAACATGAAAATTGCAATGAGAGGGAATGGTCAGCCTCTGGCCAGTCTTTAGCAAGAGTTTCTGCATACATTCAAGTACTTTGGATTGTTGACACTTACTTAAAATAGTAAGGTGCTTCCTGAGATAAGAAAGACAAGTAAATTTTGAAACAGTACTTGTTTAAATAAATGTGTGGATTATTGTATATTTTTTTAGATCAGACAGTTTTAGACTGAATCTTAGAAGTTAATTTTAATTACTGCTTTGAAGCAGAAATATTTTTAATTTATGCAATGAAAGTGCTTTATTGGCTAAAGTTACAATTAATACATGAAGGCAACTTAACAGCCATGAATAGTACACATGTATAAAATGAAATCAATGTGCGTTTTGTGCGTGTCTCTCAAATTATGTTAGAAATGTACAGTGATGCATGCCAAACTTGCATTCGTTTGTAATATAGTCATTATGTTTCAAACTATAGTTGTGTTTGTGGAAAGGGAAAACTGTTGGGTTTTGACTTCTGGAAAGGCGATGTTTTGGCAGTTGTGCAAAATTTTCCTTGATTCAATCCTACTATCATCTAATCAGTCCTCAGAGATGTCAATGCTGTGTCAATATCTCATGTAACTGACATAAAATGGCACTTGACTTTAAAACACATCTGTATATTAGAGTAGTGGCTGGGTGTTGGGCTGACCTATATTATCGGCTGGAACTTTTATCTTTCATTTAAGAATATTTCAGATCCTTAACCTTGATCTGTTCTCCCCAATTGTATTTTTTTGTTATGTTCAAAGAGAATATGTGCAAAAACACGTTTTACACTGAAATTTGTTTAGACTTGCTCACTGGGTGTTTTTAAAGTTGCCTATACAGAATTTTAGTTATCTATTTTAATGAAGATATTTAAAGTCTCTGGTACAATTTTAATACTGGCTTTCATCTTGGAATGACTCGAACTCAGACAGGCCCTGCAGGAATGAGTGGGAGCTGAGCAGCATTTCTTATGTTCTATTAATATGTTGAATAAGGGTAGTTTTTTAATTAAAAAATAAAGCAGTCAATGCTTATCCTTATTTTTTTTCATTAATGGGGAGGGGAAAGTATCTTAAGTTTTTTTTTTCTTCCACATGATAGATATTAAAACACAAAATGGAAATAAGAAGCCACAGGAATAAATGAAATGAAGTCTAAGGAAGCACTAAATGCTAGCTATAGCTAGCAACGAAAACATGAAATGTAGAAGGGATTTGGGGTATTCATTCCATTATATGTAGCTCAGCTAATGCCTTTCCTTCACTTTCCAACTGTTTCACTGGGTCTTGGGCATCACCTGCAGTAGTTACAATTCCTTCATACCTTCTTCTTTCTGTTAGCCTGTTCTCTTCCTTTCATCAGAGTTGTTCTTGTGACATTTTAGTGACATTTTGCTGGCTAAAATCCATCACCTGTATTATGTCATCACTCCTGAACGTACCATTGTGGGACTGATGGTGAAGACTTTCCTGAGCCCTTCCTTGGCTTGACTTTCTTGCTTTTCCTTCTGCTTGTCACATTCATTTTTCACAGCTTCTTGAGTGGGTCCTGTTTCTCACCATCTTCCTGGAACTCTGCAGAGCTAACAATGTTTTGGGGGGCTTTAGGCTTTCTTTTTTTCTTTTTTCTTTTTTTTCTTAAATCCCTTTCATTTCTGAGGTGCTTCACTTTCTAATTTACACTGTCATCTTTACACAGTTGACCCAGATCAAATCTACTTCTCATCTAGTATCCCCCCCCCCCCCCCCCGTTGATTTATTCTGATCTTATAAGTCCTACAAAGCACATACTGTCTGGTTTGTCTCCTACTGTAGACAACACCAGTATCTTAATTTTTTCTTTCAGTGAAGCTTGTAAGCTGAAGGCTGTCACTGGTTTTTATATATTGTGCAAAAGAGAATTTGTGTCCAATACTTTACTGTTGTTCCCTCTATAAAGTCCAGGTCTGCTTTTTTTTTTAAATTATTATTATTTTGCTTTCTGTCTAGACAGCTGAAATTCTTGTGCAGACCCTCGCTTCCCATCCTGATGGCAATTACTTCCTCTGCAGCTTCTAATACCTACTCTGTTTCCCCATCCCCTAGTCCCTGTAAATCCCATTGCTGATATTAATACTGTTGCTTATGGCATAAAGTTTTAAGTCATCCTTATCCTTCGGTTTCCGTTTCTTCAGCAGGCCTCCCTTTGTTTCAGGAAATTTACATTTAAATCTCTGTCCTTGCTTTCAGGGTTTTTCTTAGTACATCCCCTTCCTTTCCCCTATTTGTCATTTTTATCACTTGTATCTTTCCTTGAGCCAGTTCTGCTTTACTGGCTCCAGTCTCCTCGGTTTGCCAGCAGCCTTGTCTGTCTTCCTCCCCTCCAGCCTAATACAGAATTACCACCTTTCACTGATCCACAAAACCACTCTTTTCGTCCACATCGTGTGAGGTCTATTTTCCCTAAGCTATTTGTTGTATCTTCATGGGGTTTTGCAAGGTTTCTGGAGCCATGGTGTCCTGGCAGTGCTGGACTTGCTACCATTAATATACAAACTAAAATATATTGCTTTTTGGGAAAGCATTAATTGTTTTAATCTATATAGTTCTTTACTAGTGGAATAGGTCTATACTTTTTTTCCTCGCTTTTATAGAAACTATTTGCCAGATTGTGTGAGGACATCCATGACATAAGTAGAGTTATTAGAAGTTACCGAACACTTTACCAGATAGACTGGTTTTCATTTCTGTCATCATCAGAGGTACATTTCCAACAAGTTTTGCTGCTGGTTCTTTATGAGAAGCTCCAGGATGGGTCTGTGTGAACACCGCAAGCGCTGATAAAAGCTGCATGTCAAAAGGAAGCAGTGCATGTGCTGGTGAGCACTATAACCAAAAATAATGCATTCAACCTGTTTTGCAGAAACTATACTATGAAAATATTGCAATTGCTCGTGCAAGAGCTTTTTTAAAGCTGCGCAATTTCATTTGCATGCCATGACTGAATAAAATTCTATGTCAGCTAATGTCTTTTGAATTAGCATCCCTTGGTTTGTTTTCCAGATCAGAAAAAAGCAAATATGAACTTCTAGTATGGATAAGTTGTTAAAAATAATTGTCAGATTTCCAATCAGAAATTTCATCAAAATTGAAAGCTTCACTGGAATATTTGAATTGTCACAGCAATTGAAGTGAAATCGATTATTTGAACTTGTTACTTTATTTCAACTTTGACACTGATGGTATTTTGATCTTAATACAGCTGTTTCCATTTCTTGAAGAATATTTGAAATATTCTAAATTGGGCAAAACTAAATTCTTAATGAGCTGAGCTTTTTAAAATATTTTTAAGGTGTTTAATCTTTAATAACATTCTTCCAAAAATATTTGAGAGAAGCAAAATCTGAGTAAGATGTATTATAATCACTTACTATGGAGATGCACAGTTGTGAACAATTAATAGAATAACATCGTGTATTGATGTAAAACCAGAGAGCATAGGCATCTGGTGTTCTGATGTTTCTCTTTGTAAGGAAATGCAGAACTGCAAAAGTATTCTTTTGTAAATACTTACATTCTGAAAGTAATCTTCTCCGGTATGTTTGGGCATTTATATCAATTGGCAGAAAAAATACAGAAATAATTTAGATAATCTATCTTAAAATGTAATGGAATATGAAGCAATAACTAAAGTGATTGAATGAAACGGTTTGTGAAAATGCTAAACAAGTTCTTCACAGCTGTGGATGCTGAAGGAAAGAGCATCATCTGCATTCACTTAGTATTAATAATAATTTGGAAGGTGAAAACACAGGAATATTGCCTTTCATCTTCCAGTTGGTCTGGTAGATAATAGGTAGCTACAAAAGACTTGGGCCTAGGAGATGGAAACATTTTTAAATACATTGGATGGGTTTTGTCTGCTGTATGTGAAATAGTCACCTGTACTTTTTAAAGTCAGGAGAGTGAAGTAAGTTCTTATAGAAGTGGTCTGATGAATTCTATTTTAGAAGCATGTTTCAAGATTAGTATTGTCTACTAAATATATCCCAAGATGAAAGTATAATTCTATAACACACTTTAACATTCTTTAACATTTTCTTTATGGACAAAGTATTTTCAGTTTTGCCAAAGACTGGCAGAGGAAACTTGCCAGTCACTTGCCAGAAACTGTTTAGTCACAGTGGCATTTTAAAATGGGTTATTGTCTAACGTAGATGTTTCTCTAAGTGTAGTCAGCAATCTGGAGTAGGAAAGTATTTTTTGATGGAAGAGAAAAATTAGTTTAAAATACCAAATTACTCTTGTGCATGAACAGACTTTAGAAATGCCTAGGTTAATATTTTTCATTGGTGATATTAATAGGAAATTTTCAATTTACACCACCTGCCCAGATGGCTAGTTTGGTTCACTCACTTGCTTTAGGGACATACAAATGAAAGATTGAGATCTGGCAGTAGATGAAATACAGACAAGACTAATGGTCTTGATCTCAGTCTAGGCTACCTCAGCAGAAAGGAGCAGAGGCAATTCACAGTTCAGCGTGGCAGTTACATCTGCTGAACAGGTAGCCTCGTGTCCCAGAAGAAAGCTATGTATGACTGGGTAACGCATCCTTTATTGGTTAACATTGCAAACCTTGGTTTTCCTTAAAGGACATGTTCAGTCTTGTGGGAGTGTTCAGGTACATTTCAGCTCTATTTTTCAGCTATGTTTAAAGAATATGTTGAAAATAGTATAGCTCTTTTAGTGCCCATTTGCATTTGATGACTGTTGCCTCAATTTCTTGACTCAGAAAGCGCATACCCATGCGTTGAATTTTTCCGGGTGTATATTATAGGTGCAGCAAAGAAAATGAGGCCTGATGCCACTGATGATCTGCTGATAATGTCCTTGTTACCCATGTTTGAGTGCATTTTGTATTGGTTTTGATTCAGTTTAAAATTAGATTAAGCAGAGTGACTTTTGCATTAATAATCTGCTTTAGTCTTGTTTGTTTCATTTGATGTTACAGCAAGATCCTACTCAAACCCAAGGAAATGGTTTCTTTTGTTAGCTGTATTTTAAGATGATGATCTGGCAGCATGATCGCCTCTTCCGAATCGGTGCCCTTTGTGGTAGGCTCTGTATATATAGTTGTTGAACTGTTTGGTTTGTAATCAGTGTTTTGGGAATCTTTCCAGCTTCAGAGGTTAACTTTCAGGTTTGTGATTTCCGGAGAGATTTTTTTTAATATATTTTTTTTAACCTTCCCCTCTCCTATCACTGTATTATTTTTTTTTAGTGGGGTTTGTGGAATACTGGGAATTATGTTAAGTTCTACCCTGGAGTGTATCTCTTGAGGAGGTGTTTGTTTTGGGTTTTTTCCACTTAAATTATACGTTTGTGGTTCATCATCTAATTTGCATTTACAGACATGGTAATCTAGACTTTAAATTGCGCTCAGTCCTTGATGAGATGTGATGATAGGCAGAGGCAACGTAATAGGTCAGTAGAAGGGCGAGAAATTGCACCAAAAGGACCTACTCTTTTTATAATAGCTTGTTTACTCTTACGTGTGCTTGGCTTTGACAGCTAATGTGTGTATGATAGGATGGTTCCACAACTGGGTAGAGAAAATCGATAATATACCATTTTATGTACTAGAGCAAAAGAAGGGCATGCGGGGCGAGATGATGTTATTATTTGCCTTAACTCTTTCATGTCCCATGTTCCTCTTCTTGGCCTGAATTATGAAAGTGAATGATCTAAAGAGACTTAATTAATTACTTTACCACAAAGGAAGCTGAGGGAAGCAGATTACAATTTTGATCTCTGTACAAAAAGGTTTGTGTGCTGGTTGAATTAATCCCTTGAGTACCTTATGGTTTGCAGTATGTCCAACAAAAGGGCACTTGTTTCCTTATGAAAACACACTGCACATACCAACCTTCCCCTGCCAGAACTGGAAGGCTATTCAAGTTGCTGATCAGCATTTCCCACTAGCTTTAGCATTTAGTTACCTATTAGTTACTAAACACTAAATGTTTCACATTTTTCTTTTAAATTGAAGTAAAAAATGAATTGTCATAATTATAAACTGCCCAGATTAAAATACACTGAAATAATTTGTAAGTGTTCAGCATCAGCATGCATTACGCAGCATGATAAAGAAAACTGATCTTTACTCTACATGTAGCTGTACAGTTCCCTAAAGCAAATTTGAAAAAACAAATCATGGGCTCCCTGATCTCCGAATGGTAACAAAAATAGAGAATATGTATCAGAAGAGGGTGAACTAAAGGGTATCACTGAAAACCAGAAACTATTCTGAGGGTAACAAGTGAAGACAGGTTGTATATGAGGTCTTGTCTTTTCTCCTCAGGTCTTCCCAGTGGTTGCACTGGTCCCCTCCCTCCCTCTCCTCTTTCCCTCTGTCATATTTTTTTTAATGCACAACCCATCACCACTGTATGCTGGTTCCTCCCTGCAGTGTGGGCCATGGCTGGGTCCAGATCCCCAAACATGCTCCTCCCGCGCTCTCTTCCTGCTGTGGGGCATTAGTCTGCTTCTCTCTGCTTTCGTTAGTGATGGATTTTCCACAAAACGTGAGGAATCTGGTCTCTTTCAGACTACTGCATTGAAACATAGTGGCCAGTTTCAATCAAGAGTTACTGTTGAGCACATGGGATGTAGGGATGGACATCACAAGCAGCTGCAGTTGTCCAAGTCTCCTTTTCTTAGGCAGTGTATCTTAAAAGAATGCTATGGATACTTGATGGGTCTTCCACTGCAAAAAAATGTACTTTAGGTATTGGATTCTCACCATTTGCTTTCTTGAGGGTTTTGTGTCTTTTAATCTTTATATTTGATATCTTTTAACTTTGTGTTGTCTTCTTACCATCAGCCTCTGCTGCATGAGCATAGTTACTGCAAACTACTCTTACTCCTTCTGAGGTAGCACCTTGTATGCCCAGTAGATGTAGCACTGTATTAACAGAGAAACACGGCCCTAGTTGTCATGCTTTTAAAGAAGCAAGTAAATACCCCTTTTTGTCTGCTATTTATTGTGAATTACATCTTTTATCAACAATGGTATTCATATTTTATTATGCTGATTCCCTAGCCGTATGAAGTGCTCATTGCATCTCGTGGTTTTCCTCTAAATGCTTTCACTGTGAAAGTTGCTTCGTGCTCTTGCTTCCTTGTGCTCTGGCTTGCTAAAAGCTATGCACCTTCATGCTTCCATCTTTTCTCTGCAGTCAAGCATGAAGTCTCTTTATGCACTTTTACATTTTTATTATCCTTCCTAAGATATTTGGAGAGCTGGAAGAATTAAAATGAGAGGCATTATTTCTTTGGAAGGTACTAAGTGTGTCTTGTTTGTTCTGGAGACAGTATTGTTGGTTGTTAAAACAGACAGCTCTGCCAGCTTTGGATATCTGAGATAATTTCTCCTCTTAACATACTTCCACTTGAAGCTTTTCTAGTCCTTGTTGTTTTTTTTTTATTCTTTGGAAAAATCTGTACAAACCAGATGAAATATTCTCTAGCTCTTACCCTGTGTCAAAGCAGAGTCAGTCTAAGGCTTTGCAACGTCATCCAAAAGTTTAAGGGCTGAGAGTGTTGAAGAGAAATAAGGAAACTTCTGAAATGGTATGTTCCATTTAAAATATTGCCAATGATTCTCTTAAAGGGAAATAAATAAACCAAACTAAGGGAAAAAGTAATTTAGTTTCATTTTAAGAGTGCTACATGAATCTTAACTTTGTCATTTTTGGTATTCCATCTACAATTATATCCTCCTGTGTTGAAGACAGCTAACTGAAATACAGGAATTAAATAGCTTGTTAAGATCCACAGGAAGCAGTATTCTCATTTTGGATGATAATAGAAGTTCCTGACTTTTTTCTACCCCAACAAGTAAAGCTAGCTATTTACAAATCACTCTGTTTCAACATACAATTATTATAGAACTATAATAGGATGGTCTTCATACTCATTCTAGAAATGCTCCAAACTCTGTCCTTGTCCCTTGTAAAATATAAAGTATTGCCTATAAAGTAAATGGAGACATTAGTAGGCAATTAAATAAAGATAAAAATATATTTATTAAAAATAAATTAAAAAAATGCATGAGATTTGAAGCTAGTCTCTCAAAATGAAGCAGGTACATCTGGGCCCCCACATGACTAGGAGTACCTAATGCTTCTCGTGCCAGCTTTCTCGCCTCTTTCTGATGCTGTGAAGGAGGTCTTTGGTAACATGTTGGAGCTGGGATACTGTGTGTTTTGGGTCTTGGGATATGTGTGTGGAATTACCTTAAAACAAAAATAAAGCTTACAGAGTAAAGACCATATCTACTCCGTAGCATATACTTTAGTTGGAAAGGAAGGAGTTGATAAATTTGGTTTTGAAACGGTAAGTGGCTGAAATAAGCAAAAAGTGAACAAAGGGGATTCTGTCAAACTGCCACTTCAGAGATGCTTTACATAAACCACTCTGTTGTAATTCTGTTTTTTCTTGGAACTGGAGTTAAGTATTTTCAGTTATAGGTAGCTCTTCTTGTTTTGTACTTGGGGACTGTTTATATTTGGAGGTCTATGTAGGGGGCGGGGGGGGGGGAAAGTAATGTTTTTCTCATTAAAACACAGACTGAATAAAGAGAAAATTATGTAATTCCTGTACATGATGCCCCATTTTCTATATCTTTCTTTGGCCTCTAAAGTACTCCTGACAATGATCTTACTTTCCTGTCTTGAAGAGAACATTGACAGTAACAGGATGGCCCGAGTATATGAAGACACCAGCCTAATTCAGAGATGGACAGAAATACTGTCCTACTGAATTACCTTCACAGGCATCATCAGTACTCTGGTTTTCTTCAGAAACCTGTAGCTACAAATGTCAGGGAAAAAAATGTGGGCAAAAGTCTGTCCCTTAGTTAAGGAAATGTAATGCTTTTTAATGTGAAGGAGGAAATAATTTAGTGATGTGCCTCTTCCCCCAGCCTACAGATACTGCATAGACCACCATCTAGTGTGGTGTTCAGAAAATCGGTGAAGATCCAGAAAATACAGACAGAATTATTAAGATCAATTTAAATCTTTAATTTCAATTATACTGAAATTGTTATGATGCAAGGGTTTTCTTGATCTCTGGGGTGGGGGATTTTTGGGTTTGTAGGGGTTTGGGTTTGCTTTTTACATCTTGTGCAGCATTTTTCATCATTCTAAGCGTAGTTTTATTCACATTTCTTATTTTAGTAGTGGTTTTGCTTAGTTTTGCTTTGTGATTGTATTTTCTCAATTTTCTTTTATGAGGGGCTGAATAGAATAAAAGCATTTATGAATATTCTAAAATGTGTCATTGCTAATTGTCAAACCAAAACTGATTATGGGCCTTTTTTATCTTTATCCTTTTTTTGAGAATAAAGACCAGCTTCTTCATGATGAAGTTTCATCTTCAGTGTCACAACTTGCAACAAAGGTAAATACCTGTTCTTTGGAAGTGTAACATTTTATATCATGTATATTTCAGTCAATGTATGTTAAGAAGCTACCTGTTTTTCATGTACAGCCTGATTAAGGACGATGTTTACGTACTTCACTGATGATTTTGTAATTATGTATGATACTTGGTCATGGGGTTCTCACTGAAGTAATATTAGCAATGCAGTGTTAGAAAGTTGCCTTATTTCCTTTCATTAATGGGGAGGGGAAGGTATCTTAATTTTTTTTTTTTTCTTCCACATGATAGATATTAAAACACAAAATGAAAATAAGCCACAGGAATAAATGAAGTCTAAGGAAGCACTAAATGCTAGCTATAGCTAGCAATGAAAACATGAAATGTAGAAGGGATTTGGGGTATTCATTCCATTATATGTAGCTCAGCATACTCTCCGACCACAAGAGGTTAAGGACTTTATTTCTTATCTCTTTCTGAAAAGAAAAGTGGGCATACAAGTTCAATATTTTACCTTGATATGTGTCCAAGAATCTTCTTTAATGTTCTTAAAATACATGAGTAGAAGATGAAAGAACTGGAAGTTGTTACGATATGCTAGAGTTTGTTTTGAAATTCCGTAGGTATAGAGAAAAGCATATAAAAATAGGTTCATTAGTGTAATAGGATAGTTTACATTAATATGTATAAACTGAACATCTGTCTTTGCTACTTCTTTTTGTTCTACTTCAGATGCAGCATGATTTTTGCTGAAAATAAAGTCAGATTGTACTATACCTTTTTCTACTTTTTAGAAGAAATGTATTCTTTTTAATGAAAACAAATTACTGTTTATTTTATGCCAGATTATGAATGTTTAGGAAAATAATCTTAAAATTAATCTATTTTATATTGAAACTTTTTTGCCCCTTAGTCATTCAGGAAGGCTTCCTAAGTGTGTGTTTTGACTTAAAAAAAAGTCACTTAGGCAAACCACTGAGCTGCAGTACTTTTGTCTTTTAAAGTAAAACGCTGTTGTCTTAAAAACGTATTCACAGAAAAAGCACCTTATCCTTCTCATCTTCTCTATTACTGTTTCTGAAAGCACTTCTATATTTTATTTGGTTGTTCTGTGGTCTTGGAAGTTGTCAGTACAGTGATATTCCAGAAGTTCAAAAATATTTGAATATGTTAATAAAATACTGATTAATTATATGTGTGGCCTTTTCCATGTGCATGTGTCATGAATAAAAGTCTTTGTGTTGAACCATTATGGTAAAGAACAACAATGAAGTTCTTGAAGAAAGGGGCAATGGATAAAGGGTGTGTCTGCCCTGCTGAGAGACAGCATTCCTGGTCTCTTAAAGCCCGAGTTTTAGGACAATCCTGATGCCCGTTTGCCGAGGAAAACCTTTGACCTAGGTTTGGAGGCGCAAAAGTGGGAGCTGGTCCTACTAGCTGAAGGTGGAGGTTGGAAGATGGTCTTAGTTTCTGCTCATGCAGGAAGCTGCCCACTTAGCAGCCAGGACAGGCTAACTGCAGTGCTGAATTTTTCTAGTTCCCTCCTCACAGCTCTCCTGAAAGGCAGGTATAACTGGTTAAAAAGGCTCTCCTGGCATCTGGAAGTGAGGAACTGTGAACCCTCTAGTGGTTTTCTGCAAAATGCAGAACTCTGGAACCCATGTTCACGCTGCACCTGGCCCTTTGGTCTCTGCAGAGCTTGGCTTGGGGGGTCTCACCTGCGTGCTGAGCTTCTGTATTAAAAGCACAGCACAGACTTCATCTATGGTTGTTTTTAGGCCAGCTTTTGAAAAGACACAGAGTTCTGAGAAACAAAGTAGATAATTGTAATAACTAAATTGGAGGCGTTGGGACATTCTGGTAGGAGTAAATCTTGGAGATTCACTTTGTGTGTGTGCCACAGAATAGAGTAACTTTGCCCACCGACAGTTGAGAAATTTCACCCCCCAGCCCCCAAAATGTTTTGATATCTGGAAGACAAATTTGGAGAGGGGGTTGTTTTTTCACATTTCTGTTATTTGATTTCTTGCATGTTATGAATAGGTTTCCTATAATGTGGGAACAATGCTTCTTTAATTAAAGCTGACAGGCATTTTTTTTAATTACAAAACGCTTTGTTGTAACTTTATTGAACTGTAAGGTACTTATATGGAAAATTCCATCTCTAGCTTTTTATTTTAGGCTCATTTTTTTCAGGAGGAGGAGGGAGGGAAGCTGTGGAACAAACAATTGTTTCTTCTCAGGCAAGGTTGAGAGGAAAATACAGATTTTTTTTTTTTTTTTTTTTTATAAATGTAAACAGAAAGAATGGAAGTGTTTTGTGGAGTGCCTCTACTTTGCTGGAGGGTTTTGATTCACCAGTTGTCAATCCTCTGTGAAAATACTTGTGAAGGTCTGCTAAAACTTGGCCCAAGTATAAATTTCTGGAAATCTCATTTCATACATGCTGAGTAGTGACTTTTAGGGATTAGCTGCTTAACTGCACAATGGCATTGAACATGCTGATTCTCACTGCAGGTATACAGCAAGAATCCCCTGTAATTGCTCTTTTTCGGTTGCTAGGACTCTGTCATGTGGGTTGTTCTAGCCTGCAGGGAATGACTTCTTTGCTCCAGAGCCCTGCTTGCCAGGCAGTTAGGAAGGAGAAAAGTCTTAACAGGAATGTATTGAAAGTAAAATGGTGCTGCTTTGTAAGTGGGTACCAGTAAAGTCAGAGTAATACTCAAACACGCTTTAATCTCGTGCTTTGAAATGTAAACTGTTTGTCTTGTACCTCTACATAGTGTCCCAAATCCTTGCTATTATTCTTTGACTTGATTGAATTCTGTGCTTCTTTTCCTCCCAGAATAAGGTGTTCATGTATGTTAACCACACCCATCTGATGGATGGCTTTAACAGTTTTCAGTTTAAATTTACACAGTCTTCCTCTGGAGTACATGTTCATCTATATCTACATACTTTTTTTGTGCACTTTTTTTTTGATTTTTTTTTAGCACTGATCTGCTTCTTTAGTTTGTACCTGACTGTTAGTATTCCTGGTTTGTTGCCTTTTAGCCTAATTTTTTGTGAACCTTTTTGCCCTCTAGCAAAGCTCTAAAGATGAACTATGTACCTTTGATGGTAAAATTAACTGAAAAGTCATCTCAGTGATGCTATACTGTTTTGCAGTAGACTTCTTCAATTGTTCTTTTATTACTCATTGCCCATTTACCAAGTGTGGGAAGCTGAGAGTCACGTACATCAGCAGAGTTTGTTGATGTGGTGAAAAATGGTATACCGAAAGTCATTTTTGGTAATAATACCTCTCAGTTTTGTAGGATACTTCCATTTTCAGAGGAGCTGTCCCTTTCTGTGGCACTTCATAAAGTTAACTGTCAGCAGACATTTGTTCCCTGTTCTATCTAAAGAAAGGAAAATTGTAGTTACCATACACAGTTTATGTACAGGTGATTCACTTGAACTAATACAGGTAACAGAGCACAAAACTCTTACTATAAAGGTTGAGTTTATAGAATGAAGCTTAGGGGGTCAGTTTGGGGAAGCCATACAGTATGTGCAAAGCTGTATGTATGGAAGAAAGTGGATAGATGACTGCAACTTCCAGAGGGTGCTTGAGCTGATAAAGTAGTTGCTGCTACAGAAAAGGTGCTATTGCCCCTAACTTCCACATTCTTTGGTGACTGGCATCTTTTAATGAGCTGATTCTTATCACTAACCCACAAGAATGCAAAAAATGAATGAGTTAGATTTCTACTGGCTTATTGAGTTGAACTGTTTTTTCACAGCATCACACAAGTTCAAAACCATAGCATAAGGAAGGCAGTATTAATGTGAGCAGGCAATGGACTTTTTTGACCCTTTTCAGCAGCAGTGTCTGATAAACTGGATCTGCCACCTTGTGAGATTTCTCTTTGGGAATCTGCCTGACAGATGGGCACTGATACTGAAGCATTGGCAAAACAGAGGGGAGGGGAGGAAGAGGGAGAAACAGCAGACAGTTTGACTAGTGATACAGACTGCGTCCTTTACATGATGTTCTAGAAGTGACTACTTGCACTCCCAGCTTTAGAAGGTACGCTAATTAAATGGCAGCTTTAAATGGTGGAGAAAGAGTACTTCATAAGCTGGAATTCCCTCTACTGAAGGGGAAGAATCTGTGCTCTGGGCTTGAGCTTTTCAAGATGCCTGTTGGGACAGGCAATGATGATGGGTTTTCTGTAGTCTGCCAGTTGATTGATTAATATGTAAGTGTAATTTCACTTCTACTGACCCTTTTAGATCATTGCATAGGGCATTGAGCTTCATGGATTTTCATGATCTAAAATGGAAGATATGGGAGAAACTTTATTAATGGCTGTTCTGACAGGCATGCTCTGTGCTCTCGTAGTCAAACTGGTATGAGACCAGCCTATAATTCTACTTCACAGAATACTGAAATAGCATCTCAGGAAGTTTCTGCTGTTTCTCACTGGCATTTATGAAAAATAGTAGACTGCAGCACCCAACCTGCTCCTCTAAAGGCTTTGACTTTCTAATGTCTGATGTTACAATGCTAGTTCTTCTTAATAGTGCTCTCTCTTTTTAGCAGTCCCTTATGTGCATTTCATTTGATTTTATGAATTATTTTTAACCTGGAATTTTGACTGTACACCTGACTCTATTCTAGTGGTGTCAATCAGCTTTGGTTTTTCTAAGATCACATCCTCCAGGCTTAAGAATAGCCCAACCATCAAGCAGAGAAAGCAGCAAAGGTGGCAAGAGGCTGGTCTGCATGAACAAGATGTTCCTGAAAAATGTCAAACATTTAAAAGGAATCATACAGGAGGTGGAAGCAGGGTCAAGTGACCTGGGGGGAATATAGAAATACTCTTTGAGCATGCAGGGGTGGTGTTAGGAAAGATGAAGCCCACCTAGAGTTAAATCTGGTGAGGAAAATGAAGAGCAACAAGAAGGGTTTCTGAATGTATGCCAGCAGTGGGGAGGGTGTAAAGATACACTCTTGACTCTTCTCGTTGGTGCTCAGTGAATGGGCAAGAGGCAATGGGCACAAACTGAAATAAAGGAAATATAATTTAAACATAATTAAAAAAATGTTTTCACAGTGAGGGTGGTCAAGCCCTGGAACAGGTTGCCCAGAGAGTTTGTGGATTCTTCAGCTGTGGAGATATTAAAAACCCAGCTGTGTGTGATCCTTGGCAATCTGCTCGAGCTGACCCTGCTTTGAACAGTGTTGTTGGACTAGATGGTCTCCAGAGGTCCCTTCCAGCTGTAAAGGCTGTGTGATTCTGTGAACTTTGAATGTTGAATTATTTCTTTTTCCTCTGACACATGCAAAAATACTTCAAAGGTTTGAGAATACAAGATAGTTAGGTATATAAACTTTTTTGAAAATTTTAGCAGTAGTAATTGTGAGGTTTGTGTAGACAATTACATCCTAAAATTGAAATACAGAACTTCTGCAAGTGGCTTGATGCTTTTAAGACCATATCAGTACTGTATTCTCATACTTTGCATAACTTTAATCTTTTTACATAAAACAAAATCTCTGGTGTGGTGAGGACTCTGCTTACTGAAGTGTCATTTCTTCTTTACTTAAAATGACCTTCCTTTGAAATCCGTTGCAAGAAAGCCAGTTGTCCTAGAGTCTGAGTCTTTCTCTGTGTGCTCTGTAAGAATGTAAGAAATTCCTGGCTGATTGAGGGACTGGCCCATCTACTCTGGCAGTCTGTCTTTGCCTGTGGTGATGGGAGATGCTGTTCAGGGAGAGCATAGCATAGCCAGTTTCTAGGGCCTCTTCCCCTAACATCAAGAGTCATTGTTTTGAGATACTAGAGGGCTGCATCCCTCTAAATAGAGAGTATCCATTTATGGATCTGCTGTCTGAATTTGGCATAATAAAAATGATGGTTCCTGCGTTTTTTGGTTTTGCAGCTGCTGCATGTCAAACATGGTTTCAAAAAACGGTGGTTTCAAGATCTCCTTCCTCAGCTACACCTACCAGCAGATGCAGTTCTGTTCAAGCTACATTGGTGGTGGTGCTTGTCAGTAGGTTAAGAGTCTTTGAAGAGCACTGAAAGAAATACAGAAATGCAGCTGTTTTGAGGATTTTTTTTTTAGGGCATTGGAAAGTTAGATGACAGCCCTAGTCAAAACCAAGGATTGTTGTCTTAAACAGTTCAGTAGTTAGAAAAAAGCTTCTTTGACCTCCTCCTTTGCTAAGATTTATGTTCTTAAGTATGGCACCACTGAGACGACTGTCAAGAGTGAGCTGTTTGCCTCTCTTCAGTTGAGTGAAAAGATGCTTCAGAAGATCAGCGCTGGTTCAGGCAGATGTAGAAGAGGAGGCTTAAGCGTGGTAGGCAGAGGTTCTGGTTTTACTCTTGCACTTACAGGGTTTTTTTAAGCCTAGTCCATTTAATATGCAGTAGCCTTTGTGCAGTGAGTTTTATCACATATTAGCAAAATATGGTCTACTTGGACGTTGGTGCTGTTATGTAGGTTATCCTGGCAGTGTTTCCTTTGGAAACCCGAAATAATTAAGTGGTGGAAGTATGTCTTAAAGGTTTATTGTCTGTTTCCCCTAAGGACTAGTTGTCAAAAGAATAAATAAATTAGAATCTGCTACACAATTATTAACCTTGTATGTACCTACCAAATGCCATGTATCCATTGTGAGAGTACTTGTTTATGAAAATATTGAAGGAATGGTATAGTGTCTACATAGATACTGATTTACATACAGGTAGAAAGAGTGCAGAGTTTGTAAAATTTTAGCTGGAGACCTGTACATGCTATCTGCTTGATGATGAACAGAACTTTTCTAATAATTTTTCTTAAAGATACCTGAAAGTCAGAATAGGGCCTAAATTTTAAAATATCTAAAGTTAAAAATATGGAAAGCTTGTGGCTAGATATTAACAGGCTTTTATTATGAAATAGTTTTGGTTGTGGGGTGTTTTTTTCCTTTTTTTTCCTGGAGGTTTGCTTGGGTATACAAAGCAATGCATCAAAGGTTGGCATCGTTATCGGTGAAGTACATATGATGTACTAGATTAAAAGAAGGTGTATAAGTAGGTATATCCTTTTTTACATTGAGTGTAAGTGTGTGTATAAATCACAGAATGGCTGGGGTTGGAAGGCACCTCTGGAGATCTAGTTCAACCCCCTGCTAAAGCAGGGTCACCCAGAGCAGGTTGCACAGGATCTTGTCTGGGCAGGTTTTGGATGTCCCCAGAGAAGGAGACTCCACAGCCTCTCTGGGCAGCCTGTGCCAGGGCTCTGCCACCCTCAAAGGAAAGAAGTTCTTCCTCATACTCAGCTGGAACTCCCTGTGTTGCAGTTTGTGCCCATTGCCCCTTGTCCTGTCACTGGGCACCACTGAAAAGAGCCCGGCCCCATCCTCTTGGCACTCGCCCTTAAGGTACCTGTAGGCATTGGTAAGATCCCCTCTCAGTCTTCCCCAGGCTAAACAGGCCCAGCTCGCTCAGCCTTCCCTCACAAGGGAGATGCTCCAGTCCCCTCGCCATCCTTGTAGCCCTCCGCTGGACCCCAATAAATAATGAATGCTTATATCCAAATAGTCTTTCATTGATGCTGTTCTGTAAAGGCATGTATAATTTAAGATGGTTCTCTGTATTAAATTGCTATCTGAAAACCAGTAACAAGGTGTTTTGGTTTTTTTGTTTTTCTTTTTAATCTACAGATTTATTATGTGGCAATGGCTTGATGAAACATCATTAGTGAAGAAAGACAAACATATATAAATTAGATCACTGAGGTATAACTGGGTCTTTTTCCAGTTTAAAGGCCTAAAGGATTAAGGCAGTAAGTTCCTATGTGCTGCTTTTAATTGTGGGTTTGCCTATAGTAGCAAAGGTTCCTTCCTGCAAAAGGCCTAAAATAGTATAATTAGATAACAGAAGGTGAAGGATTTTTTGAACGTATGAAAAGCTAAGTGCTTTCTAGGGTGTGTCTCTTTCTTCTCTCTTTTTTTCGTCTTTCTTTAAACAAACTTCATCATTCAGGAGCTAACTTCTTGGAGATTATTTTCTTCTTCTTTTTTTTTTTTTTTTTTTTTTGTTTTGGAAGTTTGTTGTGGATGAAGTACTTTGCAGTAAGAGGAAGCCAAATCAGGGTAACAAGTCATTATGTTAGACTTCTTCAAGAATTAAACTGAACCAACAAAAACAGATAATGGGTTTAAGCCTTTATTAGACTGAAATTGATGTTTTAGACCATTAGTTGCACCACGGAAGCGCTGAATGTTGAGTACTGCTTGGAGAGGCTGATAGTTTAAACACAAGGGTTTTGTATAGCAAGGTACCTGTTTGAAGGTATCATCTGCAGTTTGTCAGGTTTTGGTTTATACTATCGACAGTACCAGTCATCTTTGAGATGGGTATGGCGACTCAGCCACAGGGATGCAAGGTTGAAATTGGCTGTCTCTATATTTTTAACACAATTAAAAATAGAAAGTGTATGTTTAATTTAAACATGAGAGTTTGCTTATTATGTCTGTACTCACTTTATTGTGATAGTGGGGAAAAAATACATAGAAGCTGTTCATTTGCTTGTGAAGCCATGAGGAAAGCTGTGGTTTCTGGTGAGATTGGGTATGGGTTTAAGACATGAGCAGCACAGTTGTGGAGGCCTGGGTTGTGGTGAACCTGTCTCTCATGCACCTGGTCTGTCCATATCCCATGAACAAGAGCTGGAAATTGCTCTGGGCTTGCTCAGCCTTCTCTCTTCCAGAGTTCTCCAGAGCTTTGCCCAAAGCTGGATCCATGTTTGCATCTAACCAAAGTGAAACTGAGTCCAGGTTAGACCTCCCTCCTGACCCTAAAATGGACCTGCTATGTCTCCTGAGCTGGAGTGGCTGAGGCAGTTCAGATGTGAGTAGGGAAGGTGGGTGAGAAGTGAAGGTGTAGGACAGAGTGAGATGGGGGAACAGGAGATGGAAATACTCCTTGACTAACATGCAATAACAAGGGTGCTGTAAATGGTGGAGGTTGTTGGTATCTTCCAGGTGAGGAGTTGGCAGTACCAGTATTTTCCTGTCTGGTGTTTGTGCTCAATTCGTAGGTGGTGTTTCACGTGTTTTAAGGCCTATGTGGACATACCAGTTATAAACTGTAATCAGTTAAAACCTGAATGTTAAATTGATACTATTTGCACCAATGAGTTCTGCAAAAAAGATGAAGTATAATAATTAGCCTCTGCTTGTATCGACAACTACGATTTTGTTGTGATTGTTTATTATGCCTCATAATATATTGTTTTATTTTTTAATGTAATCAAGTAGCATTGATAGACTTGCTCTGCCATTCTTCCTAGATCCTGCAAGAAAGAGCAGCAGCTTTCATGCTCTGCTTGACATGCATGCGAGCATTTCTGTTAGGAGTCCCTAAGCACGCTATCAACATACAAAAAGCCACTACCTGTTTTATTTTGCTTTAGGGGAGAGGGAACAAAACCTTTAATAATGTTGAAATAATAATTTATGCTACACCTTTAATGGTCACAGTAAATTTAGAGACTACACAGTAGTGCACCAGTGTCATGTGTTATATTCCAGTGGTTAGCCAGTGCTCTCACCCTTTTTGCTCATGGGGCCAGAAGTAGTAGTTTTGGTGAGTTAAAAATAGGAACGTTGAGTGCGAAGCAGGTTAAATCTTAAGAGTTTCATAATTCATCTGGCTGTCCTATCTGTTGTAGCCCCTTCTAGCAGTAGCTGTTCATTTAATTTCTGTCTACTGAAGCCTCTGAAACTGTTCCCTAAGCTGCCTAGATTCCCTTCTTAATGTGATATATTAAAATGAAGCCAGCAGCTCCTGCCTGCAGAAGAGCATCCAGGAGCCCAGCTGTACACACTGGCACCATCACTTGCATCACTCTGCAAACCGGCAAGGTTTTGTAGTCTTTGCTCTGCAGGAAGGGGCTCTTGCTGCAGTAACCCAGCTGACTCTCGAGGATGTGGCTGTCCTCTGCAGGCTGCGCAGAGCTGCGGTGCCCCCAGCTGGGCAGCACACCAGAGGTAGGGCTGCTGCTGCCTGGCAGCCGCACTCTGTGCTTGTAAGCCTGTAACTCACATTTATGAGGATGTTTACTTTTCTGTATAGGTTCAAGGTGCAAGTTTCCGAGGTTGGAAGGAAGTGACGTCTATGTTCAATAAAGATGATGAACAGCAATTGCTAGCAGAATGTAAATCTCCAAAATCCAAAGGGTGAGTCAAACCAATTGGTCTATCTGCTATTAAAATACACAAACTGGAACAGAAAATAGCTGTGCAAAGCAGTGAAAGTAGACACTGAGAAACAGTAGTGTTCAACTTCTCGAAGTTAAATCACAGAAGAAAGTTTATGTGCATTTCCAAATTACATAGATGTTAAGCTTACGATGAATAAGGCATGCTGTATTAGGACAGGATGGATATTGTTGATAACCTTTTTTGGTCTGTCAGGAAGAAAAGGGAGTTTAGCTGCATGACGATTTTTTACTGTAGAAAAGGAGTAAAGGTTTCTGAGTAAAAAGGGTCATTCCCACCCTTTCCTCTTAAGGATTAGTGATGGTTGGGTTTAGAAATTCCTTTTTTTTACATGCTTTACTTTCTCCTTTGAAGTCTTGTCTACATGTAAAAAAGAGAAGTAGCTGTGCCAGGATGTGCAAATCTTTCCTGTCAGAGCTGAGGTGTTTGCTTGGAACAGTTGCACTGCTGGTACGGTTAGAGCTGTTCTCTGAACAGAACAGACCTCTTCCCGGTACAGTTTTGCTGTTACAAGTACGTGTAGGCTTTACCTACGCATGCTACCTACCTACCTTAGTTACAAATAGGAAAAACGTGCTACTCATCAGTATAGCTGTTCCAGCCAAATATTAGCTTTGATAAGACTTGCTATAGTATGTTTTGTTTCCAGTTTACTTTGAAATATATATATTTCAGTATGCATGTGTGTGTGTGTATATATATATATATATATGTGCGTGGATGTGTGTGTGTGTGAAAATACATATATATGTGTGTATATATATGTAAAAGTGATTTAGAATGTAAATACATACATTTCCATTTGAACCTGTTCAATAAAACTTTCCAAAAGTTCCCAGCTACTGTCCCTGTACAATTTTATGGTGTTATTAGGACGCTAGGTTGCTTGAAGGATCCTTTGCAATTGATGCTGAATATAAGAATCAAGTACCTGGTGAAGAGAGCAGAAGTATGAAAACAGAGCTACCACAAATGTGGAGAGCTATTTTAGCATTACTGTGAAAATGGCCTGTATTTTAAGTTTGGGGAAATTTTCCTAGAATTGTATATCGTAGTTTTTACTTTACTTTGAAAGAAAAATGCAACTTTTCAAGTGCACTGCTTATAAAATATGAGAAGAGTGTTCAGAGTCTGTGACTGGCTTTAGCAATATGAAAATTCTGAATAATCGTAAATCCAGAATTCAGTAAAGTAATTTAAAAGTGTTGGTTCAGTTGCTTGTTTTTAAATATGCTACTGTCAAGCTTTCATTAATGGAAAAAAGCTTTTTTAATAGAAATATTTTAAAAAAATTCAGTGGTGGTTTTATTTGTGGAGAAGGAATTTGTATGCTATTAGCAGATAATGTTTTTAATTTGCTGTTTAGCTCATTGAACCCCGAAAGCTGTGTGTTTCACCACTGGTATTCAGCCTTTCCTTATGGTCCATTATTTGATTACATACGTAACCCTGCATGTAAACTTATGCATAAATGTTTGACATTCTGTATTTTAAGTACTCCACACTGTAAATATGAAATAATTCAGATTGAAGGTGCTTAAGGGGGTAAGAAAGGTGGTGATATGAGTAGCCTTTCCAATGTCTCATTGAGAGAGAAATTACAACTAAGGTTGGTTTTTTCTCTTGTTTTGGGGAGGGGAATTTTGGGTATTCTTACCATAAATACAAAACAACTGTTTTCAAAATATTGTGTAGTTCTTTATGAAATAAATGCCGGTATCTTTAAAAGTCCTAATGCTGTGTGCATCAACTATTTTAGGATATAATGTTTAACTGGCAAGGTGATAAGAGGTATATGAAGCTGAGGAACATAGTGAGTGATTGTTAAAGCTGGTGGTAGGAAAAACATTTTCATATTCCTTCTACTGTCCTTCCTCTGGGTTTGTTTTTTGGGTTAGTTTGATTAAAGTTCTAAATTGTTCTAACGCATGCTAAAATACTTAATAAAGTTGCAAAGGCAGTTCTGTGTAATTCATGGGGCGGGTGGGGTATTAAGTGCATTGTTAAATGAAGAAATTAATCACCTCATCACTTACTTTCTAGAACAAATCTAAAGTTAAAGGAGGAGACGAAGTCTGAAAAGAAGCCAGGTTTTTGGGACAGTTTGGTGATAAAGCAGAATGTCCCATCTAGGAAACCAGATGAGATTGAGGGATGGGAACCACCGCAGATTACCACTGCTGACTCTACCAGTGATGCAGCAACTACTTTAAATGACTATACAGCCTGGTCAGGCTGGGAAGATGAAACCAAAGGCTCCACAAAATACACAAACCTGGCCAGCTCAGGAAACAGTTCCAGGTGGAGTATCAAATCAGCTGGAAAGCTGGTTAGTATTAGACGTCAAAGCAAAGGTAACCTTACTGACAACTGGGAAGAACTAGAATGATACTAGTAATGTGAAATGCTTTATAGATAAGAAGAGAAAGGTTCCATGATTTACTTGTATGGTTAAACCAAAATCAAATCTGCTCAATATTGCACCTTTATACAGTACTTTGTTTTATTCAGATTGTTACAAATTTTTGCTCATCTGATAGTAAATTTTCCTATTACATTGTTAAATAGCTATGTTTTCCACACTTAAAGAAAAAACAGAGAATCTATTTTGTGCCTATATTTCACATTCAGACTCTGCAGTATGTTGGATTGTTGGTTTTACCAAAAAAATGTAATTCCTTAGTGAATGTATACACTGGTTGTAAATTTGACTGCCTTATGTAGGAACTTCCACTAGCTTGAGGTCCTGGTTTTTTTTTCTGGTGTTTGAGGGTCACTCAAAATTTTAGTTTTGATGCTGTCCCTTTTTAACTAAGAATACTGATATGTCGCTTGCAGGGAGAATGCTTATACTTAGTAGACTGTTTTCCAAATCTTCAGCCTCAGCATATGCTTCAGCTTGTGCAAACAAGATGCTCAACTGTCACAATGTGCTATACTGCGTATGAAATAGGAAAATACTATTCTAATGTAACTCCTTCCACCACAGGATCTTCACCAATAGTCAGGTCAAATGGGTCTTCCAGAGTTTGTTGGGGTTTTTTTGTTTGTTGGTTTGTGTTTGGTTTTTTTTTTAGTATATGTATATATTGAACATTGTTTGACAAAGCTAAGCTTCTCACTTTTTAAGACACACGTTATGCCAAAAATAAAAATGATTGAAAATTTGGAAAGCAGCAGTTAGCAGAGTATAAGATGATCTCTGTATTCAGTACCCGTAGTGCTGAATCTAGGGATAAGTTGCTCCTTATGGAAGGGCATACATTTTCATTTTTTACAGTAGCCGATCCTTGTTCTATAAACAACTTTTTTGTCTTGTACTGGGTTGTTCCTTCCCCTCCTGCCCCATAAGCAGTGATTGAATTACACTCCCGCATTTTCAGGGTAACTGAGTAACTGAGCCATTGCAAGTATGTGCATGCATACAACTTCTGAAGCATTGTTGTTATAAAGCTCTGTCTTACTAGCTACTGATACTTTAATTTTTTGGTAAAAGAAGGTGAAGTGTTAAACTTGAGATTTGAAATGTATATAAGATACTAAAAGTGCCTCTTTCTAGCATATTGTCTTTCATTAGCAGTGCGGCTGATGTCAGATCCAAAGTTGGTTTCCATTTTGTTTATATGACCTATATAAATACTACTTTAACATTCATGGAAAAAAATCAAACCAAAAGTTTCAGAAAAAATGAACAGTAGGCCTTTTCTCTCCGGATTGTTAAACTGGTATAACAGAACTGAAAACTTGTTGACTGCCTAGCAGTATGGCCGGTACAGTCGGAAGGTCAGGTTAGCATTTCGGAGAAAATCAGCATTTTTGAAAGAAACCATCTACCTTTGTGTAATGGATGTCTTGTAAACGTGTTTTTGCAAGAAGCTTATGCTGATGAAAAGGGATGCATGCGCTTTTCTTCTAAGGTTGTACCATGTTTCTGTTACTGCCACATTACCCCTTTCTTAGATCTCACCTCTCTCTTCCATTTCACGTAAATATTTCTGGCTTACAGTTCCTGCATAGCTATTTTTTTGAGATTCCTGTTGAGATGTGCCTGGAGGGAAACTGTAGCAAAATGTCTTTGGCTTTGTTTTTTTCCCCCAGTATTAGTAGGATATTAAAAGGCAATGTTCTTAAGTTTATATAAAAGAACATCAGCGTTTTGTGTTACAAAACAGGATCTTATAACTGGCAAATGTATTTGTAAAATTGGCATTATATATTAAGAAAAATACGACTAGAGGAGAAAGAGTTAGCATTTATATCGCATCATTTAGTCTGTGAATAAACTCTGTATTTGCCTTTGGCAAGTACGTATGCTGAGGTTAATTATAGGAAAGAATGAGTATTCTTGGGTAAAGTATGCTGCATTTTATAGTTCATGGAATACCCTCTAAGGCATGAGCTAGTATTTAATTTGGTTGTTGGTGCTGACCTAAAAGAATGGAAAAAGATCTGCTAGCAGCCCTCAATGTTTTGCTCTCAAAGATGGGCTGAGAACTTTTAATTTCACTCCTGAAGAAACTATTTATACTGTGATGAGTAAAGGTTTTGCCTTGCACATTATACTGTCAAGTGCCTGTTTCTCACCTTGATGATGTGTTTGATGCACAGCTTAACTGCAGCATTTTTCAATTTGTTTTTAAATGTATGGTAAAGAATATGCTCACAACGCTGAAGCCTATTGTAAAACAAAATTGCATCGAAGTGGGAAATTGAGATATGTAAACTTACGGTTTAATCCTAGTGATGAAAGTTTTTGGTGTGCTTTTTAAGTGGTATTTCTCAGAAATAACCATTCTAAGGATGAACGTTATTAAATTTAATATAATTTATTGTTATGCTTTAATAATGTATTTGTCTGTTGAGAACTCACTGGTGTGAGCTTTTATGTTTATAAACTTGTCTGAATTTTCAGAATGGGGTCCTCTTTTTCTTTTACCTTTTTTTAGATGCTTGACTACATTATACATTTACGGGCTTAAGCTATACACGGCTCCATATGTGGAATAAGTGTAGAATATGTCCCTTAGTATTTGTTTTGAAGTTGCATTTCAATCTATGTGAAATGGTTTAGAGGAAGGTAGCATTAAGATTTATGATAAGATTGCACAAAATAAAATATAGTTTATATTGCTTTCTCATAGCCAATCTGCATGATTGTTGGCGTGGTTTTAACGGGAATTAAAAGCTTCATGTGGCTGTAACTAGTCACTTAACTCTAAGCAAAGTTCTTTCTGAGTATTTTTATTTATTAGCATCATTTGCAAAAAGAAAAGTAGCTATTTTCCATATGAATAAAGATTTAGTTTGAACTGAAATGCCTTATTCTATTATTTTTTTTGTCCCATTTTATTTGTCATGTGAATTGTTTCCATCTGTGTGGACGTTGTGTGCATCTTTGTAGAATACAGCCAAGGAAGTAATAGCTGTGATTGTCCAAACTCAGTGCATCATGCCATCTCGGAAGCTGCAGCATCCTCAATTTAAAGCATGATGCGTTGCTTTCACAGGGAAGAAGTCATTGGGTTTGACAAACATCAATTTATTATTCTTTTTTGCTGGTATTTATTGGTTTAAACTTTTTTTTTTTTTTTTAATTTATTGGCTGTTATGAAAGCTTGGGCAGAGCTGCATTCTTTCCCTAAGGATTTCACCAGCTACATGTAAACTGGAAGACCTGGAATGCTCTTGCATACACTGGCCCCATAATGAGGTGAGACCTGCACGTCCTGGACTGTGACAGAAGTGAGATGCAGCTGCTGTTACCAGTAGATCAGCTATAGAAAGAAGTGTATTGTCAGCTTCTCGTTCTTCCACTTTAGTCCGCTGGCTTTGTTGTTGTTTAAATGGACTTAGCAGGGGACATTGAGGCAAAATGTTTCTTACCAAGAGTGTGTGAATTAGCGGAAACACAAAATTTTATTCATACAAGTTACATTCTTAGGGGGAAAAACCCCTTATATCGAGATGCCTCTGACTGTACCCAGGTGGGTCAGGCGTACATCTGGGCTAGCGAAAGGAAGCGGAGGGACTTGCATTTCCAGATCCTGGGTAGTCAAGGACCTTGCCAAATTTTGAGCATAGCTGTTCCCACAGCCCAGGTGAATTTGGCCTGGCATCTGCCTCAATTTTGAAAAATTTTGAAGTGCTTGTTAATTTATATTAATGTCATGTGACAAAACTATAGGTCCCTGCCTCTGTACAGTCTGAAAAGAACATGAAGGTGTGTTGGGTTTTTTTTTCCTAAATGCCTGCTCGTTGGTTTCTGATGTATCTGGGAAATGAAACCAGCACGATGAAGAAGAAAAGTGATTTCCTAAAAGGTTTAGTCACTGGTGATAGTTTACAAAGGTGTGTATTATTAGATATCTGTCTGTCTCTCAAGAATTTCTTGTAGCATGACTGCTTTGTAGCATACAAGACGGAATTGGACAGATAGGCAAAGAATCCAGTGTAGAAATTGAGAGTGGCATTTATTGTAAATGCAACCAGCATAATAGTGGAAAGAAAATGTTTCTTACATTGTTACAAAGTAATAAAAGAGTATGAAAACAATCAGAAAATTGGGATTTCAACAAAGGAAAATTATATGAAAAATATAATAGTAAACAAAGTGTGAGGAGATGATGTTTTTCATATGATACTTAGCAACTGTTATCATTGGTACTGATTAAAGAAATACCTGCTCTGTATTTGTGAAGAAAACTTTACTGTTCTGTGTCTAGTGTTTACTAAAAGATGCAAGAAAGTGAGTATATTCTTTTCAAGGCCGTAATATAAGTAAAAGCTAGGCTGGCACTTAATTTTTTTGCGCTTTTGAGACCCAAATAACACTAGTGAAAGCTTAATAACATGTTTTGAACTCTGAGTTTGCTATTGGAAAAGAAAAAGCATTACTTTCTGCAGAGAAAAATGCACAGCTGTATTTTGTAAAACTAATTTGTCCATTATTGAAAATAATGATTTCATATTTTGCTTTCTAGTTGTTCTAACCCCTTGTACTGGGAAGACTGACTACACAGTTGAGTTAAAATAATTTTTTCAGAGAATTAGCTGGTTTAAATATTTGAGGTTGTATAGTAAACCAGTTCAGATTTGATACAGAACGATTCCTTTCTGTCTTCTGGCCTGTCTTACCTTGTACTTCTTTCCTTGAACCCCCAAATGCTGTTGTCTTGATCATCTGGTTTGTTCAGGAGTCTTGCAGTTCTGCATAAGATTATGGCGCTACATGCTTCTGGTGTTGGAGAGATGGAGAAAATACTGTGGTGCGTGTGTTCATGCTGGAGAAAGGAGGGGAGACTCATGTATGCAGAATCCAAGTACTGTACTTGGTATATTGTTATTATTTTACTGCTAAAGCTTCCTTATGTGCAAGATAATGAATATTAATTACTCTTTGCTTTGTTTTATTTTTGTACTTGTCCCCATATACAAAGACAATTCTCTCTGATTACATAAAGACCTAGTCTTTGCTGTTTCTGTCATGATAGACACCCACTTTTAGGCAGACTTGCCTTCAGTTTAACGCCTGTGAACAGTTTATCTTTTGAACATTTAGACAGAAACTTGGCAACCAGCATTTGGCAGGACAAACAAAGGAAAACAAGTCAAGCATCATTTCCCATTAGGAAGTAAACTATTGTTTGATAGGATGGAGCACAAGATTCCCAGAAGTCATTCTGCAGATACAGTAATGCTGCACATAGGTATTGTGAAAATTGGAGACCTAATGAAATACCTCCTTGATCTTTTTTCCTTTTATAAACTCTACCATCTCCTGAAGCATGTTAACCTGCTTGTACAGTGTGGCTGTCATGCTGCTGCCTGCCAGAGAGCTCATGCATGTTGAACCAAACCGTTCTTGCCAAGGTGGACGGCCTGTTGGCATCTTTAGCCACAGTAGAAGGTCTGAGCTCCTGCCCTCTGTGGTGAGAACTGGCTGCACTGGGGACAGGAGAAGATTTTCAAGACAAGTGAAGGAGCAGATGTTCTGGCATTGAGGAATAAAGCATGGTATAAAGAGAAGTAAGAAGTCCAGAAGATCTGAAAGTGTTCCTAGGGTGGGTAGTATTAATGTTCGCTATTAGGCCAGGGCTTTAGTGTTAGAGGATCAGAACTAGCATACAGCTAGTCCTCTTTGCCAGTGTTTTTTCTTGATTATCCTCTTCAAGAACATGATTTTTGGCAGTGATGAGCAGCTGGAAAGAATGTGCTCTGTGCACAGGTACAAAACGAAGGTTTTAGGCGCCTTTAACGTTGGTGTGCTAACTCACAGCAAGGACTTCTCTAGATCTGTTCTGTACTACTATGCCTATAAATTAGACTTAATTGATCAAAAATGTAGGTGGTGAGTGCAGGTGGTAGAAGACTGTACCTTTAAACGTGGGCTTAGTAGAAAGCATATCTGGCCAGCCTGCAGTAAGAACTTAAGTGCTGGTGAGATTGAACTATTGAAGTTGTAGCTGAACTAAAGGGCTCCATACAGTATCCTGTTTTTTCTTCAAACACTGTACTTTCAGCCTCCTCCCCTTCTCTGCTGTCTTACCAGATTCCTGAGATCTCTAAGAGCTTTCTCCATCCTTCCGTCTCCTTCCTGGCATTCCTGATGATTCCCTGTTAGCGTTGGGATAGTATTTCTTTTTCCCCCCTCTTAGCAGATGAATGACATGCTAAAGGTTGATTTTTCATTGGTTGGGTTTGGTTTGTTTTATTCCTCTAAACCTGTGAATCTGGAAATTTAAGAAGCATCACTTTGAACTTGACAGTTTGGGAATGGGCAAGACGGTGGTTTGAGTGCTCTGCGCCTGGCTTCCACCTCCTGCCCCAGGCATGCTCTTTCGAGCAATCAGAAGCTGGACGAAGGGTCCTCACAGACGTACTGGTGGAGCCTGATCCTCAAAATACACGTGAGAGCCTCCTTGGCAGAAGTGCATGAGGTGGGTGGCCCGAAGTCTCTCCCTGTGGCTATGATGCACGTAGCTGCAGCCGGTTGAAGGCCTCACACACAGAGCCTTGTTCGCAGGTGTTCCAGGTCGGGGTGCTTGCCACCTCACTTGTTAAAAGTTGTTGCGCTTGATGCGAAGTGGCTAACTAGGCAGTGGAGCAACACCGTCCTGGTTAGTGGTGGTCTCACTCTTGCCCAGTGGCTGTTTGAACACGGTTATGCTTCAGCGCAGGAGGAGGAGAGGGGCTGCAGATGAAGGCGCTGGATCAGGCCCAGCAAGGAAACCCAGCAGAGTTACAGGCTGGGGTACGCGGCTGCAGGGCTGCCGCGTTGTAGTACAGTATATCTAGTTTTGGTGACTTAGGAAAATACTGCCAAAGTATTGCTTTTATAAATTAGCCTTTAGAACTTATAAAATAAGTTCTAAAGGGACACCATCAAGTTAAGAAAAGGACTACAGGTTTACAGCTTTACAAGTCTCCAGCAGGAAAAAGTCTAAAAATAACTATGTCTGAGGGAATAACAGGGACCAAAACAGGGGGAGAGGTGCTCCAAACATGCAGAAGTTTGTTCTGTCATCTAAGCATTATGTGGGAATGACAACTGACTTCAGCAAATTAAGTGTTCTTCCATTATTATTTTGTTATAAATACCATAGGAATATAGTATTCAAGTGGAAAGAGCATATAAAAATTAAGGAAATTTAGAATTGTGACGACTGTTTGTGTATGCTTTGAAAATTGTTAGAAGGGCTTTCAGCTGAAGGCGCAATGGCTAAGTACCCACGAAGTACATCATATGTAAAGCTGAACATGTTTTATTCATATTTGTAGAAAAATGTACACATAAACCTGTGGGAAATAAGCATTGCCACCATGTCTGAAAGGCAGTGGGGACAAATCTGCGTGTTGCACAGAGAACAGCCCATGGGAACCAAAAGAAACCCACCTTCACTGGCATTCTCACCTCTCACATTCTGAATCCACTTACCTGTCATGTCCTTGGGTACAGAAACTAAACTTTAAAGGTAACCTTCATCCTACCGAACTTTGCAGGAGTTGGGAATTAAGTTTCAGTGTCTCTTAAGGGGCTGGACCTGAGCCTTGCAGCTGAAAGCATAGAAACAGTGCAAATGAATAGCATAATTAGCTAATACTTCAATATTCTGAACCAAAATTTAACAACTATTTACAAACATTTGATAGTTTGCTTTATTGATGTGGTATCTTTGTAGTGAATTGGCAGCCTTAGTTGGATATTAAGGGTCTAGGCTTACACTGACGCTCAACGTATAGAAGGAAAAAAATTTCTTTTCATCAAGACTGCTTATTGGGAAAACAGGAGGTGGGACTGTAGTCCCCTCTCCTAAGGACATATGCTTCGTCATACAATGCCACATGGCTCGACAAGTGCTGCCCACTTTTGGCCGTGATGTTCTGACCGTTAATCATCTAGCCCCGTGATTAAATACTGACCGAGGGCTAAAGAAAATTAATTACTATGTGGGAGTGCAGTAGGTTCAGCTGAAAAGACTGAGAAAGAATGGTTCCACAAATATTACCCCTAAAAATAATGATCTCATTTTGGTTGGGTCAGCAACTTGAACTGACTGGCTGATGCTGCATCACTGCCTGCCATGGCACAGGGGAGAGGAGGGTGAATGTGACATGGGATACAACACAGTCTCAAATGTAGCTTTCAGGACAGGGAGTCCCCCAAATTCGTGTTCTAACTGAAAATTTGGCATGAAACAGGACCTCTCATGGACTCTGAAAGAGGTGAGGTCTCCTCAGCTTTTCAAAATAAGAGCACAGATGATAAGCTCCCAGAAGACGTGTATGCTTGACCTTGCTGGAGGTAAGTCTTGCTCAACTCTCTGGGCAAAAGGTAAGCACCTGAGGCCATTTCCAGGGTGCTGCTTGACGTACTGTCCTGTTTCTCTCTAGCCGCTGCAGAGTGACTCCGTGTCTTCTGTCAGAAGCTATGAAGTACTTAGTTTGTTACACAGAAGTCCCATAACCCAGATTTATCAGATGCTGAAGTTGACCAATTTTGTGAAGTTTGAAGGTTTTTGATGAAATCAGCTTCTAGGGCAGTTGTCTAACTTCAAGTGATGTGGCTTAAGAAATATGTATAATCTGCCTCACTTTCTATATGTACATATACATGACAAAGAGGTTAGAGAGCAATAGCATAAATGCAAAATTAATAAATTTTCCCTCCTATTCATTGCCTCCTTTCTCTACAAGTGAATGAAGAGCTTTCATGCTTATTATTGGCTCAAAGATACACTCATACTAGACTGTTTAGCTAATACGGTTCTTTCTTTGCCACGGACAAAGCTGCAGATATGCTAATTTGTGCAACAGGCACATCTAAGACATTGTGCTACTATTCTCCCTTCCACTCTCCCCTCTCTGCTAGCCTGCATTGCTTCTGCCTTCCAGGACACAAAATGCCCCAAGTCTGTCAATCCTCTTCCTAGGGGGTACCTCTTTGAGCTAGTTTTGTTCTCACATTTCTGCTTCTTCCTTCTCCAAAAGTGAGTTTATGAATTTCCCAGGGATGGGGAGCAGAGGAAACAGAAAGAGCAGGGTTCTGCACTTCTGCTTTTTCCAGACTTAGTCCTGTCTGACATCAAAATGGAAAGGCTCACTTGGTGCTTTCTGAACAGGTCCATGCCTACTGTCTTGTCGCAGAAACAGGAGAACAAAACTGTTGGGAAAAAATGTAATACAAGAAGCCTGGAGTCTCTCAGAGACAGGGTTTGGAGGTAAAAACTCCCAGTGGAGCAGGTGTTGGGGAGGGGGAAGGAAGGTCCATTTTTCAAAATTGTAATTTCAGGCTCCTGAGAATAGAGAGTGCCTCTATTGCCTTTGAATCAGTGTTGTTTTTCAGGACTAGAATTAAATAAAACCCAAATCACCTGAGATCGTGAAGTAATCATGTAGGGGCCACAGTTAGAACATGGTTTCTTACCTTTGCCACTGCAAGATCTGTATGTATATCCAGGTCTTGGAACAAAAGATGAGGAGCAGAAGAAAGCTGTAGACTTGGTCCATATTTCAAGGCACAATTCCTGCTTTAGGAGAGTGTGCCTGCCCCTCTTTGCATATGACAGTCAGCACACAGGAGCCCAAAGACAGGAGGTTTTACTTTAAGGCATAACCCTTCTCATGGGTTACAACACTTCAGGTTGCATGAGTAAGTGCTGGTGTAAAGAGCAATGTGATTGATTCCAGTTATCAAAATACATTCTTTACTACAGGTGAGACATTAAGAAGATTGTTTTCCTGAAGGTGAAGTCCTTTCCCCTTTCCATCTCATGAACAGAATTAAAAAAAAAAAACAACACAAAAACCAAACACCACAATACAAATCCTGTTGATCAAAATTACTGCCTTAGCTTTTTGCTTAGGTGATACAATTAAACTCTTATCTTCTTATGCATCTGATAGCATAGCTTGATTAGAACTAACTACATGGTATAAGTTATGTGTCTAGTCTAAGTAATATATTCACTAAATATTTAGCTTGTGGAATGACTCCCAAAGCTGAGTTTTGCCAAGTGTTAAAAGGTTAACACTGCTCATGACAGTGTGATTCTATACTCAGTCTTTAATATGTAAAAAAAAATAAATAATGTATATACTTGCACTAAAATGCTTCTCAGGGCAAGCATGCCCATGTGTTGGGTGGTTGGTTTTTTTTTGTACATAGAAAAACGTTTGAAAGTCTACCTTACTGGCTTTTGGAGCTGGAGGTCCTGGTGGACACCAAATTGAATGTGCCCTTGCCACATATAAGGTTAGTGATATCCTGGGCTACACCAGGAGGAGTGTTGCCAGCAGGTGGAGGGAGGCAGTCCTTCCCCTTTACTGGTGAGGCCTCACCCGAGTGCTGTGTCCAGTTCTGGGCTCCTCAGTACTCGGAGAGAGATGTGGAATCACTTCCTGGAGGGAGTCCAGTGAAGGGCCATGAAGACGATTAGGGGGCTGGAGCAGCTCTCCCGTGGGGTGAGGCTGAGAGTGCAGGGCCTGTTCAGCCTTGGGAAGAGAAGGCTCAGAGGAATCTCATCACTGTATATAAATACCTGAAGGCAAGGTGGACAGAGGATGGAGCCAGGCTTGTGTCACCGGGCACTGAAAGAGCCAGAGGCATTGGGCACCAACTGGAACACAAGAGGTTCCTTCTGAACACAAGGAAATGCATGTTGTAACTGTGAGGGTGACCAAGCACTGGCACAGGTTGCCCAGAAAGCCGGCAGAGTCTTTTTCCTTGGAGATATTCAAAAGCCATCTTGACGTGGTTCTGGACAACTCACTCCAGCTAGCCCTGCTTAAGCAGGGAGGTCCCTTCCACCTTTAACCATCCTGTGAGTGCAGAATGAAGCCTCTAGAATACAGGACTACAAACCAGAGTCCTGCTTCTTGTCATCCTAGCTACTGCCATCCTTCAGCAGCTTTTTGCTACAGAAGAGCAAGGCAGCAAGTGGTGAAAAGGAAAGGAACTTTAAGCCTGACTCCTGTCACCTGACAGCTGTAACAACTGAAAATTACAGATACTGCTTTTTCCAAGCCTTTTAACTTCTTACAAGCAACTTTAAGTCACCTATGTTCCTCCTCAATTTAAAGGCTAGGGGAGGTCCCTCTCAGCTCTCTCCATACCTTTCCCTGATTTTCACATTATTTGCATCTTTAGTAATGGGCAGCTTCCTAGGCAATGGTGTGTCCTTTCAGAGCCTGCATTCTGCCTGCAGGAGGGATGGTTCCTTGCAGTCCCCAATCAAGAGACTTTCAGTCAGCACAATAGGTGAAGAGCTCAGTGCAGTAATAAACCAAATTCTGACTTTAGAACCCGTCTTTAAAACTCTCCAAGAAAGCAGGTAGCATCCATGTAGATACTTACAGGAAGTTTCCTGAAGGGTAGCAAAACTGTAACCGTGGTAAAGGAGTGATTAATGGATACCAGCCATCACCACCCACTGTCAAGGTTACCTAGGTCATCTAGGGTCACACAGGAAAGCAAGTCCACAACTATTACATTAGTTAAGTTAAATAAATGGGGTGCAAATTGCTGTTAAAATGCTTCTAGTTCCTTAACAAATCCAGTGACTAGAGCAGTGCTTGGACTGGCAAAGTGAGGCTTGCAGCAGTGTTCTGAATGAAGAGGAAGAAGAATGGACAGCATTGGCTCCACACCCAATTATTACCATAGTAGCAGACACCTTAATTGAAAGAACGAAAAAACCCTGTATTGAAAAATCCACCTATCAGCAAATTCAATGTATTAGGTCACTATAACCACTGACATTTAAGTTAAAGTGAATAAAACTGTCTCCTGAGGAAATAAATATTCCCCTCTTCTCGTGCAGCCTCTTAACAGTCCATCTGTCCTATTAAAAAAAGTGCAAATACAACCAATTACTGAAAAGCGGTAGCACTTGGACTGCTTGTATGCTTCTCATTCCATTACCCATTACTACTGAGGACCGGTTGTAGAAAGATCTTCGAAAATTTGAACTGATTAATCTCTATGCACAAGAGACTCCTAGGAATAATAGATAAAAACCATGATTTATTACGCTGTACAAAACTAGATTCAGAACAAGCAAGTGCAGAATATAGTACATTACATATTTGTTAAATTTCATTGACAAACCCAGAACTTCCCTAATTTTTCCTTTACCTGCCTAAGCCAAACAATTAATTTTGTTCTCCAGAATAGAAGAAAATAGCTTCCTGGAAAATTTATCATCTGATTACCTTGACAGAAGGTGCTTCAGCTCAGATCGACTTTCAGGGTTTCCCATAACTTGTAAAGACTTGTCAGGTTAGAACCTCGGTTGGTAATCTCCTGCCACTGTACCAGTCTGGAAACAAGCAACTCCATTCTCATTACATTTCAATAATGTAGTCTTCTTAGAAGATTAATTGATCCAGTTGTATGTGTAGACATACCAAACTATAAATGTAAACTGTAGCTACCATCAAAAAAAAAAGCGCACTTCCCAGTAGCCCCAGATTTGTCTCTTGAGTTATCAGGAATGTGCCAAGATAGATTATATATTTAAAGAAGTCCTTAAGAAAAATATTTTTGCATAATGTATGTACCAAGATCGGTTGATTTCATTCATTCATAGTTTCAACAACAGGTAAAGCCACAGCTATATTTATTTACTAGCTCACAATGATTAATGCCACCTTGGTAACTGATGTATTAAGAGTCCAAGAGAATATTGGCCTGTTCTTTCTAATAGTGCAAATTATATGGAGATGTTTTGAAAATAGTGGCTTAAAGAAAGGATTAAAACAAGAAAAAAGCCCCTCCTTTGGTCTCAGTAAGAGTAGTTTAACTCTCCCCAAATTTTCACAACTCCCCCACATAATTTTAACCAACTATTAAGGCGTCAAAAGAATGGATTTAAAGTTGAGATTAAAATGGTCTGTCTTGGACTTGAAAAAAGCCCACTGCAGATTTCCTGACAAAGAAAGATGTCTCCCCCTCAGCTCTTCTCTGCACAAAAACAAGACACCAAATAAACCTGACTGATAGTCTCACCCATCTTATTTTTTTTAAGCTACAACAAAACATTACACTTAAATATATTGCACACATGGCATAGTATATCCTGCCTGACTCTTCACAAAAATGGCCACAAACACAGAACAGCTACCGAACATTTCAAAATTTGAAGAGATCTATGAAATGCTGAGGAGATACTGGCATGAGACAGGTGTTCGGATCACTGGCTGTGCAGGGGTGTCCTGTATCCTGCAAAATGAAGGAGAAAAAAAAAGTTAAGTTCTCTTTCCATACCCACAATCTCCCTTCACCCCCAATTAAAACAAACAAACGGCAAAAATTCACATATGGGCACATGGAACTACTTCCACTGTAAACAAACTGATAGGAACTTGCTCTTTTTATTTTCTTTAACTGTTTCAGACTAAGCTGTTAAAAAAAGCCTTTCCAGTTTGACTGTGGTAGCTTCAGGTTTTGGAAAAAACCCAACCCCTCCTACCAAAAGCAGAACCTGAATCAGAGCTCTTAAAAAGTTTCATAATCCTTATCCATTATTTTTTGATAAATGTATGAACCTAAACTATTTGTTTAATTAAACTCTGAAATCAACTATTACTTCAGGGTAGAAAATTAACTTCTTGCTTTCAAAGTGAAGCACAGCACACACTTCCTCCCCAAAAAAACCTTTTTTGACTTGTTTGAAGTCTCGGTCATAAGAGGTTTTCTGCCTTGCTTGTTTTCCTTTTTCCCCCCAACGTTTTTTTCTCCTCTTTCACTTCTACCTTTTCTCCACCTGAAAGCATTGCCTTACAACAGAAGTTAGCACCCAGGCAAGTTAGGAATGTAGAAGATGGACAGGAAAGGCTTTGTCATTACAAATTCACTAAGCCTGTAGTGTTTTCTATAGGATTATTGCAGGAAGTTGAACTCAGCACAATTATCCAATTATTTAAGATTCAAATTCCTCTTCAAATGAAAAGTTCAGTTGTGCACCTTATTAGAACCCTCTAAAGGAAGGAAATGCTAGAGGTGTAATGAGAAGAAGGTCCCCGACAGTTCAGTGGACAGGTTAAACACATTTATCAATAATATTAAAGCTCAGAAACTGTCCTCCTCAGGTTTTAAGGGGCTTCCCCTCCCTTTTCCATCAGTGTTGGTGAATTTACCATGTGGGGCAAGAAAACCAGAGTAAATATATGATAAGTAGATCACAGACCACTGCAAACTTCATTTCCTACGGAAATGAAAGAAATGAAGACACGTGCAATTCAGTACATAGAAGGAAAGAACCTGTAAATAATTTTTTCTTCTCACCTGGAAACTGAAATAAGGGAAGTGCTGGCAAAGATGCCACATTCCCATCCAAAGTCTTTGCTACACCAGTGCACTTAGGTGAAACACATTCTAAGTCCTACTCAGCTTTTCCAATAAAAATATCTATAGATATATTATCTGTATTTTTCCATTAAGTCTATAGATGACAACATGAAAATATTATGTATATCACCTCCTCATCCTCTCACTTTTTTTTAAATAATTCCTTTAACATCACCCAAGAACCAGTTGTCACATTCATGACAAAGGGAAAAACGCCAAAAAAGAGAAGACAAATAGATTAGTCCCTGGGTAGAAGGCCTTGTTTTGGGAAGCTGCAGATAAAAAAGAACAGAAGACTAAACCTGTAAGCATTAAACCTAACACCTTCATCTTCAGATGACATCTGCAAGGAAGAGATACACCACAGCAGAAAACACTCTTAAAGGGAGTTGCTAATGAACTATCATCTCCACCCATTGCCATGTCAATGTTCTGTCGTTACTTCCCTAGCTTCCACAAAACACACCATCAGAATTAGGATTCTGGAAAAGAAGCTAGAGTTTATCCTCTTTTAGTGCCTATTTATACTCCTAAATATTTCAGACTGAATTTGTAACATGATATCTGCTTTGTTCGTTCTGCACATCATCATAAAAATGCTTTTGAAAGCTCTGCTCAGTCAGGAATTACAGGTCCAATAAGACTCAGTAAGATCAGTTCTTGGGGTTTTAAGTTATTAAAAACAACAGTAGAAACAGATGTTTTAAAAATTTTTAATTAAAAACAAACCCAGCAATTTTACAGTGGGGAAAAAAGTGATGAGGACTGAAAAGGAAGAATCATAACTTTCCTGTAATTATGAGTATTCCTCCTTCGAAGAAAAATGTATTTCCCTTGAAACTGTATTTAATAATAATTTAAATTGTACTTATTTTCAATGTACCTACTTAAAGCTAAAACAGAATTCTTTTGAATTAACAAGAAAATTCACCACGTTTACTGGCAATTGTAGTTGTTCTCCTCCTCAAATTTTATCGTAACTGGACATTAAGAAGCACCCATAACAACTCTAGAGCCACAGTCCTTTTCTGTGTAGTTATTTCCACCATTATTTTATTCGGAAAGCAATGGTATAATTGCCTCCTTCCACTCTCCCAAGTCACAGTGCAGACTATTTTGGGAACTTCTTTTCAGAGAGACTCCTTCATAGAACTATGTATGACTACAGCATTCCAAGTGGAGTAAAATCAAGTTTAGTACTTTTGCGGTACAGAAAGTTATCTGAGGTTCACGTTACTCTTTTCAGATTTAAGTACTTAGTTAAATACAGCAGGGACTGCAAAAACAGTTTATAACAATGAATGCAGAAAACTCATTTCTTAGCAAAATCTAGCTGATCTCACTGGCACCATGCACCTATGGTTCCTAGTTTAAATGTCGTTAACAGGGAGTATGTCAATAGTAAAATAGAAATCTGATGAGAAGCTGAGATGGAAAGTCATCACTACCTTATCCAATAGAAAAATAGGAAAAAAAGTATTCTTGTTGCTAAACTCTTGTGGGGAAACAAAATGAAAACAAAGAGTATCAAACAATTAGAAATGAACATGTTATTCACTTTGACATTACAGAACAGTAAGCACTGAAAACAGATGAGACACACAAGAAATACCTTGAGTAACAAAGCAAGGTGGTAGTCCTTTCAGATCGTGAAGAAGGAAGCAGGAAGAAGAGCCATAAAGTAAAAGAAGCAGAGTTAAGGTTTATTGAGGCTAAGGTTCATACGCCATTTAGAAAAATAGTCTTATTCTTGTGGCAGATCACAAGCAGCTGAAGAACCCAGCACAAGCCCCAGAACAACTAAAAGCAAGTGTGAAGCATACCACTTATGCAAAACAATTACACTATTTTACATGAAGCCCTGGATGTTGAAAGAAGAAAAGGTATTTCAGCTTCTCTGACCATCTCTAGGATAACTGAAATGTGCTACTGAGTGAGCTAAGAAAATAAGAGCTGCCCCCAACTGCAAGGTTGCCTAGTGGAACAGAAGAAACAGTATACACAAAAAGCATTCACAGAGGCATCAGTTAATAATTAGTTTGCCATTACTTTTACACTACTAAAATTATGTATTTTTCTCACTTTCATCACGGACCAAGAAGTCACTTCTCAAAGATAGTAATTCAATATGAAGTGTTTCTGATAATCATTCCCTGTAACACTGAAGAGTACAAGATGCTCCATTACATCACTTCCTACAATGAATTTGGGAGTCTCCTCCTTGTATTTAACATTACTATGGTCACAGGTTTTAAACAAATACAAGAATGCAAGGGCTGCTTCCTGAAAAGTTCTTGAAAGGACACAAAATGCAGGACTTAAAGAATTTTCTGTGTGCATACCTCTCACATTGCCAGTAATTACATTCTATTATCAATTCCATAAAGTGATGAAAATTCTGCTCATCAGTAGCTAGGCCTGTGCTTTGTGGCTGCTTCAGAACCTCGCTGCTTCGGTTCTTAGAAACTCTTAACTCTCAGCACAAATTTACCCACAACTAGTTTCTACAATTGATTTGCATCAAGGGTGTCCCTTAACTTAAATAATTTCCCAAAGTAGTCTAAAGTTTATTCATCCCTTCTCTGTCTGCGAGAAGAATTTATGGAGAGCAGTCACATTCCTTATTAGCTTTAACACAGCTAAGTTAAAAGAAATTAAGCTCTGCTAGTCTTCATGCCCTGTTCACTTAATTACTTTTCCCTCTGCAACTATTTCAATGTTTTGCTCTGTTCTTAAGTGATGGGAGAACAAAAAAAAAAAAAAAAAAAAAAAAGTGAAATACCAAGAACTGTTCACTTTGCCTGAAGTTCTTCTGAATGCCCTTGAAAGCTAAAGCTGCCCAATTTTTGAAGTGTACCGTTAAAAGAAGAAACTAAATTTTTACATATTATAAACTGAAGGACCCAGTGCTTTCATTTGTTTCAAAACTCAAACATTTGCTACTTTTCCTCTGTAAAGTAACTGTAATTTCTCTTTTAAAGTTTTTGGTGTTTGGTTTATGGGTTTTTGTACTATACACCCAATGGAATTAGGTAGAGTAAAAGCTTCAGTTGAGAACAAAAATTTGTACATTACAGATACAATTATATGTCAACCACTCATATACATATTTAATCTAATAATCTGGCTAATCAAGTATGATACTGAAGCTTGAATAAATTGTGAAAGCCTGATAAAAACAAAATCATCCTCAAAGATAGAACATGCTTCATGGTAAACATCAAAATCAATGTAAAATGCATTCTGAATGAAATATTTTCACCTTTCGCAGAATTTTTCTAGAACTAATAAAGTACCTCCTGTCTCACAGCCCCCCCACTTTGCTTCTCATATCCCTTTAGAAAGCTTAGGAGAGGATAGAGATACAAGTACTTGAAGAAGCAGAACTGTTTTTTCCCCCCACATAACTCAGTGACTAGCACTACTATATTCACATTGACCTGTAAACAGAGGACTGTTTTTCAGACCAATGGTGAACCTCTTTGTGTCCCTGCCAATAAGATGCTGATTGTGCAGAAATCAATTTGTTTAACAATGTATTTCACAGATTCACAGAATGGTTGGGGTTGGAAAGCACCTCTGGAAATCACTTAGTCCAACCCCCTGCTAAAGCAGGTTGCACAGGATCGTGTTCAGATGAGTTTTGAATGCCTCCAGAGAAGGAGACCCCACAGCCTCTCTGGGCAGCCTCTTCCAGTGCTCTGGCACCCACAAAGGAAAGAAGTTCTTCCTCATATTCAGATGGAACTTCTTGTGTTACAGTTTCTGCCTGTGGCCCCCCATCTAGTTGCTGGGCACCACTGAAAAGAGCCCGGCCCCATCCTCTTGACACTTTCACACATTAGTAAGATCTGCTCTCCTAGTCTGCTCTTCTCTATGCTAAACAGGCCCAGCTTTCTCAGCTCTTCCTCGTAAAAGAGATGCTCCAGTCCCCTCATCTTCATAGCCCTCTGCTGGACCCTCTCCAGTAGCTCTCTGGCTCTCTTGAATTGCTCTTAGTCATTCTCGACACAAGTTCTTCAGCAATTGCCCAAGCTTTTCACAGCAGAAGCCAATTCCGACTACCTGCTTTCCTACTATTAATTTAGCAAAACATATTAATACCTGGAAAGGCACCTGTGATATCAGGAACATTCAACTTCAAGGTAACATCAACATGCTACTTCTATGAAAGCTAGCTTATCCTGTTAAGCAGCCTAATTTTAAAACAAAAAAAGCAACTCCTCTTCAATCACAGAAAGATGACACAAGAGCAACTCATTTTTGTGAATTAGAATGTAAGTGTTTTCCAAGATTTCTGAAACGTTTCTTGCTCTGATGTCCACTTAGCATTACCCATATTTAGTCTTTGAGCTGCAAAATTAAAGAAGTCTCACTAACTAGAAGGCTAGATTATGGTGCAACACAAAGTAAAAGCAGGAATATGTGTTTACACACAAGTTAAACATGAAAATGCCCTACAGAAATTAAAACCATTCTAAGACAGAACATGCTTCATGGTAAACATCAAAATCAATGTAAAATGCATTCTGAATGAAGTTTAAAACATTCCTCCAAGCTTCACAGGGGACAGAAGCAAGACTATAAAAATACAGTTTTACACTAATGTGGTAGGAATACTACAGTAATAAATTCTCATTAGTGATAAATTGATTGCCATGCCATCATTAGAAAAGGGATGTCATAAAATGCCTAACTTCCCACAAGTTCCTAAAACTTCACATAAGAGTAAATAGATACAAGATGACACAGTGCAACTCTTTCCACATGACACTTTTCCTTGCAATTCTAAGTACTGAGGTTATCAGCCAACAAGAGGCAAGAATGCCAGATAAAGAATTACTTTGGAATTTAATACTGTTTTAATATCTATAAAACTTCTAGAAGGGTTAAATATTAGTTGTCTAATCACATTTTACATAAGTTTACATGAGAAATCTGACAAGATGATCACCTGTAGCTGTTTGAACTTATTTCTGATTATCTATTTTAAAGCTCTTACCTTCCAAAACAGAATACTGCAGTGTCGACAGAAATGCAAGGTATCCCCGTACTGTTCCTTTATTGGGTAGTATTTCTGAAGCGCAAAGTACATCAGCTTCCAGTCAATGTGACCTTTCTCTGATGGAATCAAATGCCTACAAAACTAGACATAAAATTAAAGCTTTAAAATTGTTAAAGAACTAGTCAAATCAGGTAAAGGACTGGGAAGTGGGGGGAAGGTAGTTAAACTGAAGTTTTGTAACTGGAATTCTTTGAAGTCAATAATCTGACATCACATGTCTATGCAAAGCAGCGAGAGAGATCTAGCCACAAAAAAATGGAAGGTAAACCACTAAAAATAGAAGGGTGCACCTTTGCCAAGTAGGCCATACACAGCCAATCTAATTCTACTGTCTTGAAATGATTCTAATTATAGTCAAGAACCATGTAACAGAAACAATGACGCTGTAAGTGATTACTTTTATACCTTATAAAAACACACTCAGGAATGAGATTTTTTCTTAAATTACTGTGCATTTCAAATGGTGGTTGTTAAGACAGTAAGTATAGATTTGAGTAATTCTTTTTCTTTCATTTTAAAAGTATACATATGATTATTTTTCTCATTTACTTATCTTTCTAGAAGGATAGCATTAATCAGTGATTTATGTACTTCTTGAGGACATAATCTGCAAATAAAGATTAGCTGATGCACAATGGCTATTTCTCCACAGCTTAATGCACAGCCAAGGTTTATTAAGTATGTATTTGTAAAAGGCTTCTGTTCTGCTCAGTGTGGATCAATGCCAATACATTAAGGGCTCTCTTCATTGACAGCTCCTAAATGAAGAGAACAGCCCTGCCTGCCTTCAGCTATACTTCACTTAGTTTCATAATAGCTTCCCCGTGTAGAGTTCTCATTCTTTCCAAAAGCGCTCTTCAGACTTCAAATATGTTTTTGTGGGCATTTCAATGGTTCAACAAATACACTGCAGAGGACAGGAAAACCAACCCAATATGATTCTGTAGCTTATTAAGGTAGCACACTTTTAAACAGAGAAAGCAGAATTTGATAGTGGAAAACAAAGTAATTAGATTTCTATCATTAATAACCTAGTAAGAAATTAATTGTGAACAATTAGTATACAGTGTTTCTAATGCATTCCAAGTGTCCTTTATAAGGCACAAGGCTAGCCAACTCTACCAAAATGCTTAAGTCACCTTTTTCCCAGCATTACCTTTGTATAACAGCTTCCTCTCCAACCAGTTTTGTCACTGTTCAATAGAGCTTACCTCACCTAGCCTCAAAATCCACCCAACTGCTACATTAAGCTTAAATTTACCCTTAAAACCTCACCTTGCATTCTTCAGAGCTGCTGCCGTAGGAGGGTTTTTCAGTTTGCCTTTGGCTGTCTATATTCTCCATAAAGTTCTTTCTAAAGCCTTTCATCTCACCAAAATTTTTTATCTGGGGCAACTGCACATGAGTTAATTAATCTTCACTTCTACCTTTCCTGTTATAATAGTACTTAATCTGGTAGTTGCAAACCAAACAGTACCACTTCAATCTCTCAGATTTAAGAATGCAGATTTTTACTTTCTCCAGTCTGGAATGTACTAGGTTTTTAAAGTTCTTCCTCCAGCTCTGATGAGGTAACTTCTATTTTCATAGCTTTATTTTCACCTAGTCTGATACTATCCCAGCATACATTACTTGTCAGAAAATGACAACAGTTCTGAAGGCATTCCTAGATTGCTTTAATACCTTTTATGAGAAAGGCACAGAAAATTAATTTCTCTTTTGTTCTTAGTTTCAAAATTTGAGTAATTTGTTCTGTTCTTTTTTGCAAAACCCCAATTTTGGTTCTACCAGACATGCACATAGCCCAAAAGTTTGAACAATGTGTCCGCTTACCTTGGTTAATAAAAGAAGTTCTACTTCAGGTACTAAAATTAGAAACACCTTAGAGGTATCCTCTACTGCACTTGTTGGGGACTGTGTAGTTTTTAAAAAAATTATCTTACAGTAGACATTTTTTAAAATAATGCAAGGACACAGTCTGATAATTATCTCAAACTCACAGGCATGCTGAATACAATTTTTAGTATGAACCAAGGCCCCAAAAAGACATTTTCACTATTACCACACACTTGCATTTTTACCTCAAAAAGGGTGAGTTCACACTCCTTTATTAGTATACCATATCACAAAGATAAGGGCCACATTTATGCAAATTACAGAGTATTACCTGCTTTTCTGCAAAATGATACTGGCAGAGTTTTTTCCACAACTGTCTGTCTTCACTAAGCATGTACAAAGTTGGGGTCACTTGACCCAGAGTAATAATGTCCCAGCCATCAGAGAACCTGTATAAGATGTTGTTCAGCATATGGAGAGGGAGATCGCTAAGCGTAAGACCATTGTTGACTTGCTGGAAACAAAACAAAAAACAAACAAACAAACAAAGAGTTGAAGACTTTTTAACTACAAAATCCTGACAGCACAAGGTACAAATAAGATTCTTACTTTAGAGGTATCTCTTGTCTTAGTTTAGTTTGTACAGAACGATTGAGTAATATCTACGGTTAATTCTGTGATACTTTGATTACTTGGCTACCATTATTCTTTAACTGCTGCTGTTGAAAACAATGTATACAGGTACAGAAAAAGCTAGAGACTGTAGCTTTACAACTTAAACATTTCCTACTGTTAAAATAAACACATCCTAATTCTTTACTTAAATTTCAAATAATTTTAAAACAATTCTGTTCTCAGAAAACAGTTCAAGAGTATAGTTTTAAAACTATGATATATTCAATTCCATCTTTGAGAGAAGTGTTCTAAAACTCTACTATAATAAAATTATAAACCAGTTATTTATAATAACTAATTATAATAAATTATTTTTTATTGAGAAACAGAGCACATGTCAATTTCCCTTAAGTCAACTAGAGGACAGAATACAAGACTGAAGAGCAGAAATACATAATGAAAATATGAAAAAGGCAGAGACAGAATAGATGTTAATTTCTGATGTCTGGAGATAGTTCCCCTCATATATAAATGAGGAATTCTGCAAGGGATGACAGACCAGAGCACCGAGAAAGCTTGAACTGAGAGCATACACCTCTGCTGAACTTTAACAGGGTAACCTACAGCACAACTCCTACATGACTCAACCTGGAGCTATACTGTCAGATGGCACAAAGCCCAACGCGCCTGGAGGCAACGTCCCAGCTGGTGAAGGAGGGAGTGTGGGTAGTAGCTGCTGGCCCTACCTAAGCTGAGCTGCCTAGTCGCAAGGTGCTGGCAGCACAGCAGCTATACTCTAGAGGCTCTCACTTGTATCAGTTTATTTCACAACCATTCATCTCACAATCTTTCCATAGTGTCATCTGTTATAAACATCTCTGAGATTATCGTGCTGTTCTGGAATATGTGAGCACTACAGACTCAAAATTTCTTATCAGTTATCTCAACCAAAGTAAACCAGCTCAGATTGAAGAGTCACACTGGAAAGAAACAAATGCAGCAACTGCGGTGTCTCAAAACTGTCTATGCTATGGCTGCTTGGCATATGAAAACAGCTGAGACTGGGCTCTCAACTTCTCCTTTCTATTCCAAAATTAGCTGTTCTATTCAGACAGCCAGCACACGCAGCAAGAATTTCAAGATTTCATAGGTGAAAGCAAACAGATGAAACAGTTGTGTGTCTACACTGTGAGCAAGTATCTTGCAGCATTTCTTCCTCCAGGAGTAATGCAGACAGGCTAAAAAAATTGCCTGCTTATCAAAGTTTTCACTATAAAAACTTGGAACAGTGCATACCACATGCTTTGAATGAAGTTACACGATTAGAATCCAGATGCTGAAGTCATTATCCTTTTTTCACAAACAGCAATTGTGCTAATGAATACAGCTGTAAAATTGCTACTTGAATATTTTATTTCTGTTTTATTGATCCACCTCTAAAATTCCTTTTAGATTTTTTTTTACCCCCCCGTAGCGGAACATTTACTTTGGAATTAAAAATTGGTATTTTCTCCATCTCTATTTAACAATCTAGAGACACACATTTTGAAATTTATTTGTGTGAGAAAAACAATTAAATCTATACAGCTTTACCACAAACCAGCAAAAGAGGCAATGTAGCAGCCCTCATTACAAAAGAGCTATTAAAATGTTAGAAAATTAAGTTGATTCCATTTAATTAATTTCAAATTACTTCTGTAAAAACAAACAGCTAAAACTGTTCACTTATAAATCATAAACCAAAGTTCAATATAGTTCCCCTCCCCCATTACTTTTTAGCATGACTTAATAACATACCTTGTTCATCTGAAGGTTTTTTAGTTGTTGTTGCCATAGAAGGATGGTTTCTAATCGACAAATCCAAATATTGATGTTCCCTACCAACACAGATTTTCCTACTCCCCTAATCAGTATACAGAGAGTAGAACTCAGATCCTGTAGAAGATCTTTGATTAATCGTGGATTATATTGGTCTTCCATGACTGGAAAACAAAGCAAACCAAATACAATTTTGGTTAACTCAGTTAACCAAGCTAATAAAGTTAGCTTCAGCTAATCAACACTTTTTTAGATTAAGTAATTAAAATTCAACTGTGTGTGTGCAACTAGCTGCCTGATTTCCACCACCATATTCATTAATACTGTTCCATAAGTGCAAGATCAAGAATTCACAACTTCACAGGCAAATTTGATGTAGCACTTCATGCTATGCGTTTAATAAACTTAATGTGAACAACTAGTTATAAATCCATTTTCTTCTGTTCAGATCTGATAGTATTACACCTCCATTTGTTGTTTCTGTGGTTACCAGAAAGTTTTTCTCACTATTTTTTTTTAAATAAACAATAAGGAAAAGCAGTTATGTACTTTAAATCTCAGTACCTCACGCAAACTGAAAAACAAATGTTACTAATCTAAAAGCTTTCACATTTCATAAAGAGTGTAATTTAATACTGGACAACAGTTTCTGAACAGAATCTAACTCTCATTTAACTTCACCAATCTGTTTCAACAGAAATGATTCAATAATCAAGAGAAAACAACTTATTGCAGTTGTGGAATGGGAAGTATCAAACTTTTCACTAATTAAATATGCTATATTGCTTTGTCTCACAACTTAAAAACTATAATAAAGCCAACAAAAAGAAACTAAAATCAACTGATAGCTTAGTCACAGCAATTCAATCTGAATAAGGTAATTAAAAAACCTTAGGTCTTACCCTTCCGCACAATTTTGTCCAAAATGTTAAAGTAGTTCTTTTGCGCTGCACCACTCAGTGAAGTTAACTGGGATTTTGCAATTAACTGCAAAAGCTAGGACAAAGAATTAAAACTCAGAATGACAGAAGTAAAGGACGGTTTCGAATACACACTTTCAGTAGCTACATTCATCTACAACAGCTCAGAGCCCTGAAATTTTGTGAAAGCTTAACTACAGAGTTCAGAAAACAAAGACAAATGCAGAAAGCTTTAGGTATTCCCACTGGCATCCCATGAACAACTCACAAAGAGATGCACATTTTCAAAATACCATACAAATACTATATCTCTGTGATGCAGCTTATAAAGACAATGTGCCTGTGCTCTAATGTAAAAACGGAGGGAGGTTCACAAATAGAAATGTGGTCTTCGATGCGGCTGGGTCCTGAACCCTCTGAAAAATTCGGTGGCCAGGAACATCACTATGAACTGATACCAACTACCAGATCTCCAATTCCTGAGTTAAAGTGTCATACTGGTCAAACTGAAGTGTGATGGACTCAGTGCACTACCTTCTGCTCACGGAGAGGAATGCTGTATTTTACCTAAACTGAGGGGAAAAATTCTCTATTACTCCCACATTCAAGGCCCTGGCAGAAGAAACCACAGTAATATAATAATGAGCTGTATATATACTGTATTAGTAACGTTCCCTTAACTATATAGTAAGGATCTCCTAGCTGTCCAAACATTTCCCTGGAACCACTGTGAACAGAAGAGTGGTGAGAACAGAGGGAATGGCCTAGGAGAAAACAACCAGAACAGCTTAAGTTCTTGCTGCACATGAATGTCAAGCTATGGCTACTAGAGGCAGCCCTTGCTCCATTCTGACGCCTTGGCTTTTACATTTTAGATTCAGTTTTGTAGCTGATAAGGCCCATTGCCTCTTCAACAAAAAATGGTCTCTTAGTACGAATTAAGAGAGACTTCAATGTTATGACAGTATCACAATGTTTAGAAGTATGGCACTGAGCTTTACAATTGTTATTCATAATGCTGAGTTCAAAACAAGTGTTCTCAATAAATCAGAAAGGGAAAGCAAGGGGCAGAAACCAGCATCCCCCTACAGTGCTGAAAACATAAACCAGCAGAGCTGTGCTTTGTAGGACAGCATCAACTATTAGCAGAGAGAGTGAACAAATACTAAGCCTGCCAAAAATTATTTTGTATCTTCATTTCTAAAATACTGATTTGACACTACACTCAACATTAATTTTCCTTTGGAGGATGAGTGAATACACCTGTTCTCTCCCTGATTTAATAATGTTCCTTCTGGCTTCTCTGCATGATCCCTGACAAAACATTATGTGCTATGAAAGGAGGAAATAAGTCTCCTGATGTATTTTAATACAAGTAATTATTTATACAGTTTTTGAGACTAGATATCAGGACCTCCTTCTTGGTGTTTTCAAAGCCTTTTAGTTTGATTAATAATTTAGCGCACACCTATAAGTTTCTGGCAGTTTGCCACAAGTATGTACATTTCTCTTGATTAATTGAAAAAAAACCCATTCAGTTATGTCACTCAGACTAAAGATCAAATCAAGGAATCTTTATTAAAATCATCCAAGTGGAATTTGTTTCTAATTTCAGTGAAGGTTAATATGCAAGTATTAAGACAATTTTAGCAGATCCACAAGTACAACAATCTGACACAAGTTCAGTCTTACCAATATGTGTAGCCATGGCTTATGTTGTCTACTAGAGATAACTTGGAATGGATCAACTGTTTATTCAAATGGAAACATTTTGAAAAAAGACCATCTGTATCAAACTCAATGTATCAGACACAACAGCTAAAAAGGTACCATTATACTACAGCACAAAGTTACAGGAAAACAGCTGAACCTACCTCCTCCCTCCACTGCCCACCCTAAAGAAGTCCTGAGCAGACATCTACATCAACTTTTAATAATGACTGGGAGGTTTTTAGTTACTTGGAGAATCAATCCGGATCATCTTGGTGGTCTGAGAACAACAAAGAGCTATCTAGAAGGGCTAGGTATTTAAAAAAAGCCTTCTTGATTCCTATTTTGCCATCTCAAATACAACAAGCAGAACAACACAACTGAAAGTAATCATCATTTTGGTCATGTGTAACTGGGAATAATTCTTTGAGGAGAAGAAACAGGAACTGTTGCACTGCATTAAATGAGTTCTACACAAAACATCTCCACCATTAGAAACTTCAAGGAAGTAAGAACTTGTATAAAGCTGACAGGGATGGGATGACCCGCTTCTTACATTAGGTCTCAGTTGCAGACTGGCTTAAGAACTGATAGAGCAGATGAAACATCCTATTTAAAAACCTGTTGCAACTTCACCTTACTGACATCCACACAGATGTTTTGTTAGATACAACACCACAAATGTTTCTCAAGTCAAGTTCTACAGCTACAGAATGAGCAGCAGCTGATATTCATATGGATCACATTTATTAGCTGCTCAGTAACTTTAAGGTCTTAGATGTACAGTTTCCGTACCTGTTGATAAGTCAGTTTGCCTCCATCACCTCTGAGGAACTGATGCAAAGATATAAATAGATTTTTATAACTGTAAAGCAATTTAAAGTTTTTAAAATTTTAAATACATTCTCAAATGTTAAAAGGATTTTGGAAGTCTTCCTGCTATTTTAAAATCTACCCTAACTTCTTAGGGTCTACCATTACTTTAGTAATGGTTTGGATCAGAAAGCAAAGTTTCTGAATTTTAAAATATTGCTCTTTTCTCAACAATCTTAAGCCTGGCTAACTAACCAGCCATTTTATATTCTTTGGCAAACAGAAGAGAAACTGGTTAACACACTTATGTTAGACTCTGCACTTTGTTCCGATCAACTGTTTTGAGCAACTCAGCTTAGGCACTGCAGCATCTAAAAATAATGTAAAATTCTAGTTCTGGATTCATTCTACCTGTTTATTATTCAAGTGAGACACTTGAAGATGACACCATTTATAAGACAGATCACCTTTTTTGGGTGCTTTTTTTTTCTTCCTGCTGTTTAAGTATGAAAAGTCTTGGGACAGATCAAGGTTCTTGTTTCTGCTCCCAAAACCACATTAAAAAGCAATGTTCTAAATCAAAATGCATACATATACCAAAAAATCTACAATGAGACTAAAACAGGCAAGTACCACAACTGCTAGCCTCGAAGCAAATCCTTTTTCCTCTGTTTCCTTTGTTCCAACATCTCTTGTTTTCTGGAAACATAATACACTGTCTCAGCTTCGCAAGGATGGGTAGAATATATCTTTTCTCCAAATACCCCATGGTCTAGTGCAGGGGTCTTCAAACTACGGCCCGTGGGCCAGATACAGCCCCCCAGGGTCCTCAATCTGGCCCTTGGTATTTACAGACCCCCCTGCACCCCCCGCCCGACGGGGGTTGGGGGGGAAACCAAGCAGCCGCAGATGACTGCCTGCCACTTCATCTGCGCGCCGGCCCCTGGTTAAAAAGTTTGAGGACCCCTGCTCTAGTGGAAAGAGGTTTCTCCTGGTACATAATTCTGATTTGTGCCTTTTCAAGTTCTGGATGCACTCCAACCACTACATTACTTGTGAACAGCCTCACCATCAAGCCAAACTCTGGTCCTGATACACTTCACGTTTTGAGCTTCTCTAGGAGTTGAAACATGCATTTTACTACCTCCAGTTAGATGACAAAAAAACTTGGGGCTAGAAAAAGATCAGTATTTCCCAGAACAGGTACTTCCAAGTGGGGAGCTGGTTAGGCACCGAGGAAGTTCAGGCTGCAGTCTCAAGTTTTAAGGAATGTTAACAAAGTTAAATGCATATATATCTTGCTGTAGATTAAAAAAAACAAAACACAAGTGCGCATTGAATCATAGGACTCTTAAGAATCTGAAAAAGAAACAAATTGAAGAATATTTGCACATCAAATATTCTTCTGAAAACTGCTATTTTAAGCGCATGTAAGATGTAGTAAAGCATATTTAAGATGCATTATACTTTGCTATTTTTGGTTGTATAGGAATTATTCTGCCTTTAAAGAAAAAGTTCACTACCCAGGCTGATGAACAACAACTGAAACTACCATCAGTGTTTCCCTGTAAACACACAGCATACTGGCCAACACCATCCTCCTCAAGCTATAGGCTTTCAGAGGGCAATAATGAGTTCTCACCAAAGAAAAATTACTCAGTTTAAAAGTTGCTTCACGCAGTATAAATTACATATGAACAGGTTATTTATACAGTCACAAATCATCAGCTGTTCAGTGCAAAAGTATTTCTTTTGTACACACAGGCACATAGTCAAATGCATTTTTAAAATACACATATAAAATAAAGAGCTTACTTTGACCACATAATTGAACCTTCTGATGTCCTGAATTGCACTTGAAAAGTCTAAGCGGTTAAAAGCTTCTCCCAAAGTGCAATAGCCATGTCTCTGAGAAGAAGAATAAATACATTTTAAATGGGAAGAAACAACAAAGAAAATTGAGGAAAATATTCAGAAAAACACTCTGCCATGCAACTGATGCTTATGTATACCATGCTCCCTTGAAATACAATGTATCTGAAATGAAGACTTATGTAATTTCTTCTAGAACAAATGAATCCAGATAGGCTATTTGTAACTAACTGGTAGATAGGCAATATTACTTAACAGCAAGGCCTTTAAATTCATACTAATCATGCAATCTGTAATCACTGGTATTTGGGTGTCCTAGGAATATACTCCACTATTGCATGGCCACAATGCTGGCAGTCTCTCATGGCTATCACACTCCCCATTTGCCTCAGCACAAAGTAGAGCTTGTTTGTACAGCGCTCCGAGCTTACAACTATAAGCATTAACTGAGAGTTTATGTTCACATTTGAGGGTAGGAACACAGCTACTTCCTGGGACTGGAAGAACAAATAACCTCAACATGTAGAATTTATTTGCTGTGTACTATAAGTTTAGGTACAATTTTTCTTAAGCACCTGCACATGTTTTGTTTTTGTTTTTATTTTCAGTGCTCTCCCATAGCATATTTCATGTGTTTCTTATCAAGACATTCCTACTCTTGTCTTTTTGCCCTAAAATTCAGTATCCCACTTAGGAAAATAAGTATCCTAGCTGCAAGACAGCCATTTTGAAACCAAGTAAGGTTACAAACTGTGAGAAAAATTAGAATCTCTATTTAGATTACTGTAAATTGTTGTTCTGAACTTTTTGGTTCAGGTATGCTTATTCCTTCTTTTTTCATTCTGCTACTTCACTTTTAACTTCTTATACTAAGCTTTTGAATTTATACAAGAAATTACTTGAAAAGATTGGTGATTAATTCTATCCATCCCTGGTTTTGTTTTATTTTTTAAAAACAGAAGTGAATTGTCAATTATTAGACAAGAGCAGTCACAAGAATAACCTAATTTGTGCACCAAAATACTTTGTCCTCTCTCTGAATGGATAAGAAACCCAAGCAAATAATCACATACCACTAGTACACCAACTTCTGCACAAGTAGGGGAAAAAAATAATCCCAACATACAGGTTATGAATAACAGCAATGAGTGATTTTAACCAGTTTGTGTTTTGGCCTGAACGTAGTTTGAAAACTTAAATTAACAACCTTATAATTCACAACACCATAGTGACTGGTGACAGTCTGTCATTGCCCCTTCCTTCTTAGCCTAAATTTGAGTTGGTACAAAGGGAAAGGCATGCTCAAGACTTCTGCAGACCAATGTAAGTAACTACATCTATCACAGATGAAGATAAAACTGGGAAACAGGGCTATTGCTCTGGTGAAAGGCTTTGTAATACCCTTCAAATGGAGAAGGGCAGCCTCCAGGTCACTGGCCTGCAAGGTGAAGTCTTCCAGTGCCTCTTCTATGTAAGCTCTCTCCACACCACTGTGCTCTTCCTGAGTACAAAGCTCGTTATGGTCTGTCTCAGCTCCAAAATGCAAAGCCAACTTTGCCTGCATGGCTACAATCACCACACTCACCTTCTTGCCTCTCTCCTGGCTGACATTACTGTGTGGATGAAAGACATCCATATCTGTGTCCAAGTTCCACCCACCCCAGATAACCATAGGAATCAACACAGAACTGGAACTCAAACTTGAAGACTGTTTATCTCTACATACAATGGATGTATTTTAACTCCTGGCTTTCCAAGAGGTCATTCCAAGATCTTTCATGTTCCCTTTATAATTGACTGATACAGCTTGTATCCCAAACTGACAGCATCTAGACTTTGTGAAGTCTGAAACTGAAGTTTTATTTATATTCAAACTTACACAAAAATTCAAAAACATCAGGCAGCTGCCTGCAAACACCTTCTTTGGAGATGTGACCCTGGTTTTGCAAATACTTTTGATTTTAGTTCAAAGGCACGCACAGTACAGATAGACACAGACGGGCTTGGAGAAGTAGCAGACAACTGTATGTCCATCCTTGCAAGTTCCCACATCTCTACCACATTGACCCACATGAAAGTCACTTTATTAGCTGTCTTTGCCTCACCACATGCAGGTATACTATGTTGACAATGAAGAAAGAGTTGAACATAATCCCTAAGACCACACAGCACAAATGTATTATTTCAATATACTATTTGTTGATTAAAAAGCAGAAAGATTGTAGGAATTGACCCACAGTATGCAGGACTTACTTCCCTGGTGCTTTCTTTATGAACATAAATCCATTTTTCACGATAAAAACCTAAAATAAAAATATAAGCATTTTTAGGCTTCAACTTTAGGTAATGCCTTCTAGAAAGAAAATGAAGAAAACATCATCCTCAATAAAACATTTCATAATATAGGAGAGCTGGTAGAAGAGTTTTAACAAAGGAAGTTTATAAAGGCTGAAAAGGATGACTACAAATTTGCACAAGTTAGGTACTTTAAAAAAATATAGGAAAAGTTAAGTAGTTTTCTAAATCAAACACAAGAGTTGTCACACAATCGGCAGATGTTGCACAACTTTTGTCAACTGTGTACCAACAACAGTTAATTTCTCCTACAAAACCTCTGATTTTTTTTTAATCTAACAGGCTCCTTCCCACTTAACACAGAAAAGTACAGAAAACAAGCTATCTTTTTGTTCCTGACCACTCTACCCCTCTAATTTGTCTTCTGTAAATGTGCCTGCTGCACATCCACTTTGTTCAACTAGTTGCAGAATAGTGCAACGAACTCAATTATACAAGATAAATAAAGGCAACTAGGCAGATCTTCAGCTTTCAGAAATTTAGTATATTGTCAAACGAAAGCATGCTCTTACGTACAGCCACTTGAATCTTTCAAAATACTTTAAGCTCAGGCAAGCCCAGGAAAGCTTGCAGGATACTGCAAGACCACCTCTGTTAAAATTTTGGAATTATACAAATAATGGAGGCCATTTTAAGATCAAGGCATTAGAAACACCAAAAAGTTGCAAATCAACTTACTTTTTTTTTTTTTAAGAAAAAAACCCCTACTCTACCAAATTCTCAATTTCACTGTTTACTTACTGTCATACACATTTGCATTCCAAAGTACAGGTCATCTTTTAAAAATGATAACAGACAAAATGGCTTTCATATTTTATTTTTTTTTAGAAAAAGGGACTTTTCTTCAAGAAATTCAACACTGATAAAGTCTTTACCAAGAGCTATAGGTATTATGAAAAGAGATTTTTTTTTTATGAACTGATTTCAGAGTTGTACCACTAATCAGAATTTGAATTAAGCAAAAATAAGATAGCTGCTTTAGTAAGCAGAAGCTTCCATAAGCATCCAGAAGAATTTAATCTAAAAGTAGCCCAAAACCAAAACAGTGATCACTATCAGAAGATATTTATTATTCAGGAATTACTATTCTTAAATGAATTACCTTTGAATCTTTGGAGAAAAAATATAATAAAAATCACACAGTAGATAATCAATGCTACAGTTCAATTAACATGTATCACATCTGACACCAGAATTTGTTGCCAATATAAAAGTAAACATAATTCAGAAAGCTACTCTGTAGATATATATAACTGAATGGCTATTGTAAAATTTTGCTGAACCTCTAATAGTCCAAGATAAATGAAAAAACCCAGCCTTACACTGTGAATCTGTGTTACTCCCAAAATGATCTTTTTTCCTTTTCTTGGCTGCAAACTCACAATCTTCAGTACTGTATATTTCTTCATCCTCATCATCACCAGTTATGATGCTGAAATAAACACATTTATTAGAACAGCAGTGATTAAATATTTAAGATGCATACAGCTTATAATTCTCTGCATTAAAGTCTGCCAGCTGGAAAAAAAAATACCGTATTTTTGATGATGTTTGTCTATCTGATGGTATATAGCAGCATGTATCTTCAGAGAAGCGGTCTTGTTCTTTTCTTCCCAGGGGGGTTGAAATTTTATGCCATAGTGATTAAATACACAAAAGTATCTTCCCAATAGGTATCTTGTAAATCATTACTGACATTTAGGAAGGACTACTGAGGAGACAGTACCTCCTGGACAACTGGCTGTCTGCAAAGTTCTGGTGTATAAAAATTCATTATCTGAAATGAACCAAGCCTTGAAAAACTGTGCCCACAGGTAAAAGTCAGTGGAGAATTATTACATACCCTTGCAAACACAGAAAGCCAAATACAGACATCTCTCTCACTACTGTCAACTTTGGAGCAAAGTCAGTCTTTTAACAAAAGCCTGAATCCTACACTGTACATAACGCAGGTTTCACAGTACTGTTTTACCAATGATTTGTATGGCATCAAGAACCATGAGGTCTAGTCCCCTCTTTCCCAGAAGGCCTCAACTATACCTATGTCACTTCTGACAGTTAACTACATAACCTAACACTGAGGACTATACTAATTTATATATAGTGTATAGATAGACATAGTTGCATGTGTATATATACAGACGCTCACACTATCTAGATATATTGAAAACATATAAAGAAACTTGAAGCGAGGGGCCCAAAACTGAACACAGGATTTGAGGTGCGCTTCCCTTTTCCTGCTGGCCACACTGCTTCAGACACAAGCCAGGATGCTGTTGGCCTTCCTGGCCACCACTGTTGGTTCATGTTCAGCCAGCCCTCGACCAGCACCCCCAGGTCCTTTTCCACTGGGCAGCTTTCCAGCCCCTCTGCCCCCAGCCTGTAGTGTTACATGGGGTTGTTGCGACCCAAGCGCAGGACCCAGCATTATGTAACATTTCAATCCATAAGGGTTTTTTTCCAAAGCTACTATAAAGGAAATTTAAGCTCACTAAAATCATTAATTTAATTATGTTTGAGCGTATTGACTGCATTGCCACGTCATGTGAGAAGTTATTGCAGAATCAGAAATAGAGTCCAAAGTTCCCAGACCTAGCTTTATCATCCTAATAACAGATACAAGACTAGAGATAAGGCCTGATACAGAAACACATCCATTCTCACTGACCCAGTGCAAAGGGGAGAAGAGGGGAGGCAGCATTCCTGAAGGCCTGCTTTAGACAAGGAGGGTTAATCTGGCAGGATTCTTTTTGTTACTGGAGAGGAAGTGTCCTTAGAAAGCAATTTAGGCCAGTAACACACCTTAAGTGACTTAAAGCCCACCCATACCCCTCAAAGGCAGCTTAAGGGCAGACAATTAATACAAGGAATTGTGAAGATGAAGAGGCCTATTTCAAACACCCTTGTATTACATTCAAAAATCACCTGTGACATTCCTGGAATTCATGTAATTTTACAGAAAAAACAAATTTGACTGTTAGTGTTCTCTGACGATCTTCTCACATGAGGCTTTATTCCCTCATGTTCTGTTCCACTTCACATGGAGAATATTTATCTACTGATCTATAACACTCACCATTCTTCCTGACAAACTTTTACGTCTCTTCCCAAGAATTAAAGCAAGTGTCCCACAGGCATCAGAAGAATGGGACAGAAATACAGACTGGGTACCAAAGCTGCTCCACCATTTCGTAATGCAAGGGTCCTCAAACTTTTTAAACGGGGCCAGTGCGTGGATGAAGTGGCAGGCAGTCATCTGCGGCTGCTTGGTTTCCCCCCCAACCCCAGCGGGGGGTTCTGTAAATACCGGGGGCCGGATTGAGGTCCCTGGGGGGCCGTAGTTTGAGGACGCCTGTCCTAAAGCAACCACTGCCTATCTGCTCACCTCCATCCACCCACCCCACCCCAAACACCAAGCTAAGAATAAACTGAATCAAGTCCTGCACAGGCCACATGGTGTAGCAGAAGCCTTAATTTAACATTTTTATCATAACACTGCACATGACATGTGAATGCAAATTTACAGTTATTCTTACTTTCTTGTCTTGATGATGAATTCATAAGAAGTTATTCTAAAGTTTCTAAGAGCAAAGTACCTGGCAACCTTAGAACTACAATACGCTACATAAAACATGCAAGAATTTCAGCTTTTTCAAAAATGCAATTTCATAGGAGCATTTAAATAACCTCTTCAGTACAACACTTAATGCTGGAAAACTTGACAGGGCTATGCAAATTCCCAGCTATTCTTCCTCATCCCCTTGCTTCTTTTTGCATGGAAGAAGGAATGCTCTCAAGTCATACAGAGACACACTAAGTGTTTTAGAATAGACTCAAAGCGCCTGCACAAAATGACCTTACAATATATTTGTAAAATGCCAAAATTATCTAAGACTAGATTCAAATCCAAGGACTTCTATCCAGCGCCAAAAATACTCTTGTGAGCACTGTATCTCACTTACAGAATTAGACAAGAGATACCACAGACTCAAATGACTACCCTGCCAGAGCAAGTAGTTCATATGAGTCTAACGCACAAAAAAGGAGCATCATCATGATGAAATCTTATTAGTCTGATTATTTTTTTTCTTTTTTAACCTCAAAAGGAAAGCATAAGACAGCTTTACTGTTCAGTTGCAGGTTTCTGACACGTAGTTACATACAATTCTGTAAGGCAGTGCTCTTCTCTCTCCCCCACCAAGCTTCAAGGACACAGTGCCATGACATGGGAAATATATATCTGTGCTAGAATTTATAGATACAAACTTCACATAGTGGTGGCCGACATTCAGCCCACAGAGCTCTAATGAGCACTGCCTCAACCACATTTCCAGCTGCTGTTTACCTTGGATATAAGGCACTCTTCACTTACATAAAAATATTAATTATCCAAATGAGCAAGAGCTACAGAAGGCAGCCTCTCATTTTTTCCCCATCTCAGTTCCTGTAAATGGAACTTAATTAAGTGCAACTACTGAAGCATTATTCCAAAGAATTTAAAATATTCCTGCACAAGTGATTATGTTTGTTCAAGCACAGTTATCATTAGATCCACCATTTCTGACTAATTTCATCAAATGGTTTCACCAAGGCACTGACTAATGATGACTAATCAAATACTACATGCTTCAATTTAAGTTATTTACATGTCTTGAAGGTTCATTTCTGAATCTGTTTGCAATTAGACCTTCCTAAATTCTGAAGAGAAAGTATTTGGCAAGTAACTATCCATACTTTCTCTCACAGAAAATAATACAAGTAAAAGGAAAGAGGGTTTCAGTCAATTACATAGCTTGAATTTATTTCTTTTTAAGGGAAAACTGCTGTAACTGCTCCCTAAAATACAATACTCAAGTACTCCCTTTAGCATAGATTTCTACAGAATATTTTGGTGAAAAATATTATGACATTTAATGGGTGAAAATAAATAAAACCCTGTTAGGACAACCAGACAGGCGCACATCATCACCCCTATTAACAGGGCAGTTTAAAGAGGCAAATAAGTACTTATGTTTTGTTTACTATGCTTCTTCCACAAAAAAGGAAACATTTTATCAAGCCTCATTCTTAGCCAGTGCTACACCATGTTAACAAATATCCTAAGCTGAGCTATCTATCCAAGATACAGAAGATAACTGTTTCCAAATAGCTTAGGATGGTACAGAGAACCAGCCATCAAGACACAACACACTGCAGTATGACGCCCTACAGATTGAACAGAGGAATCCCATGCCTGGGTATATGCTGGGTGCAGACTGGATAGGAAAAGGTTTTGCAGAAAAGGAGCCAGAGCCCTTGTGAATAATAGTCAGAACACAGGTCAGCAGTGTGCCCTCATGTTGTATAAAGCCAACTTCACCCTGGTCTTAGATAATTAAAGGGTCTCCTGCAGATTGAAAGAAGCAATCCTCCCTCTTTATTTGGCCTGAGAAACTGCATCTAAAGTACTGTGTCTAGTTTGGGGCTCCCCAACACAGTAATAAAAACATTAGTATACTGGAACAAATCCAGCGGGGAGTTACCAAGGTGATTAGGTACTAGAGCACATGATGCATGAGTGTAAGAGAACTAAGCTTGTTCAGTTTTAAGAGGTGCTGGTGGAGGGAAACGTCATTACTGTCAATATCTAATATGAGGGTATAAACAAGAACTAGAGCGTAAGGTTAGAGGAGGTAGGCAGTAATAAGTCAAGTGGTAATAGACACAATCTGTGGTCAGAGAAATTCTTACTATATTGGTGGTGGGCCAACAGGGACAGATGACAAACAAACCAAAACATAAAAATCACAGTGAGGGTAACAGAATTTACAACAGGAACCCAGAGAGGAATTTCCATTCTTGGAAATGCACAAAGCTCAAATGGGCGAGGTCCTATAAAACCTGACCTCACTTGGCACTGCTTTGAGTATGTTTGGAGCATGATCCCCAGACGTCCTTTCCACCCTGAACTGTTCTATAATATTGTGCAAATAGAGATTAATTGCAGTTTAGTAGCAAAGGCTAACTCACAGATCCAAAGTGCAAGATGTAATGAAATTACTCCCAAGTAGCGCTACTTTGCCAAGAAGTACCAACTTGAATTCTGTAGTCTAAGTTGGGACAACATACGTTTTTAACTGAACAGATAGAAGCAGAAGTAAGGGAGGGGGGGTGTTTGTGGTGGGAAGGACCACAGAATATGCTGTGGTTTGTCTGTGCTAAGTAGAAGTGCAAGATGAAGGTGGGGACCTGGGAAATCGCTACAGGTGAGGGCATCTGCTGCAGACTAGGCTGGTCCCCGAGATTAGGATTCTGAGAAATTGGCAAGCTAGCCTAAGAAACCCAAGTCATGAAACACCTCAGACTTCATGAAAACTTTTTTTGCTCCCAGAACATTTCATGGCCAGCCTCCTCAAACTAATGTATCTATTTTAGTCCTGAACTTTATGCCCATATCTTTTCAAAAAGAGTTGACTTAAATCTGTTGCTAGCAAGACAACTTCAGAGGAGTTCAATACTAACTTGTTTCAAGACTAAGGGAAAAAAATGTGTAGTATTTTTGCTTGAAGAAGCAATAAAAGTACCTAATCTTGCTCTCTGGAGAAAAGATATATGCATATATAATTAGGATCAGAAGAGCAAAAGTCTTAATTATATTCACACAGACAATGATCATTTGTGTTATACTTGCCAAAGAACATTCATTAAAGCAAGATGCAATTATTTAGTAACTGTGCAAATAGGTATCAAAATTAAATTAGATTTCCTTTCAATTGCCAATTATATTATTAAAGATATAAGAAAGAAGTAAGAAAAGATTTTTCTCAAACGTATTTAAGGCAACTTTTATGTTGGAGGCTTACTGAACACTCTTCCAGACAAGCATACTCTTTTGTATCCACAGTAGCCAGACTGTGGAAAAAGAAGTCCAAATAAGCTCAATGACAGATGAACACAGAAAGAAAAGGAAGCATGAAGAAAACAGCAGGTCAAGATAACCTTAATAATAATTCTTCATTGTCTGATAACACTCTTGAAGTTTATTTCACAAATTTAGAAAACACAGGTGTATGACTACAGCAAGTCCTAGCTTGCCAGTGAATTCCCTTTAAGTCAGATCAATTACTGTGTCATTTACTGGACTAACACAACACTGAATATTCCGTTTTCTCATTATAAGCACATTATGCTGGAATTTATGGCCAAAAATGCTATCCCTGAGAAGTACTTCGTGGAGAAACCAAGTATAAAGTATCTTTGTCCAAAGAAATTTCTATCACACCAGTCTCTGGGCACCTGCCCCAAGTATTACTTCATTTAACTAATACTTTCTCACTTGTTCTACAGGAGAACATAGTCTATTTATTGTGTTAAAAGCATTACTGTAAAACTACCATTAATTATTTGGAGCAAAGGCATTATATGACTGCCCTAAACAGTCCTAATCCAACACCCAATCAGCAGAAAGTCTTCCTTCACTTCCAGGTAACATTTCAGTATGCCTGTTGCACTAGCAATCTGTAAGTATCAGTTACCTTTAAACTGTACTTCTCAAGTTTTTTGTTTGGTTAGGTTTTTTAAGTTTTTGTTTTGTTTTTTAAAGACACGAAAAATAAGATGGGATCCATCTGCCTAAAATAAGCAACTCATGAAGCAGTGACAAAAGACAGCCAGCCTTCACAGGGGTCTCCTGACTAATGGAAAAAGCCACATGGTTGCATTTGTATACCTCTAGCATATGCAGATGATATCATTACCACAAACACTTGCAGTCTGAATGGAAAGTCAACCTTTGCCTTCCCATCTGCTATTAGAAAAGAAAAAGTGATTCTGCATGAGTTAAACTTACACAGTGTGACTGATATCATTCAGCTGATTTTTCCCATCCTGAAGCGTGTGACTGAAGGGTTCACATCGTTTCCACCCATCTTCTGTTTTAATCCATCTCCATCCAGGGGATCTCCAGTCTTGGCCCAAAAATGGCATGGTTTCTCTATAAGCAGCAAGATGATCATTTTTATATTGTTTATTAATTTTTAAAAGTTGCAAAACTTGTCATTACTTCAGTTTTCTCTGTAAGCTTAAAAAAATACAATGATTACCTAGAGGAAAGAAAATTCTCTGTAGAGCATCCTTTTAAGAAACAGATTCATTTAAGTACATTTTTGATTCTGTAACCTCAATCTTCTTGTCTTTCAGCATTTATTAGATCAAGACAGGTTTTCTAGTTTTTTAGATAACCAGGAAAATAATCATAGCAGTCTAGGAAAGAGATGATACCAAAATGAACAAAACTGTATCCTGTGTAATCTGCTCAACCATGATCAAACAGATTACTGATTTTGAGACCTGACCAATAAATGGTTCTTAAAAAGTTTGGCAGGCCACAAAAATCAGTGTTCCTTTTATTCTTTTCAAAGGCTTACAAATACTGAGTTTGCACTACACTGTGTTAGTGATATTTTGGTAAAAGAATTTTCACCTTCCCAAGTATTTTTTCAGTTGTTGTCTAAGGTCACCTCGCACGCTAGTCTATTTACTGGACAAACGGAGACTGCAACATACAGTCAATTGTGAAACACCTCTTGAAATTCCTACAAACAGATGCAAGTCATCACAGGTGTATCATTCAGTGTTCTGCTAGCCTCTTTCAAAAGGGAGATTCACTTCTGACACATTAAGTAAGAATCTGAACAAAGCAGTTTTCTATACTTTGAAGACTCTGACCATGCTACCTTTTGCCCTCTTCTTCCCATTCATGATGCACACATGTTGCTCCTTATTTTAACTAGAGATTTCACACACAAGCTATACAGGGAAAATAGCATTCTCATATTTGAAACATGTTAACATATAACAAAAACAGTTTTCTTCCTAACAAGCATGCATTTTCTAATATTTTTTCAACTTGAAGAAACCATTAAGCTGTATCAAACATCACGATGATTTTTTTTAATTCATTTGCATTCTTGACCAGCATGTGCCCAATATATTAGTTAGAACAGAAGGCACAGACATGTAAAAAGCCTGAAGTACAAGTTGAGTGAGACAGTATTTTATTTTTACTATAAAACCGCACACCACACAAAATGAAGTGCTTTGTCTAACCCTCAGCATTGCCTAAATTCTCCTTCCTACTTATGCCTCAGCCTTCCTCTGCATCCAACAGGAATCCTTCCCAAAAATATACCACATCCTTTCCTCCAGCCACCACAAACTTTGTTCATGCCTATCTGGTTTTCCAAGCTTTTTACTGCATCCTAGAAGTATTATGAACAATAACATACTTGCCCCCCCACCCCCAAGTTGTTTAGAACTCCCCTCATTTTGACTGAAATTAAGGCCTCTTATTATCAAAGAATAGTTTTTGGTTGGAAGGGACTTGCCATGATCATCTGGTTCCAAACCTGTCATGGGCAGGGACACCTTCCACTAGACCAGGTTACTCAAAGCCCCATCCAACCTGGCCTTGGACACTTCCAGGGATGGGGCAGCCACAGCTTCTCTGGACAACTTTTTTAAGTGCCTCACCACCCTCACAGTAAAGAATTTCTTCCCAATATCTAATCTAAATCTACCCTCTTTCAGTTTAAAGCCTTTCCCCCTTGTCCTGTCACTACAGGTCTTTGTAAAAAGTCCCTCTCCAGCTTTCTTGTAGGCCCCCTTTAGGTACCGGAAGGTCTCCCTGGAGCCTTCTCTTCTCCGAGCTGAACAACTCCAGCTCTCTCAGGCTGTCTTCACAGGAAAGGTGCTCCAGCCCTCTAAACATCTTCGTGGCCCTCCTCTGTACTCGCTCCAACTATGTTGGGGACCCCAGAGCTGAACACAGTACTGCAGGTGGGGTCTCATGAAAGCAGAGGGGGGAAATCCCTTCCCCTGTCCTACTGGCCATGCTGCTTTTGATGCAGCCTGGGATACAGCTGGCTTTCTGGACTGCAACTGCACACTGCAAGGTCACGTTGAGCTTCTTGTCAACCACCACCCTCAAGTTTTTTCTCCTCAGGGCTGCTCTCCATGCATTCCCTGCCCAGCCTGTATTTGTGCTTGGGATTGCCCTGACCCACATGCAGGTCCTTGCATTTGACCTTGTTGAACTTCACAAAGTTCACAGTGGCCCACCTCCCAAACTTGTCAAGGTCCCTCTGGATGCCATCCCTCCCCTCCAGCATATCAACTGCACCACGCAATCTTGCTGAGGGTACACTTGAACTCAGTGTCCATGGTGCCAACAAAGATGTTCAGCAGCACTGGTCCCTATTACAACCCCTGAGGAACACCAGTCATCACCAGTCTCCACTTGTACATCGAGCTGTTGACTGCGACTCTTTAAGTGGGACCATTCAGCCAATTCCTTATCCACCAAGTGGTCCATCCATCAAATCCATGTCTCTCTGGTTTAGAGACAAGAATGTTGTGCAGTACAGCGTCAAATGCTTTGCATAAGTCCAGGTAGATGATGTCAGTTGCTCTTCACTTATCCACCAACACCCCATCACAGCAGGCCACCAAATTTGTTAGGCACTATTTGCCCTTAGTGAAACCACGCTGGTTCCTATCCTCCTGCAGCCGGTTGATATCCCAACACCCCACTCCCTCCAGGCAGGCTCCTGACACCTCCTCCCCAACGCCCTCCATGCAGCCCCTCATTCCTAGCCCCAGCCCCAGCCCTCTTCCCGGACCCATCTGCCCATCCTGACCCTGACACCTTGCCCCAGACTATTCAGTTCCACACGCCCCTGAGACCCAGCCCCAAGCCCCTCCAGCCACACCTGCCCCCTCTCAGCCCCGAACCCCCGCGCCCGCCGGCCTCACACGCACGGCCCCAGCGCCCCTCCCCGCCTCACCGCGCACCCGGTCCCCTCACCTCAGGGCAGCGCCGCTCCCCGCCGCGCACAACCGGCCCCACGCCCGCCCGCGCGCTCGGCCCAGGCCGCGGGGCTATTGACGGAAGTAACGTGGGGCTGCGCTCCCCACGCCCCGGGGCCCGCCGATTGGCCGCCGGCCGCCGCGCTTGTTGCTACCCGGCAGCGCCCTTCCCCATTGGCCAAAGGGGGCGGTGGCGTCACCGGCAGGAGCGGGCTGGGCGCGTCACGTGACGGTGGGGGGGCTCGAGGCGCACGTGTCAATGTTTTGGTCGGCGGTGGGCGGGACGCGCGGCGCGAGCGGGGCTGAGGCGGGCGGGAGCGGCGTCCCCGGCGCTGAGGGGACTTGCTGGGCGTATGTCACCGCAGCCGGGCGCGGTGTGCCAGGGCCGGCCCGGGGGCGCTTTACCCTTGGTAGGCCCTTAGGGGAGAGTGGGCTGTGCTACCTGCCCGTCATTCCCTTCGGTTTTTCACCGCGTTGGCTGGTTTCAGCGGGCCTTGAAGCCGAGGGGTTTTTTTGGGATATCACCAGGTTCCCATAGGTACGGAGACAGGCGGCTGGGGGAAGGCACCGATTCAGGGCTGCCCTGGGGAGAGCAGGAGGAATTCGGGTGCCTGGGAGCAGCTGCTGAGCATAGGCCAGTAAATACCTTGGCAGTCCTTCTGTACGTCCTCCTAAACAGGCACGTTTTCTTTTGTGGCTTAGAGGTGTTATGTGACGCTTATGGAGCCATGCCAGGCTTATTTTTTGTACAAGAAAAATTTTGGGGTAATGGGAAACAATTCCTTAGGTAAACCAAGCTTATGGAGCTCTTTGTTTCTTAAAACTTTCAGGCATGAATATATGATTGTATGAACATCTCCGCTTTTGCTTGAAAGTAAGTAATTTTCCCCTATATGAATGTGGAGAAAGATATAAAAAGAGAAAGTCAAGGAGCTAAAAATAAAATTGTACTTTAAAACGTTGTAATTAATGTTAAGTATTTTGTGCTGTAGAACAGGGTATTGAGCTTTAATTATTAGAATGCTTGGGATTGGCAGTACTTCAATTGCTGCTACTTGTCACTACCTGGAAGCATCCCCTAATCCATTTATGGCTCTTTCCCACATGAAGCTGGAGGTTATGATCCTATAAAACAGCTTCAGTGCTGTAAGAGCACAGAATTAACTATAGGTTCAGATGTTTTGGAAGGGCTTCTTTTCTGTCCTTGCGCTTGAAAAAGTGAACATAAGTAGTTCTTTTTGACCTGGGATACATTGAGTATGTTCTCAGTATGTTACTTTTAATAATTAAACTGCTGTATTAGAGGTAGGCTTTATCTCTTTTCATTACAAGAGCAAAAAAGACTATACTCTTTTTTTCAAGATGCTTTAATCCAGACACAAATACAGCCATTGGAAAGTTGCTGCCTTGTGTTTACTTGAGGACTAGGCAACACTGAAACACTGAGAGTAAGCTGGAGCTTGCTTCATGAAGAAGTAGGGGAAAGACTCACACTGGAGCAGTTTGCGCGGGACTGTATTCTATGAGAGGGACTCCACCCTGGAGCAGAGAACAGCATGAGGAAGAAGGAGTGGCAGAGACAAAACCTTATGAACTGACCCAACCCCTGTTGCTCATCCCCCTGTGGCACTTATGGTGAGGAAGATGTGGCAGAAGAGTGGACTTGAGTCTGGGAAGAAGAGGGGGTTGGGGGGAAAGTGGTTTTAGTTTGGTTTTGTTTCTTGATATCCTATTTTAATAATACCCTATTTTTAATTTACAGTAAATTAAATTAATCTTCCCCAGTTGAGCCTGTTTTACCTGTGATGGTAACTGGTGAGTAATCTCCCTGTCCTTATCTGGACCCAAGAGCTTTTTCATTTTAATTTCTCGCCCTGTCCTGTGAGGGGGGGCAGTGAGAGAGCAGCTGGGTGGGTACCCGGCAGCCAGCCAAGGTCAACCCACCACACTCCCTTAATTATCAAGCCCAAAGTGGATGATGCTCCGGGTGAGTACCTCACCCTTTAGGAAGGATACAATATGGAAGGAGAAAGCAGAGGAAGTCATGTGTTTCTTGTAACTTTTTACTCTTTTATGTTACTGGTTCTAGAAGGGCAAGGACAACTGTGACTTCCCAGCTTGGGCAGTCACACTTTTTGACTTGTGCTGCAAATTTAATACAACCATTAACAGCTGAGGTACATAAAGTAACTGAGTTTTCCATGACAGCTCTCTTTCCTGAATAGTTGCAGCTACTCATAGCCAGCTATTCATAGTATTTTACCTGCTGGCTTCAGCATATTTATATTAATTAATATATAAATATATTATATATTATATGTGTTATTAATATATTACTATTATATATTATTCAGCATATTTATATTAATTATAAATTAGAGGGAGCTGCAACAGTGTGGATTTTTTTTTTTTTTTTTTTACAGAGCCACTTGTTATAACACTGTGTATATGTGTTTTCATTCCAAATGTCTAAAAATCTTCTGCTAATTCACCAAGAAGATATAGTGGTCATTGCCCATAGTTAATGTTGAGCCATCCTGTCTATTGCAAGTGTAATTTTAGCTCTCTTTATTCCTTAACAGAAGTCTTTTTGCTATTTTGTATTTATGGTATCTGTCCACCTGCCTTATTTTTCTTTGTAACAAAAGCTGATAATTTTTCAAATGAGCAAATCTAGAGATAGTTACTATCTTGAGAGTCCAGTCTCCTACCTGCAAAATAATCACTGGGGAATTTAGGTTCTAAGACAGAGAAATTTTATTTTAAAATATTTTTATGCATAGTGCATGTCTGTGTTAAAAATGTACAATCGGAAATGTGTTGTTCATTTTGGGGGGATCTGGAACCTTAAAATAACATAATGAATGTGAAAACTCTTCTAAGACTATTCTAATCAACACTGAGCAGCTCAAAAAATTATTGAGTAATTTAATAAAGATTGGCACTACTCTGTTTCAGACATTCTTCAGAAAATTCCATGTGAATTTTTCTATTCTGGTGTTGCAGTCCTCATGTGGATCTTCTCTATTGGTTTTATTTAATACTAATGAAGTTTAAACTTTTGCAGTGGAAACTGAACAAACTGGTCTGCAGTGTGACTGTTACTGCTTTTGATTATTTCAGAGGGTTATAAAGTGAAGATTTCATTAAACCCAGACAGTCTCCTGTTTTGGAATTGGGATGGTTACGCTCATTGCTGATAGCAGGTCCCTGTGAGTAGTACAGATGAGACCCTGAGACCATTGCCACATTAACATGAAATTAGGAGACCTAAATAAGCAGGCAAATTTTCTCTTTCCCATTTTTTTCTATTAAATTACTTAAATTACAATTTCTATTTAGTAAGACACAGCAAAGATGAATTCTCTAAATGAGCTTGCACTGATGGACAGCCAACCTATTCTGCTTTCAAGTTACTGCTTTAAGAGCTGAGACATAATTAAAAGCAAAATAAGTGGTGTTATTTAGGGTGGCTTAGGATAACCTCACGGAGAAGTTGAATCAGTTTTTCATCAACATTCATATTTCATGAACTGATCTGGAGATATGCATCATGTTTATAGGATTCCGTTTCACTTTTTCTTAGAAATCATCTGAAAATGAGGGTTGTGGTAGATGCAAATGGCCTTCTTTTCCTTGGGAGAGTAATTTTTATTTTGCTGAGTAATCTCTGTACATATTTCAAAGATTAGAATATATACCACAGCTTGATTCAGTTACTTAGCAACATTTAATGCTAAGAAAAAGAAACAGGAAAGTGGTGCAGTAGCAATGAAATCATTAGACAATCGAACAGAGCTCATGACAATAATGAAGCAGAAATAATGGTATTTTGTAGGTAAAACAAAACTGGAAAAGAACACATAATCCAAGCAGTTGTCATTTTTCCAATGAGGCAGTTGCTTATAGTTTCTTTTTTTCAGGAAAGCTTGCAATCTGGTTAAAAAAAAAAAAAAAAAAAAAAAAAGGCAAAGCTTGGACAGAAGCATCATTGTCCTAAATATTAATTAATGTGTGGTTTCCACTGTATGACACAGTTCTTCAGAAGTCGCCAACACAAGACGTAATGCTGTTGCTTTTCCTTTGTTACATTTATTACTCTCCCCTAATTATGAAAATATAAATATTTAAGTGTGTTAGGATACCTATAGCTGCATAAGAGAGCACCTGCCTTCCTGGAGGCTTGGCTGCTGGGGGCTCAGGACCAACTCAGAGGTGGTGCAGCCCCCTTCCTACTGGGAACAGTGGAGAGAGGCTCCCAACAGCGCTGTGCGGAACTAGCCTAGCCTGACTATGTAACCCGCTGAGCTGCGCCCTGACATAGACCTGCAGGCTGACATCCCAGCTTAACCTTGGACCTGTCTCACCACTTGCCTGATGATCTGGACTCTTGGTTGAACCTGGCCACCATCTGTGAGGCTGTCCTCATATGCTTGCCTAACGCAGAGAGGCAGGGGCCTCACCAGTCACGACATCCCTCTCAGCTCCCCAGTCTACAGGGATGTAATGTAGTCAGACAAATTTCTCTCCAAAGACCATGGGGAATAGAAAACCTTTATGGAAAGAAACATCTTACATGAGCTTTGGGAAAAAATGAATGCACAGATATACTATAGGTTATTAACAATTACATTCAAAGATGTATTTGTTATTTGTTACAAAGATGTAACACAAATCAATGTTGGATGTAGAAATTTAATATGAAAGATGTTGTATTATATAATAATTCACCGTTGAATGTAAAAACTTTTATTTTGGAAGAAGCACTATATAGTGTAGGGCAAAGAATTTTGAAAACTATTTCTTATTCTAGGGGAAAAACATGGTAACAGTTTGTTGGGAAATAACATCAAGGGAGAAATAGGAGAAGTTTCAATGTTGCAGTGAAAAACATGATTTTAGTTAAACTCCAGAGAAACAATCTGAAAAACAGCATGTACCATACCTTGAGACAAATCTTTAATTGAAAGCACTGGGACACCAGCAGAAATTCCACTGTTTGATCAGTGACAGGTTGGATACTGCAGCTAGCTCATTTGCTGTGGGGGGAATGTGAGGTCAAAACTAAGTTCTGGAAAAGAAATTTTCATTTTTCAAAAAATATGAGCTTTGCCTATATAAGAGAGTGATAACTAAGGAGATGAACTAGTTTAGGAATTTGCTTTATGGGGTGGAATTTTATGTCAGTTCAAGCTATAGAAATTGGTAAGGAATTACTTATAAAAGTGAGGTTTATTTTTTTTATGCTACCAAAGGATGGCAAGAGATTTTCTAACCTTCTACTTGAAACCTTTAAATCAGAAAAAAATATATATTTAGAAGCAGACTTTACGTATTAGTAAGTTACCAGCTGCTTTCACCATATTTGTATGCATCCGTACAACCAATAAATTGTTTTGGAATCATGGTTTCAAATACGTTCATTAGAGAAAGTAATTGCTGCAGCAAAAGCTAAGGGCATACAGCTCAAGGAGAAAATGGGTCAAAACTGTGATAGGAGAGAAATTCTCTCTCCTTTTCTTCTCTTTTTTTCTCTCAGTTTTTCCCATAGGAAGAATTGGAACAAAGAAATCTGATTAATTGAAGCTTAATTGGTGTGTAAAGGGGGCTATATGATGTAGTTGAATCTGACTGCAGGGAACTGAATGAAAACTACTAGAGGTACTGGGAAGGCTAAGAAAAGTGCTAGTCTACTGTTCTGCAAAGTGATATGCATTGGTGTTAACTAAAATGCTCAGCTAAAGGAAATGGCTAACACAACTGCTAGCTGCAAAGAGTAGGTTATTAGAGGAGGACAGAGATAGAGAAAAATAGAGTTTTACAGAGAAAGGTAAATTAGATATTTTTCAGTTTGGCTGGATCTGATAAACTGGGTTATTTAGACAGTAAGCAATCAAAGATATTAGCAGTTATGCAGAAAACACATGGAGGATTGGAGAAATTTTTATCTGGTAAATTCTGCATGTTGAATTGAATGGCTTAATTTCTTGACATTTTGGAAGTTTTCCATTTCCATGTCTTATGTTCTTGAAATTTGTCAATACAAATGAGGTAGAGGCACAAGGAAGAAGGGGAGGTGCTGAAATCAAAACAATAATTTCTGTAGAGGTGGGTAGCATAATTAGGGTTTTGGGATATTCACATAATCAACACTGGAGCATTGTAAATTTTGCTGGTATGTATGTCTGCTGCTATGGGATGCAGGCTTTGCCCTGATGCTTTTTTTTTTTTTTTTTACTAATGTAGTTAGTACCATGAGTTATGTTTATTACCATATTCTAAGATTTAAAATAAGAACAAAATCATGCGAATTTTTAACAGGAAGTGATGTTTTAGCAGCTTTGGGGCATTGAGTCATCATAGACATTTGTGTATTAGATTGAGTTTTAATGGCTACTTTGAGATGTGTTATGGCTGCCATTAATAGTGACAGATGGATAGATACAGTTCATGCTTTCATCCCTTTCAGGTGTCCTGTAATGTCTTTGAAACCTTGCATTTTCACTCTGTCCTTTCTCAGGAGGTTCTGAGTTATGATGACTTTCTCTTCAAAACTGTTGTTCATTCTTGAGCTCAGGCTGTTCGTGGCTTTGGCCAGAGGGAGTAACTGTCATGTTTAAAATGCACCACCTCCTCATAGCAGCTGGAAGTTAATGGTTTTATCTAGTCTTTGTGCACTTATAAGTCTGTCTGTTAGTCTTTTTTTGAGAAATAAATTGTAGTGATAAATAACACAATGCTGCTTGTTTTTAATAATTTGCAGTGCTGCTGAAGGAGGGTAGTACCAAAGGATTATCAAGATGACCCAGAGATGAAACAGCAAGCAAGCTGACAAAGCCTTTAGTTGGTAAGGTATTAGAGTGATGGGGTTCAGACTAATTTTGTCCTTTCTTGGAAAGATGCAAAGATAAGTGATTCTAATCATGAAAACAAACCCTGAAGGCTGACTATTATAGAGATTGCTCTATCATATATGCACTCTATATTGTATATTTACAGCTAATTTAACTACTCAATAGTCCATCAGAGATTAGTACATGATCAGTAATTCTGTACCTTATCATTACTAGTCCTCATGATTAGTAATCCTATGAGATTTGTGGTTGTAAAGAGTTCCCTTTGGAAGCACTAAACAGAGGAAGTCTTAAAAAGTCATGTTTTTTTGTGAGATAGGAGCACAGTATACTTTTATGATCCTTATTCATAGTATTGCTCACCATGTAATTACAATCCCTAAACTCACATTTCCTACCGAAAAATCTAAAATACTAGGTTTTTATTGTTATTGTGAGTTTGTCCAGGAAATCGTTATGGGTTGAACTTCCTTCATTTGGTTATTTTTCTTTGCTTGCTGTATTAATATGAGCACCTTAATATGAAGGCTTGGTATAACAGCCTTCCTTAAGTGCCACCCAAGCCCCAAGGGAGTCAAGGAAGATTTTGACCTTTATTTCACAGGAAATGAATCAAGGTTGTTTATACAGAAGAAAAGCAATTGCATATATGCAACTATAATTCTAAATTTCATAGTTAAATTCAGTGCCAGTCTAGATCTGTGTCTAGATCAGGTTTGTTTTCTTGGTGGTTTTATTGTTTTTTGGGGTTTTTTTTGCCTTGTAAGAAGGAAGAAACAAAAGCAGCATTTCATTCAGTCACAGATTTCTGCACAGCTCTTGGGACTATTCTACTACAGGGAACAGGGCTCCTTGGTGGTCCATTTATCTAGCTCTCAGTAAGGTTTAGAACTATTAATTCTAAGTGTACCATTCTTCACATGTTTATTAGAATCTTTGATTATGATTTTATAGACATTTGAAATATAAAATCTGTGGAAATGGATAGGAAAGTTTAGGGAACAGTTAAAGGCCTTGTGCATAGCAAACTTTCCTGGCATATTTTGATAGAAAAAGAAAGATTATAATTAGACCAAACACAGTCACTTTCAGAAGCACATAGGGCTGGAAGACATGTAGATTTCATTCATTCATTATTTGAACACAAGCAATATGCAAAGAATTAAATCATTTTAAAAACCTATTAAGAGAAAACAGACTTATTAACACCCATATTATACTAGAGAAACAGCAGGAAGTGAGCAATGTGCCTTTCAAGTTGGAAATTTATGCTAGCAAATACCAATAAACAGTGTGAATAATCTTGCTGATAGCATTGGGAATGCTATTTAGGCTGACATTGCATAGATAGGTGTACACTTTTCCCAATATCTAGAGGCAAGAATTAATTTTTTTTCTCTGGCAAGCACCCTAGTTATATGAACGTAACCTTTACTGCACCAATGATTGCCTGTCTGTATCCAAACAATAAATGTCTTTAAAACTCTGAGAATGGAACATGAACCACATTTCCTCGATTCTCATTTTTTTCTTCCCTTTCTTTCCATTTCTTTTTTCCTACCTGACTTTCTAGGTTTCAGACAGTGTGTGTTCCACACTGCTCCTCAGTCAAAAAACAAAGGACTTGCACACACAGAGCAGATGTCTATGGGCTGCTGGCCTATGTCCTTTCAGAATGTTTCTGGGTTCTGTGGAGGTTTTTGTTCTTCCCAGTTCTGACCTATGAAAAAATCTGCCCTGGACCAGTATTGTCTTCCCTGACTGTGGTCATTCTCTGTTCTTTTGAAGATACAGTGTTTAGCATGTAGATCATGCTGTGGGCCCTTTGAGGAAAAAAAAAATGGTACCCAATGACTGCATCCACACTATCATATCAAACATCTGGAATATGATTTTTAGGGCAAAATGGCATTCTTTTACATCTGACGTAATGTAACAGGCATCTCGGATCTCTCTGGCGTATGCCCCTAGTATCCCCCAAAAGGGAACTTTGGCTGTGTAAAATGCTTAAAACATCCCACAGAGTGCATCACCAGCTGTGTGAATCTGGCAATATGCAGGCACTGGATGTTCCAGCTGCTCTTGCAAAAAGGCAACCTGAAGCAGAACTCATAAAGATCCTTCATAGAAAACAACCAGAATGCAGGCTGCATGTGAGGGCAGTATGTATATCAGAAAGATGTTCTGTCTCTAATGGTCTACATGTAGTTGTTTCACCTTCCCAAAACTGAAGAATTTATATAATGGGGGAGGTTAACAGTCACTCTTAATCACTAGCAGTAGGTCTTTGGGATGAAGTACAATTAGGAGCACTCTATAAAGTACACTAAATATGTCGCCAGTTTGTTTAAAGATACAGCTATCTTGTTTAAAGATGGCCTACACAGTTCTGTGATGTCACCAGTTGTGAAAACTACTGAAACTGAAAAGAATTTTGCCTAGGTAATGGCAGCAGGATTGCACTGCATAGAGTTCTGTTCTGTGGGATCTTAATCACATTCAAATCAATATGCTTAAGAGCACGTATTTATGATTGTACTAATAATTAATTGTTGCTGTTAACCTCTACCTTTATATTAATTCTTCAACTTTGGGAGGATGCAGCAGTTACCTATTGATCATGAGAGTTAGCACATCATTCTGATTTACCTGTCTGAAAGATATTACAATTTGTTGTTGCTGAATTAAAAACAATTAATCGCTTTCCTGTATTCATTTGTATTAAGGAGATAGTTTCCTGATTAAATTTGCTGACAGTTCTAAACCATAAATGCATGCCATGTACTATTTTTATGTCTCTATTTTATAGCATGGTTATATTTTATTCATTTAATTAAATAAAAAAATTGAGGGAAGTAATTTATAACATAGATACTAGATTTTTCAGCTCCAGATTTGGGATCTGTACAAAACTTACTGGGAATAGTAGAGGTGAGAGGGTCAGGGGAAGAAGGGTTTTTCAACCCTTAAAACTGGACTGAGTTCCTATAGTGAGAGATGAAGTTTTGTCTGGATATAACTACCATTTTGGATACTTATTCCTTTAGTAGTCACTTCCATGCTTGTTAGGAAAACTACTTTTTAGGGAGTGTTAATCCCATGACAGCAACTGGAATAAAGTGATGATGCAGAGATTACATCTGTGAGATAAACTGGACTCAATAACTTCAGTCAGAATCTGGCAAGGTGAAGACTGGCCCCAAGATGCTGCATTGTGTAAGAAGGAGGAGGTGCATAATCTCTTGAATACAGACTGTTATTCTGGAACATTATGGCTCTGTCACACTGGAAAAGCTATTTGCCAAAATAATCTGCACTCAGGATCAGTAGAGCCCCCAGGTTATGGAGCCCAATGCTTGTCAATATGGGTGTGAGATTTGGGCTATGTACTCTTAAATAGCTCTTTCTCAGTGCAGCCTCAATCACATCCCACAGCTCTTGCAGCAGCTGCACTTCTAGAACATCCAGCTCAGTACTTTTCATGGGATCATAGAAAGTGAATTAGCGCTGACAACACTGTTTTTGTGTTCAAAAACACACACAAAAAAAGTCCAGTGCTTTTCCCATGAGGATGCTGAAGGCAATTTCCACCCATGATTACGCCTTGATTAGTCAACATGGCTAGCAATGTGGCATGATTTTCCTGGGACCTTTTTCAAAGCCTTGTACTTGGAATGTTCCAGTCTAGCAGCCTTCTTCTGTGCTAAGGGAGTTGAACTGCCTGCACATTTGCTTGTAACACAAATCCAGAAGTTAGCAAAACTTTACTGTGGGTGAAGATGAAGGAATAAGACAGGTGACAGAGTGCTCTGTATGGTTTTTATCCTCCTACCTAAGACCTGTGCATCCTTATCCTCACCTTTTATTGTATCCTAGCTGATATAAGCACAGTAGAAAGAAAGGCAGCAGGTTAAAGAAATAAGATGGGATTTTTCAAGTGAGTCTGTGCCAGTCTGGAGAGTTTATTTTATTTTTGTGTCAGAGAAGTTACTGAATTAAAACCAATTTGAAATTATTTACCCTTACTTGAGACCATCCATTTTATTTAATGCAGTACCAGCCCATGATGAATTTTTTATTTTTTACAATTTCATGTAGTATGTACATGCTTTGAGCATAAAGTCCATCAGGAGACAGATGGTAGCAAAAACTTTACGGCTTCCAACACTGCAAGAATGTAACGGGCCCCACAAACTGGCAGTCCTGGCGTTGGTAGGAATAGTCTGATGAATTCTAGTGACAGCAGCAGTTCAGTGGCTGTAAAGCAGATTTCAGAGGCTGAAAATGCATTAGGCAAGTGCTGTATACGTTCACTAATCTATCACAGCACAATCTATCATGCATCTCCTTTTCTGCGGATGAAATCACCTTCTAGCAACATCAGCACAAATATTTGGAAGAAAGTAGAGAAACATATGGCTTGCAGTACTTCACTGACAAATTGCTTCAGCAGAAAGCATGCCTTTTCATTTACCTTCTCAGCCAATGCTTAGAGTTAATCACAGCAACTAAGTGCCACTGCTGTGCCATATGGAAGCAGAGCTAACTGTGTTAACAGGAATTTAAACACATGTGGGGAGAGTCACAGGAATTATGAGCCCAGGGAGTGTGCATTTAATAGTCAGGCAGGAACTCTTGACAAAAAAGAGAGGAATAAGTTGCACTTTTCCTGAATCTTACTCTTTCCAAGACATTCTCTCTTTTGGCTTAAGCTTTCACCTCATATGCTCCTTCATGTATCACTGTACTTCATAAGTTTTAGCTGCTTGATAAAGTAGGCAGCAGTAACACTGAGAATGCAGCCCTGATCTCACTGAAACCAGTGGCAAGACTCCAGTGGACTAGGGTGAGCCAAAATTTCTCTTTTAACGTAGATTCAATTCTATGAAAACTGTTGGCTTAAAAAAAACCCCAAACCAAAATCCTTTCTGCTGTCTTTCTAAATATTACAGGAAATGACACAACTGGATCCCTGTTCTCCAGTTACTTGCCATTATGATGAATTATTGGGTTGTATTGTGCTTTGGGGTTCCAGGTCTAAAGGGCTTGTCTTGGCAGCTTGGCAGCTTTACTGTATCTTCACTTTAATCAATTATATAATCAAATTGTCCTTCTTCCTCCAGTGATCTGTAGACCTCTCTTGAAATGATTAGAAAAGATTTAGAGGATACTAGATGCCTCCAGTGAGCGCATAACTTGAAAATCTCATTATCACTCATGAGGAATATTCAGGACAGGGCTATTTAAATGACAGGCTCAAGTCCAAATTTGGACAGTTAGTAAATTCTTTCCAGACCTCATAAGAGTGAGTTAAGGTAGAATTAATCTCATCTGAATTTAGCAATCTCTAGTTTAGATATCTCCACCTGAGCTTGCTACCTGATGCTGGATATATACTCAGGGGTGGGGAGAAATAGGCAATTTTAAGGCACATCAGTAATTTGACCTGTTTTATATTTCTATTTCAGGATGAGAGGAATTGTTCTGTGAGAGTGCCTGTGTCTTCTCAATGACTGGAGAGGGAGCCTAAAAGGTAAATATATTGTTTTCCCGCAGGACATCCCATATTCCTCGCAGCTTTTGGGGAACAATTTCAGTTCTCGCCATAGTTCCCAACTGCTGTACCATGTCTAGGTGGCCCAGCAGTATTGAAACCAATGCACTGATTCCCACTGGCTGACTTCAGGTAAATTATGCAGTAGATATGGTAGAAGCTGGGTGGCCTTTATCATAAATTGTCAGTAAGGTGAAAGAATAGATACAGAAGAGCATCACACTAATTTAAAGATCAGTAAGACATACAAATATGTGCTTAACCTCATAAAAATGGAAAATAGAACTTTAAATACACCGTTTTTTCGACACTAGATGGCAACAGTATACATTAGAAATAGTGGATTCTCAACCAGTAAAAATAAACATTACACAAGGAATTGAATGAAGGAGAATCACACAGATTATTTTTAGAGTAGATTTTGCCTGAAATTAGAAAAAAAACAATGCATGTTTAAAGTACCATATATTTCTGCTATCAAGATGCAGAACCTAGAGAAACTGATCTAAATCTATTAGAAAAGCTTAAAATTACTCTGAGTTAGAATCTGCCCTCCCATGAAAGAATATTTATTAAAGGCTCCTCAATCTAAGCAAAGACTAAATGTAGCTTTTACTGACTGGATGATTATAGAGGGTCTGAAGGTTAAAGGCTCCACTCCTTTGCTCCTCAACTTCCTAAACAAATCAGTGTATGCATAGAGCTTGAGAGCAGTTTTGTTTTGTGATCAATTACATTTGTAGAATTTACGAACCAAATTTTAATTTCCAGCTCTGCAACAAAGTAGTAGAGACACTATGCTGTATGGGTCATTTAATTAAAAAAAAAAAAAAAAAAAAGAGAGACTGAAAGACTGCAGAGAGGTGAAATTGTAGCATTCTTTTGGGAGGAGACATCGCAGCCACACTTCTTTCACAATGGTCTAAAACTTTTGGTGTTGTTGGTGTCATTAGCCAGTGCAGGGGAACAGAAGGATGTGAATTTCTGATGCTACCAGTTCCTTTTTCTTTCCTCATGTGCTTGAGTTACCATGTTGGGGAGATAACATGGACATATCTGTATAGGATTTCCCAGCTGCTCAGGGAAACTTCCCTAATCCTCACTGCTCGTTGGTTTAGGATAATTTTTCTGAATATATCTTTCTCATTGTGGTGAACTTTAGAATAAATATCTTCATCCCAGCCAGACCCAGTACACTTCCATTTGAACTTGCCAGTTTCCCGATGGTGTTTTCTATGGAACATCCCATAACTCAACATCCCATGAGTGCTGATAAATCATTAGTTCTGTGATACCGTAATAAAATTTCTACAGTAAATGGGAACACTGCACCTTTAAAGAATAGAAGAATGAACTATTTAAGGGTTAACAGAATGTGGAATAAAATTCCTAGACTATTCACAAATATATCCTTTTATTATTGCTACCATTTTGGGGGAAAAAAATAATCTCATTTCTTTTGTAGAATATTCTTTTGGGCTGTGGGTGAGTTTCCTGTAAAATAAAGTGGGCATTGACTGGATTAGCATGCTGCAGAGTTTTCTGCAGGACTAAGGCCATAACAGTGCTCATGGCTTCACAATAAAGCATATAAAGATATCTTTTTTCACGGCAGAGTGAGAATTACTTGGGGCTTTTTTGTATAAAATCATACGGTAGAATAGAGGTTTGGAACATAAGCACTGAAGCCACCTTCCCAGCTGCAAGAGATGCATCTATATTGTCTTTTAAGTGGACTCTTCATTCCACCTTCCAGCAGAAACTCACTAAGCATTCACATTATCTATATTGAGGTCTGTGCTATGGTCAGATATTGTGTGTATCCAGGATTCAGTTTCTAAGCTTGCCAGTAGGTATTTCTGTGGAGAGAAATTCTGTAGCATCAGACACAGGCAAACTTTTAACCCAGTCTCAAAGGTTCAAAATCCACAGGATAACTTTCTCATGTTCTCATGTGACTTTGAGGTGAGGTATGTCCTAAGGGAAATATTTTTGGAGGAGAGAAACAATGACCTTTCTTTACTGTTAGGTGAATATGGTAACTTCATATTTCACAGATGTGGAGTATAAGGCAGAAAGATTAAGTGAACTGCTCAAGGCTATAAAAAAAAATTTTGTATCAGAGCCCAGATCAGAAGGGAGGAACTGCTGACTCCCAGTGCTATGCTAAGATACCTCTCTGTTAAAATAGGCCTATGAATCATCCTAAAAGCCAACAGTAATGCTTTATGAGTCTCAGCACTGCAGATGCTATTAGTACTGTTGAGAAGGAAGGAACTTCTTTATCAATGTGCAGCAATAATCATTCTTAACTCTTATAAGCATTTATTCACATTCAAAACATTCAGTCTAAATCGAGCAAAACACGTGATGTGTCAACCCTACCTTCCCAGGACTGTCCTTGGATTTGCTTTTGTCTAAAAAAAATCCTATTATTATTATTATTATTATTCAAAATGTAGTTTCCAAAGCCTGTAAAAATAGCTTTGCAGTCATGTCTGCTTCCTGACAATGCATTTCTTTTACATCCTTAGGAAGTATTTGTAAGATACTGTAAGCAACAGTGGCAACAGTGCACAGAGAGAGAAAAAATAATCCTAATGTGTTCTTTGTATTTCAGGATATATCTCCATTTGGTTCTGAATGATAATATCTGCTTATTTTCTGTCCTCTTTCAGATATGAACAATTTTATTGTCCCTGTCTGATGAGTAATGTGTCTGCATATGAGACAGATTCGGCACTCTCCTGATACAGCCAGCAAGAGCAGAAGATGCAAGGTAAAATTCAAATGATCCTCTCACAAGGGGAAGGAAAAGAATCTAGGATGTCTGGGAATAGCAGGAAGACTTTCCTGGGCCCTGCAAAGCTATGTTAGACAAGCATTTCTCTGTCTGTATAGAAGGAGATTGTTGGGTTGAACAAGAGCAGATCTGTTGAACACACGTCTACATGAGCTACCGTCTTATTTGGTGGAGGTGGTATACTAACTTTTAGGCTAGCACATCTCAAAGGGCAATGATTCTACTAAACACACCACATGGAAATCTCTCAGAAGTCAGTGGGATTTTAGTGTATACCAACTAATGTACCTGCCTCATCTGAAGCCTTTAGTTGCATAGCAGTATGAGGTATTTTATTGTTGCTCTAAAACTTGCAAAGCATATTCCAGTTCCCAAACCTTGCAGGATATAACTGGCTTCCCAAGGCTGTGTGTTGGGACCTAAGGACTTGGACTGTAATATTTATGGTGAAACAAGGAAAATATTTTGGCAGTATCAGTAAAGCTTACAATATGATGATTTGAAAGTAAAATAGAAGTAAAACCAAACACCTCATGCTTGAACTGTTAAAGTATGTTAAGGCACAAGAAGATTAAAACACTGTCTTAATGTCAACTTGCCTAATTAGATATATCTTGGAACCAAATATACTGCAGTGCATCATGAAACCGATCTTGGAGGTTAAACTCCAAACTGAGGAGGTAGGAGATAAAGACCATTTGTGTTGTGGAAATTTTGCTGGTATTCCTCAAAGGGCTGTGTCTGTGGACAGATTCAACTGGTTCAGAACAGAGGTTTGCCGTTGAGAAGACAGGTCTGTGTAGGGGGGACAAAACAAGTCTGCTCTTCAGCTGTGCTCCTATTGCTTCTTGCAGGATACAAAGTGCTAAGAAGCCTCTACTTCCAATGTATAGTTGAAACTGAACAATTTCCCTTGCGCTCTGTACTAGCACTTTAATTGCTTGGGAGGATTGCCTATGGAGTTATTCTCAGCTGGACTGCCTGTGAAACTCCTTTTGTTTCAGTTACTTTCCTTTCAGTTTAGATCAGTTGGATCACCTTGGTCGACAGTTTCTAAACCAGTTAAATTTGGCATCGAAAGGTACACTTCTTTAGGTCACTTATTGAAGTAAATCAGGTGTATCATCACTTCATAGTGCTACAATGGTGTGTGAGGAGGAAACAGGCCAGAATTGTCATGGGGGAGGTTCCCTGAGCCATCAAATTCACTTACCTGGGTGAGGTGACGACTTTCATTTTAGAAAATGTCTCTTGTTTTACTGAATAACTTGGTCTTCTGTCTCCATCTGAACATGATAAGCTTCTTGGCAGTTCTGGATGAGAAGGCAAACTCCCAACGTGTATGGGACATAATGGTAATCTCCAATTAATCCATAGTTCCTAGTCAAGATTAGATGGCACATATGGGCTTGGAGAGGTTTCAGCGTCTGGCATAGCACAGAAAAGTCTCCAAGAGTGTGGTATCTGTTATTTTCTCTGAGCCATTAAGTGATTTATTGCTGTAAAGGTGCAAGGCCTTGAAGAGTCAGGCTTGAAGCCTTACAGATAATGGAGGATATTTGCATACCTGAGTATGAAATGCACTGAAGGGACCCGAGGAGAGAAACAATATAACCTGTTGCACACAGCCTCACTCACAAGTAAGCATTAAGCATAAAAGGAATCTAGCAAGATGTCATCCAGATTTAGTGAGCTCTGAAATGACACTGTTAATTGTTGTATCTGGTGTCTCAGACAAAAGTCCTGCCATGTTCTGTCATCTGGAAACAAAGATGAGTTTTCTGTATTGTTAGTAGGTTTTCACTTGACTTGAAGACCTGAGCTCATGCAAAAACATAGCAAGAAAATCTGCATGAGCTTGTTTACATACAAACACCATAGCTCATTAGCTTGATGTCCTCAGAAAATAACTTTTAATTGATTATGATTTTAAAAAAATCATATAGTCCCAGATTTTTCATTAAAATTAAATGCTGTATCCCGAGTCTACTTTTGCAACAGATAGTTATGTAAAACTGTTTTTCCTTAATTAATTATTTGTATTTAGCCACATGCATAACTAGCCTCTTTAAAGCTATCACTGTTTGCATTTATCATGTATACTATGTGGTACTTCCTTCTTCATTTAGCTGTTATCTCACTGATTGTCCTTGGTTTAGTTACTTAAACTTCTGTGGGCCACCATCACATGGCTTGATCTAGCATAGGTATTCTGCTTTAAAGCTGCTTTCATTAAGCTTTATTAAGCTGCTGTGTTATTAGCAACTCCCTGCAAGCAATTTTTTTACATCCATTCAGCACATAGAGAAGAAACCAAAGTATTGCAGATAGTGATGGTGATTCTGCGAGTCTGATCCTGCTCTCATTCAGATGAATCAGACAACAGTGCAGCTCCAGTAGCCATTTATTCAGGTTTTAGGTGTGAGTACTATCCAACTCAGAAGCGGTAATATAGCCCAGGAATTAGCAATGAATGAGACCCCCAAAATGAGAGAAAGGATATTGTGCCAATGAAGAGGAATGGCTATAAAAAGTGTTGTCCTGAATAATTCTATTTGTGAAATAATCCATGCCCTTTTCTGATGCTGAAATACTAGTTCAGGAGGCTACCTTGGAGTCTGATACAGATAACTTTATCCTGGATGTGTAAATTGTTGCCCGTTTTGAGTAGTATGATATTATTTCCTGACGCTGACTGAGCTGTCATCATTAATCAAATACCAGAGGCAATTCCAGAAAACCTTTATATCTGTAGTGAGGAATGGCAGATAGTTTGTAAAATGTTTAGGCATCCTTCACAGAGAAAAGTGCTGTTTGTGTACGGTATTTTTATTATGGTAGGTCAGTATAGTTTGTGTATTAAGAACAGCAACATGGGAATTACAATGCTTAAACAATGTTAAAACTGCTATCCTGTTATTACCATGTCTAAAAGCAAAATGTTTCAGAAAGAGATTTAATCAAGTACTTAATACAAATATAGCTTTACTATAATTTCGTGGAATAAATCCTTCTAATTATACTGATATTGAACTATAAATGCAGAATCAATATAAATCATCCACAGCATTTCAGATGGTATTGTCACAGGAAGGCATACTTACATAAATACATATGTTTCCTTTTTTAAAAAACCTGAATGAAATAGAATAATGAAAAATGAAATAATGAATAATGAAAAAATGAATTACCTGATCTTAGAGTGCTTCAATTGAAAGTTATAAAACTCGTATGGCAACTTTATGAAGAGAGTATGAAAATGACGTTTGAAAAAGGCCACCAAAGAAGTAACTTAAGGCAGGATGATCAGTGCTTGCATCACTGCCTGTTGTTACAGATATATCATGCTTCCATGATCGGATGCTATTCTCAATTGTTTGTGGTCTTGCAACTTGTACCCACCCAAGCTGAAACCTGGAGACTATGTTTCCATCATAAGGCTAAATACAGCCAGGGCACTTGACTGCCTATACTGTTAATTGTTACTCTGGATTCTGGCAGGTTTTTGCCCATGCAAACCAGCAGTCTTCCAAATGATACCTAGGCATAGTTTGGTCAGCATGAGCCAGGGAGATAGTCAGGCTGTGGCCATTCTGTTTTGGGATGTGAACAAATTTAGTGGCATACTTAGCTGCTCGGTGCTAGAGACCTCTCTCTGGAGTGTTTGAATTACTAATACAGACATAGGCTGCTCCTGATACTTGTTTGGAAATTTTCAATGAAAGGAAAGGAATTTTTTACTAAGAATGAATTAAAAGAGCAACACAGTTCTCTTCCCAAGGTAGAACATACTGACAGCCTTTTTTTCTGAAAAGGTATAAAGTTCTCATGCCTTTGAGGCAGATCTTTCAAATTGGTCGGCTTGGGATGGGACAAAGGGGCATTTAGCACTTTTGTCAGGCCTCCAGCTCTTAAGAAAGACAGAAAATAGGAACACAGTGATAATCTGTAAAATACTTAGCTGAGAGGGAGCCTGGAATCACACAGGAACTCTGTGGAAGAAACAAAGACAGAAAACAGTTGCTGGGAGGCCTGAAGCAAAAAGGATAATCAAAAGATTCAGTTGCCTTAAGCTTGAGATCAGCTTCTCTGTGCCAGAAGTACCCTGCCTCATTCACTGGAGACCTTCTTATTCCCTCAGGAAATTAGGCTGCTACAGGTAAGAGCCTCCTTCAGTATTCTGCCTTGATATGATCCTCAGCACAGCTTGGGAAGACCTGTATGCAGTATGTAATTAAACATTGTACTAAAGTAGACGTACAAGGGAGAGCTCAATGATGTTACCCACATGGTGTGGAAACAGATAATGTTATTCTGTTGGTACTGTTTTTCTTACTCTAGGCAACATTTGCTGTGACAAGCACTCTTTTCTGTGAGAGTCTCAGCACTAAAGTAACTTGATTATTTCAAGATTCTTATCATACAGTCTGATAAATGGGATTGCTCTGATGTTCAACCTATAGTTTCATATTCAGGCATCCAAGCTGTTCCATTAAGTAAAAATCCTAAATCTCCTTTAAAAGAAGCTTTACTCCCTTGTGCTTGCAGCCTCAGATATGTCACAAAAATGTGGGAACATGTTGTTTTCTTCATGCTGTTTGCACTGCTGAACTAATGCTAACTGTAACTGTCAGCATGTAGTGGAGTATTTTCGGAGCATTTTTCTAAATTTCCTTGTGATTTGATTCAGAGAAGCCAAAAGAGATTAGGCACAACCACAGTGCTATTTCCTTTGGAGCAGACTGCAAGACTCACCTGTTTGTTAAAGACCTACTGTTATGAATAGAGATGAGGAAAGCAGTAAACAAGCAGTATTTCTTAGAATAAGAGATGGTTCAGGAGCTGTCTGTAGTGAGTTTGATTTGTAGAAGTCACAGTGAAAGTGTGTCAGCTGGTACCTTAGAGAAAAGTGTAGAAAAAGGTAGGATAACAGAAATAACATTGACTATGGAATATATCAATTAACAATCTTAAATATTACAGTGTCTACTGTCATAGTCTGGATTCCATGTCCTTGTATAAACTCTGGGTTTTTCTCTTGACTTTTAAATGAAGTCTCAAATTAATAAAAATTTTTGTTTCTGTTAGCGTATCTATGAGGAGGTTGAGACCTTCATTTATTTTACATGGTTCTGAGACATCTGAACACAGGATAGTGCAAGTCCTGCATTATTAGTGACAGTTCTCATATTTTGCTGTTTTGGTTTGGGTTTTTTATGTGGCAGTCGTAGATGAAAATGAGAGGTAAATTCATACCACGTGGAGATTTTATAGAGTTGTGAAGCAGGTTATCAACCAAACTTTTCACCATTACCCATTAAGCCATTAAACATCACCCATTTACTTTCTGAAATCATATGTCCAGGAGAAGGACTCTGTCTGAATGCACCTGTATAAAACTCAGGAACTGTGAAACCCCCGTTCTGGTCAATACCTTTTGCCTTTTTCACAAGTCAAAGGAAAAGAGGCAAAAGCAAGTAATGTTCAATGCAGAACCTTCTACAAATGCTGGCAGTCACATTAGAGCAGAGGGGAAGGGAAGAGGACATTTCTGGAACAAAAAGCACATTCTCACAATATATACAGCTACATGGCATCTTGTCTACTGAAAGGAATAAGGAATTATTAGTTTCAGCATCTTTTGGGTGCTCTGATGCATGTGAAGAACTGCATTCATTATAGAGTAGTTCAGACCTAGCTAAAGATAAAGGCATCTTCACACCATCTTTAAACTTTACCTTCACTTCTCTGTATTTTGTCTTCCCAAAGGGCGTCACTGAGTTCCAGGTGAGGAGTATCCCTTAGCAATGGGGTTATGGGGTTGCATTTTTCAGCTTCCTGTTGGTGGCTTTCTGTGTCTGCTTCCTGCACTGCAGCTTGTTCTGTTGCAGCCTTTGACAAGTGGAGCTCAGTTACACTTGACTCAAATGCAGCAGCACAGGCACTGTAGGTATGAAAATACACCTTAACTGCCTGCCAGCTGTTGAGTTACCTCAAGCAAATAAATTCTATGTCAGGTCTGTGCTTCTACAGATTCAGTGTTCAGAAGAGGAAATGCAGAAGCAGAAAAGAACTTCACAAAAGCAACTTCTTTGTTCGTATCAGTTACTTTTTCTTGACCAAACTACTATGAAGTATTGAGTATACAAATGCAGAGACAGAATGTGGAATTTAAACTGTTTCTCTAAGTCTCTCATTGCTAGGTTGTTATCTCACTTGTTGATAAATATTCTGTTGCTGACAACTGAGCCTATTAAACATTAGTTGAAAGGAAGAAAATAACTGCAGATTCTCTTTTAATTACTTGAAGAATTTTCTACATCACTCAGTACCATAATAGCCTTTTTCACCAACCTGCATATCCTTATCAATACTCCGATAAAGTAAGGAAATACTGTTATTCTGGTTTCACTGATGAAATGTAACTAGAAAAGATTAAGTGATGTAGCTGAAAACTACATCAAGTTAGTAACAGAAACAGGTTCAAAATTCTTAATTCTTGAGTGTTAATCCAGTTCCTTCAGAATAAATATCTTTTCCTCCAATCAGATTTTATTCCTCTAGCCTGCACTCTTATGTCACAATTTCAGTATTTTAGCCAGTTACTTCCGTTGTAACTAAGTTCTGGTGATTCCACATTAGTTTATAATCTATTTTTCCATCAGAAAAATTAATAAAATAAAATAATTTTATAACAGGAAATCAAAATTAAAATGGAAAATAACATTGCAATGGATATGCTGTTATTTTAACCCAATATGTTTTTCCTTGAAAATATGCAGGGGCAGATAGATATATCTCAGAACATGTTTTGCATTCCTGTTATGAATATAATAGTTTAAGAGAAACTGTCTTCTCATTACTTTAAAAAAGTGTATTCAGTACTGATATTTTCACAGTGAGAGACAGATACAATATCATCAAATGATCATGAAACTTCAATATCCCAAGAAAAAAAGCCACATTAGTTGATCAGTGAATGAGATCTCTCTGTGAAGGGCGTGCAATGGTTTCTTTCAAAGCCACCTTAGTGCTCTGTGACAAAAAGCAGTTCATTTTTCATACATAGCAGAATATAGGATTTTCCCCAATGCTCAGCTTTAAGCCTAAATTAAAGTTCCACAAATTCTGTTTTAGGTTTGGTATTTTGAATGTTTTCATTAATAACTTGATGGGTGGAGTAACATTTGCGGATGACAATTAGCTGCAGGGTCCACAGAAGAGTAGAAAGATACCATGTAGCTATATAAGTCACAAAAACTCTGTTGATTCCAGCATACAAAAAGACATGTCCTTCATGCCTTTCATCTTTGATGAAGAGTCAATATGACATGGAAATCTCTTGAATTAACCTTTGGGGTGGTTTATGTTGAGAAACATAGGCTGGAGATGCATTAAGTTAATGCTTCTGGGTGAAATTTAGTGAAAATACGTATTTTTAAAATTTTTGTCCATGGAGAGTAGCTTGCTCCCCAGAACTGGAAATGGCTTTCTTAGCCACATAGTCATGTCAGTGATGGGATAAAGCATGGGATAAAGGAAGGTGAGTTCTGGGTTTAAGTCCTTCCTGCTGGTGCTGGTTCTCCACTACGGGCAGGAATATCACTGAGTGAACTCTGCTTACTGTCTTCGAAGTTGGACTCTGAGAAGGTTTTTAGATCTAAGTACTTCAATCACTAGGCTGCATACCTTGCTAGAAATGCTACATTATGTATAGTGTTCATTGTGTATCTTCCTGCTTACATTTCTGCCAGCTCATGTATGTAAATGTATGTGAGTGATGTTCCTGCTGTCTTTTATTCTGTGATTTCATTGGTATCCTCTTTCCTGAATATTGGCACAACTTCAACAGGGAATAGCAGGCAGTGCAGCCTCATTCCTAAAGCACTCTACCAGGAAGGAACTGAATTCAGGTTTCCTTCTTTCTGGGCCCTTCCTGCTTTGGCCTTGTTTTGAAGGAAAATAGTGACTCCTGCCTAGTACTTGTAACTGGGCAAATCCAGGGCAGAAGACCTGACCCATTCTTGTCTGAGTGATAATGAATGTAAGGGCTGGAGAGAAGCTGGGCTCGGACCGTGATCACAGACATACCCTGGCCAGGCAGCCTGATTTTGTGCTACCTGTGGGACAGCAAGAGAAGCATCTGCACTGACATAATTATGCTTATGCTTAGGAGATGGTACTGAGCTGTGGATCCCTGGTACTACATCCATGTGGCCCTCAGTCAAGGATTTAGCTCCAGAAAAAGGGAGACTCTCATAAAGATCTACCCTGATGGAGTCCTACTGAAGGGCTATATTTACTTTTAAATACCCTTTATAAACATTTAGCTCTCTGCATAGAGATTATACATTTAAAATGTGGGTTCCTATTTCCAGAACCTGCTATCAAATATTTAGGTTCCAATCTCCTTTAACAAGTCTAGCCCATGGGCCTTAAACCAGAGTGTGAAAGTCCATGAACTTTTCAGATAAGGGGTTTCTTTTCCTACTCACTAAATCCAGTGAGTCAATAAAATTAGGAAACACATTTACATGAAGTATGACTCACTTTTTTAATCAAAAAGTTGGCAAAAATAATAGAGGACATGTCTTGTTGTAGCATTCATTTTGTAAATTGTATTCAACTGTTGCCAAAATTTCTAGCATTGCTGTTGGTTATTTAGTCCCATTAGCAATATTTCTTTTGGTCTACCAGATCCTAAAGGCTTATTTTTCTAACCACACGGGAATGATGTGTTCAGGTAACTCCCTTTGTTATGAACTGGAATAAAAGGCCTAAACCAGGTGTGGATTCCATTAAATTTCATTTGGAGCTGTAGTGATTGTGGTTAGCAGGTCGAGGCACATGATTCTTCCCCACTACTCCACACTCCTGAGACCCCATCTGGAGTACTGTGTTCAGCTCTGGAGCCCCCAGTATGAGAAAGATATGGACCTGTTAGACTGGGTCCAGAGGAGAGCCACAAAATTGATCAGAGGGTGGGAACACCCTCAGTAAGGCTGGAAAAACCTTATTGTGGCCTTTCAATACTTACAGGGAGCTGTAGTGACAGGCCAAGGGACAAAGGTTTTAAGCTGAGAGAAGGTTGATTTAGGTTGGACATAAGGAAGAATTTTTTTTGTGTTGAGGATGTTGAGACACTGGAACAAGTTACCCAGAGAACCTGTGGATGTCCCATCCCTGGAAGTGTTCCAGACCAGGTTGGATGGGGCTCTGAGCAACCTGGTCTAGTGGAAGGTGTCCCTGCCCATGGCAGGGGGCTGGAACTAGATGATCTTGGAAGGTCCCTTCCAACCCAAACCATTCTGTGATTCTATGATTTGGTACTTTCCCAGCAGAACTGCCTGCATGTAGTTCTTATATAGCCAAAAGAGAACAGTCACCTTTAAAACTCAAGTTCCATATGTTTTCTAGCCAAAAATCCCAGTTATGCATGTGTCTTTGTTAATCAGACCTCTCTGTCTCCATCTTCTCAGCACTGGCTCTAGAATAGCCTCTGATGATTGTATTAATAGTGAGTGCTACAATTTGTCTCATCTTTGCTGGAATTTGTCCAGGGTTTTGCCTTCTGTTTTTCTTTCATAATTCAAATGACGGAATGGTAGACAAACCTGAGGCTAAGAAAGCGCTAATGAAAGAAAACCAATAGAAGCAACTTGTTATTCTGCTACTTTCTTATACACACATATGATACCTACATACTTAATACAACTCATTTAGATGAAGATGCCCAGATGAAGAGAAATACAGCTTGCAAGGCATAGGAAATAATCCTTAGTCTTTACACAGAATTAGTGAGGCTTCTGGAGAAGCAGCAGCTTCCAGTTTGTGGAAGAAGAGAAGGAGAAATTCAGGAGGAGATCCACAAAAAAGGACCAGAGGTCTGCAAAACATGAAACATGACCTTCAAGGAAAGATTGAACAAACAAGGGTTATTTAGATGAAAGAAGAAAGGATTATCAGGGGAAAAAGACAGGGAAGGGATTGTCAAACTTAAAATAAGTAAAGGTCTTCAGCAAAGATCAAAGGAATAATTTGTTTTCTATGTCTATGATATATGTATGCAACAAGACGTAAGGGCTTAAATTACATCAGAAAATTCAAGTTAGACACCATGGAAGTTTTCTAACAGTACAAATAGTAAAAGCATGGAAAAGCTGCCTGTGGAAAGTCGTGACATCTCTGTCTGTGAAGAACTTTAAGAACAGGTTAGAGAGATGTCTACCAGCAATAATCCAGGTATAGGTGATCCTGCTTTGGTGTATGATGGTGGAATAGAGGAATGTAGGGTCTTTTGTGATGTTTGTGATTCTGTGAGACTAGTGGGAATAATAATGCATTTGCTTAATTTTTTCAGACTTCACTTGTGCTTTCCAGACAGCCTCTGATGCTAAGAGCACAAAATTCTCCAAGGGATAAGCAGAGATTTTTACAGTACTAGCAAAAACTTAAATTTGATGGAGTAATTGCTGAGGAACCAGGAGAGAAACTCAGAAGGCTGAATGACATGGGTGTTGAGGTAACTGTTTCTTTTGTAGGGAAGGAAGTTGGATAGCTCAAACCTTTGGCTGCAGGGGAAATTGGCTGGGTACAGGAAAGGCAGCTATCTCCATGAAGAAGGGCTAGTGTCCTTTTGAAAAGGGACTTGCTGAAAGGAGATCAGAGTGGAGGGTGAGTCATTCACTGGGTACTGGCCATTTTCTTTGCGTTTTGATCTTAGGAAACTGCAAGCACTCTTGCAAATAAACATAGATACCAGGATTCCAGCATACCAGTACCACAGAATTATAATGTGCTAGCACTGAGAAAAAATAGTGGTCCGAAGGAGGCATGAGTGAAATATTTTACACAAAAGATGTTGTTTTCAATTGATGAGAAACTTAACAATTAAAAGCTAACTTTTAATTGCAGAGCTGTGAACTTTCTGTTAGTGAATGAATGTCATATTTATGTATTGGAAGCCCTGAAGAAAAAGCATCATCATCATCCATGTTCCCAGTGGAGGGAGGGCTTCTGGCTGACTGCTTCTGGCAGTTTCAGCTGACTGCTGAGATCCATAGTGGGGTTGGCAATGCTTCCACACTGGCTTACCATCAACACTCCTTCCTGCCTGACACAGAGGCAAGATACTTCAGACAGCTGATGAATGGTCTTGGGCAGTTGCAACAGGGACTCCAGAACCAGTGTGCTCTCTGGTACCTTGAGAAACTCAGCGGGAGCACTGGTGCCCACTGTGAATGCAGATTTCTCCCCTCCCCTGATCCGTAGTATTCTACCTACCTTCAAGATGAAAAATGGTGGTATGCCATACAGTTCTGTGGGGCAGTAACAACAACAGTGGTAATCAGTAGAGTAGAGCTCTAAACTAGCTAGGAAACAACAAACTAGTTTTTCTATTTGCTGAAACATAGAAGACTTGGTTCAGTTTGTGATCTTTGCTAAAAGAAAATGATACAAAAGCTGTTACTAAAATGCCAGCAGAGACTTCAAGCAGTTCTTAGCTCATTACCCATATGCTCACCCTTACTGTTGACAACTTTATGTCACGGTGGGAAGCACTGCTTTATTTTCATGGCAAGAGTTCTGCATAGATTCAAACCAACAAATTTTCATTTTTGAGAACATCTTGGTAGGATGCTATCACTGATTTCGTAACATCTAGGAATCATCCCTAAAGATAGGAGTTTGGGGCTGCTTCGTGGCAGTTCATAGCATGCACAAATTTCAGGGATGTCAATAAAAAGTGAAGGTGCTTTGCATGTTGGAAGACCAGATTCAGGTACCAGATGATTATGAAAATCTATATATAATATGGAGGGCAGGAGGAAATTCCTACTGCTAGGAATGATGCTGCTAAGTTATGTGAAATGTTCTTTTGACATGTAGGGGATACAGCAGGAGTCGCATTTCCAACCAGTGCCAGAGCTGGTGTTCAGCGTTTAATCTGTTGGTATTAAGTATAGCAATTGATGGAATGTTTCCAGTTTCTGGGGAAGCTTATTTAACATTGTTGAAATTATTCTAGAATAAGTTGAGAAATCTGTGACAGGTGGTCAAATTTTTCATATGTGTAGTTCACTGAAATGATTCTGGCCCAGATAGCGTTTTCAATTTCTCTTGAAGTGTGATCACAATGCACAAGCTGGAATGGAGAAAAAAAGTCAAGATGTCAGTCACTTTCCAATATTATAGTGAATAGGTCTGGTCTGTGAGATACCACTATTAATGTAGAAGGCATGATACCAAGGAATTTAGAAATCTGTCAAAAATAAATATAATGGATTGATTTATTATAAGCAGTAGGAAAGGTTATTTCATGGGATCACACTTTGTTGTTATTTTTCTGTTGATAAGAAATATATTTTACCTTCTGCTGCATTGTGGAAAATGGTCTTCAGAGTCACCAAGCATTTTTTTTTTAACATGATTTGGTAATTACGGACTGGGGTCACATAGCTTTAGACAAGATGTACGTTTAAAGCGTGAATTTGTCAGGGTTATGAGAGCACTAATAGGCTTTAATGGCCCTGGCCAGCCTCACCCAGAACCTCCACTCCCACCACTTCCTGGGGCATCCATTTCAGGTCAGGCCTGGACATTGGACATCCAGTTCTGGCTCTAGCTGTGCTGTGGATGGGTGTTTGCCCAGCCATGTGTCTAGTTCTGCCTCCTGGACAGATCTTGGACCTTTGCTACAGCCTTGTTTCCAGTACTGTTTCTGTCCTTGATCTCCTGATGGTCCTTGGATGGACCGTGGACCTGATTCACATCCTCACTATGTCTGGGACTGCCCTTGCACCCTGTTACTAGCACTGCTGCACAGATGTTGTGGAGCTGTGCCCTGGTTAGTGAAGGCACTGCTGGACAGGCAGTCACCTCGGTTCCCAGCTCACCTTCCTGTACGGATCGGACCCATCTCTTGCTGTTCCCTGCTTGTAAATTTCTCTGCCTGTAAAACCTGCATGATCTGCGAGGTTTGGGTTGGGTTTTTTTTTCCTTCAGTCTTGTCCTAGTTAATTTTAAGGACTTCGGCTGTTACTTCTGACATTTTGCATAGTTAACATTAGGTTATAATTATGACAGACTGGTAGAGTTATAGCATCTATCAAGGCCTAACACTTTTTTTATTGAGCCACATGCAGGACTTTGCCTCTGAAGTGCTGCTCCATCTCTGCACTGACATTCATGCTGTACCGTAGTAGCTGCTTTGCAAGTAAATAAGACAAATGATTGTTAGACATGTGTGCCTGTTTTCATGGTACATACTTAGAATCAGAGACTCATGGAAAAAGACAGTTTGGAAGGGACTTTTGAAGGTTATCTAGTTCAGAATCCTGCTCAAAGCAGAGCTATTTTGAAGGTAGATGATTTTTTTTTCAGGGCTGTGTTTAGCTGAGTTCTGAGTATCTCATGCCAAGGATGGGCATTACACAATTTTCAATTTGACCTCACTGTGGATTTTTTTTCCTCATATGTGATAGGAATTTCACTTAGTACAGCTTGCTTCCACTCTTGTTCTTTCACCGTGCAACTCTGAGAAGAGTCTAGCTCCATTTTCTCTATAAACTCCCTTTTAGAAATGGAAGACCGTTACTAGGCCCCCCATGCAGCCTTCTCCAAGCTAAAGAAATGCAGTTCCTTCAGCATCTCTTTGTACATCAGCTGCTCCAGATCTTTAACCATTGCAGTAACCTGCTGCTGGACTTGCTCTGATTTTCCTTGTCACTGTTGTGCTGGGGACCAAAAGTGAAACCACAGTGTTCCAGATGCAGCTGAACAAGTGCCAAGTACTGGAGAATAACCACTTCCCTTGACCTGCTGATTATACTTCTGCTCATATAGTCCAGGATGTGGCTGTATTTGATTCATATATACAGCAGAAGGCTGAGTGTGGCCACAGTTAAGCTCAGGGCACTGCAAAGCATCTCAGGATTTCCCCTTTCAGATTGAGCATGGAGACTGCACTGAATAGGGGTAATGGATCTAATGTATATAAAGTGAGGCTGCGGCTCGCCATCATACCCATCCCTCTGCCATTTTTTTTTTTTTTTTTAAGAAGTAAGGAGTGTATAAGCAAGCCTCTCTGCTTATTATATTGAAACTGCCCCTCCCATTGGTCATTCTGCAGAGCGTGTGAATGATGGCCATTCCACGTACTTGCAGACTCAATGGATTATCGTATTGCTGTGAAAAGCCCTTACACTTTGTTAGGGCTTTTAATAACAAATATTTAGTAACAATTTCTTCTGACTCCAGTTAAAGCAGTTTGCATAAGTGTTGAGGGTCTGACCAATATAAACAGAAACATACAGGTCATTGCACTGTCAGATATGAAAACATTTTGTGACCAGAAAAGCTACTTGGTCCAAAGTATCCCAGAGTTTTAGCCTCTATACTTGGCATACTGACAAGCCCATCTTTTCAAAAAGGCATATAGGTGCAGAGTGGCTTTGGAGAATTTTAGGACAGAATTTGGCTTTGTTTTAAATATGTTTGGCTGGAGATGGTTACATGTGAAAGAGGTATGGAGAGAAAATAATTACAATTGTGACTCTGTGTCTTGGTTTAACCCCAGCCAGCAACTAAGCCCCACACGGCCACTGGCTCGCTCCCCCCACAGTGGGATGGGGAGAGAATCAGAAGAGTAGAAGTGAGAAAACTTGTGGATTGAGATAAATAGGTAAAGCAAAAGCCATGAATACAAGCAAAGCAAAAAAGGAATTCATTCACCACTTCCCATCAGCAGGCAGGTGTTCAGCCATCCCCAGGGAAGCAGGGCTCCATCACATGTAACGGTTACTTGGGAAGACAAACACCACCACTCTGAACATCCGCCCCCTTCCTTATTCTTCCCCCAGATCTATATGCTGAGCATGACGCCATATGGTCTGGGATATCCCTGGGGTCAGTTGGGGTCGGCTGTTCCAGCTGTGCCCCCTCCCAGCTCCTTGTGCACCCCCAGCCTGCTGGCTGGTGGGGTGGGGTGAGAGGCAGAAAAGGCCTTGGCTCTGTGCAAGCGCTGCTCAGCAGTAACAAACATGTTATCAACATTGTTCTCAGCACAAATCCAAAATGGAGCCCCATACCGAGTACTATGAAGAAAATTAACTCTATCCCAGCCCAAACCAGCACATTGTAACTGCTAATGTATTAGCAGAAGTCCTACAACGCAGGGGGACTGTTTTTTTAGTAGGCTGATTTAAATACCGAGGAAAAGAGAAGGAGAGAATGAATATACATGAAACCATATTTCATTCTCTTACAGTGTGCCATTACAGAGGTCATTGATTCCACTGTATGCAGTGTTCATGATGCTGAACTGTATTTACAGTTTTCATGCTATTACTGGACAGAAACTTGAAAAATGCTAAGCATCTATAAACTCCCAAGAGGGAGACAGCAGCTGAGGGAAATTATCTTCCTCTTCACCTGAAGAGAACTTAAGACTTCTTTGTATCTACATCTCAAACATGAAGTGAATGTGTGTTTCCTTTTCAGTGCTTAGGTTGGTCTTTATTGAAGTACTTGGCTATTGCTGAGTGAAATTTGTGACATTACTGAAGGTTTGAAGCCACAAATATTTGTGCCTGTATAGCAACACATTATGGTTCCGTCCTTTGTACAAATCCACACACTGCAGCATGGAGAACTGAATGGCTCGTTTAAGACAGTACAATGGAGAAAGATGCTCAGTGCCCTGACACATGCTTTTTCTTGTAACTGCCTCTCTCTGCAAGCCTCAAAAGTCCACACAACAAAAAGTAAGAATGTGGAGTCTCTTATCACTGCCCCAGGGATCAAGAGTGCTTCAGAGCCCTGAACAAAGCAAAAGCCATCAGAAACCTGCTCATTTGGCAAGCAAAATGATAAATCTTATGTCAGAAATAGGATTCAGAGGAAATGCGTTATTTCTTTATTGCTATTTTTTGATATAAATACCAAGGTGAACAGTGAGTTCAGCTGAGGAGAACAACTTGCAGCCTAGGTAATATTGACTTTTCTAACAGAAGTTTTTTGAGGATTTGGGGTTTCTGGGCTAGTGAAAGCAATTTTGGGATCTGCTTAATTTTTAGCTCTTATCCTTTACCTGCCTTATCCTGTTGAAGGCAGTTACATTGGCTACTTGGTTCATGTCTGGAGAAGTACTTAAGACAGGGAGCAGTGTTTATATGTTTATATGATTTATCTCAAAGAGCAGTGGCCAGAAGAAATTACTGACACTGTGAGTGTTCTTCATATCCTCTTCAGCTTTCATGCAAACAGGTCTGAAATTAAGGTCATAAAAATAGTTGAATTTCACACTCAAAAAGGCATCCCAGTGGAGCAACTGTAGTGGGTACTTTCATACTGTATGCTTTTGTTATCTTTTTGCTGTAATGGTGGCACCCAAATTAGGTACAGTTGTCCAATTGAGTCTTACCAAAGCAGAGTACAACAAAAATATTACTTCTTTATGTCTTTTGAGGCATATTTCTGTTTATATATGACACTGGGGCTTTCCTCCACTAGCGTGGCACTTCTGATTTTTCATCTTAATATTCACAGTACTGCAATTATACAATACAGTTTCATGTCATAATTTTGCAATTCTCACTTGTTTTACTCTACTGGATCAAATGATCCAATTACTCTTTCAGGACTCTTTCTCAGTCCACAATGTTTATTATAGAAAATTTCTAAATGAGCCAATCAGAATCTGTATTTTATTTCTTTATATTTTTTCTCTTGGCTGATATGATATGGTGTTTATAAAAGGCTTGGCCTAAAACCTGTGTATTTTTAGTATTTAAAGTATTAAGAAACTGAAGACAAAATTGGATATGCCAAAGCCAGAGACAATGTATATTGCTCTTATACTCAGAGTATGTAATATTTTAAACAAATGGTAGGAAATTCCTGTATCTTGATTCTTTTCATGCCAGCTATTTTGGCACGATTATAAAAATATTTTAAAAAATACTTCAGACTGAATTTGGCACTCAGACACATTTCTGCAAATCTGGAGGTAATCCTACTTAGCTAATACAGTTACTGGAAATTTAACATTGCTGGAACTGTGAGCTGGCACTTGAATTTACTGAAGTATGTAGCAGTCTTCCCACAGATTTCATTAGACTTTGATTTGCAGCCTCCAAATCTTAAAGATATTCTTTCCATATTAGTGTATTCAAAATATTTTATTGTGATAGATATCAGGTACAGCATCTATTTTTTAATATTCAAGCAAATATTTAGCTTCAAAACCCATAAATTTTGTCATTTTGTTGTTGCTAATACAAAGTCCTGGGTAGAGAAAGTTCCATGTATAGAAAAAGTTTATTTTCTCTGTTTTTTTTCTCGAATGGAGCTGTTCTGTAGAAATTGAACATAGGGACCAAGACCACTGAAGGAAGCCCTGCTTTGTGTAGTGTTTGACTGCCTGTAGCTAGTACTGGTATGTACATATGGATAAAAGCAGCCTCTCCAGCTACAACTATGTTTGTAAATTAAGACATATCTGAGTATATCCCTGGGTATGGAAACTAGATCCTCTCTACTGTTAAATTTTTAGAATGTTTTTTGGCAAGACCTGACTCAGGCCAAGTAGCACTTGCCAATTCCTGGGCATAATTTCAGAGTTAGCACAAGTCATTCCAAATGAGGAATTTGTATGGGGATGTTGTGTTTTGCAGGGTAAGAGAGTTTGGTATTATGGGCATAGGCTAGAGGTACTGATGGCAATAGGATAGTATTGGACACATGCTTCTCAGCGTAAATCGCCTTAAAAATAGCAAAGCCCTGAACATGTGCCACGGCTCTGTAGAAACACTATCAACAGATGGATTAAATTAAAAATATGCTTTCCTGAAGTTACATACCTAAACCACGTTTATGTTACTGGGACTGGACACAGTCCCATGATGACACATCTAACTCTTTCCCAAACCGTGTTTGAGTATAGTTCAGGGACCATCACAGGCTATCCCAACACATTCCAGCAGCTAAGACCCTATTTTGAACTGGAAGAGAAGCTCTCCATGTTGGTGTGAGGCTCGCTGTATGGTCTTGTCTCCAGACTCCTTTTGTTTACTAGCAGAATATCTTCTTTTGTTTCAGGCATGCTAATTTATATTTAGGTATCTAACATAAGCTCTTAGCTACCTTTCAACAGAAACTGGTATCGAACTTCAGGTTGAATTAGAATATTTGGCTCATTAAACCTGTTTAATTATTATAATGCTATACTCGGTCCACTTGCCCAATATACAGCAGGCTTCTGCCTCTCACCTAACAGTTCAATCACTATTCAGGAAGGTGGACTGCCAAACCTGGGGAATTACTTTATTTTGAGCAGGTTATATGTATGTCTGGGATTAATTAAAATTGACTTCTCTGTATGTAGAAACTGAAATGATTCTAGTAAGACAAGCACTGCATTAAAACATCACCCAGAGGTGATGTAACTGCTAAAATAAATTCATATGGTCACAGTAAGATTTGAAGCACTTGATTATCATTTCCCTGGTGCTCAGCTTTTGGGGACTTGTTCTCTGTAGTCCTTACCTGTAGACAAAGTGCCTTCCACACTATATTTATGAGTGTTCTTGTTGATAAGGAACTTACACAAAAATATGTTCATGGACTGCATTTTTGTTGTTCTGGCACCTTGGGAGTATTTGGTCCTGCATTCCTTTTACATGTTGCGCTGTAGCTCAAGTATTAGCCACAGCCGCAACCAGGTGTCAGAGGGAGGATCAAAGAGATAACCTCTCCTGAGAAATACTGTGAGCACAGATTAACTCCTGGCATTTCAGCAAGGTTTTTTGTATCTCATTTCTATTTTTAACTCAGTTTTGTGAGGGTATAAACTAACTAAGGCAGGACACTTTAGTAAAGAGAGAGCTAATTGCAAACTATAGAGATGAGAAACCTTCCCTTTATACATCCATGTGCACTAAAGCTTTCTGAGCACTGGATTAGCTGCACAAGAAAGTTAGCTAGACTAATGCTCTAGATGCTGATGTGAGCAGTTGCATGAAATATTTCTGCCCTCACGCTGAATTCCCTTACCTATACCATTACCATTGCAGTTCCTTCAAAGATGCAACAGGATTCAACCTGGCCTAGCCTGCAAAGTATGTTCCATTTCTGACGCTTCTGGGAACTTCTTCAAGCCCTTAGACCATTCTGTAAAGATAAAGAACTTCCATAAAGGCCATTGCAGGTAACACACTTTCATTGTTAAAGAAAGACAAAAAAAAGAGAGAGAGTTTTGCTTACCCAGCAAGTCCCTAAAAGAACGACATGGAAGTTCTGAACCCCTCTGGTCATGTAAATTAATTCTGGGGTAATGTTCCTGATTTAACGAAATGAAAGCACCATGATTCGTCTTAATACTTTTTCAACTTGCAGAAATAATTGCAGGTGGGCCGGTAGGCATTCAAAGAAAATCTGAAGGTGTTTAATTTCCTACCTTAGGTACTTCCTTTTTCAAACAGGTGTGATTTGCTGTCTTTGGTGCATAGTTGTATATTTTTCAGTGTCATGCAAAGCACATAGGAAGCCAACCTGATATTTGTCGTCACTAAGTAATACCTGTACTTAGAAGAGGGAACTTAGAGGCAAGAATTGTCATTTTTGTTCTGTATTTGTACAAAAAGGGCCCTGATTTATGACTCTGATGTCTGCGCTGGCACTTTAAAGGCAAATAGAGTAGACTTGCCTGTTACTGTTATCAAAGGCTTACAGCTGAAGTTGAAATGATTATTTTTTTTGGTCACAGTCACTGATCACCCTCATTTCAGCTGTGCGAGATGAAAATATCCCTTTTACCCTGAAAACTTTTGTAATAATTTCAGGCTAGTGCTGTTTCCACTGTAACATTGAGGCTGAGTTATGTGGCTAATAGTGATACATCCCGATGTGAGGACAACTGCAAAGAGCAGCTGTAATATTACAGATTTTCTAAGTTACTTTTTTGTAACATTTTATGATGGTAGGAAAGAAACAATCATTATGATAACATGGTCACCGATCAGGAAAACACAGCACACATCCCACTTTTCTTGCTGAGCAGTGGGGAATGCGGCAAAGAACAAGGAATGTGTATTTTCTGCAAGCTCACTCTCTTATATTAATAGGAATTTTCCATTGTTTTGTTTAACATAATCCCAGTTTGTTTATTTGCTTTTAATTTCAGAGAGTTTTTGGTGCATTGCAGTCACAGTGCACCCTACTGAGACAACCTAGAAGGACATGGTGTTTTCCTGCACAAGGAACAAATCATACTCTTGCAGGCAGGCTATAGCTTCTTTCATTTCAGTTAAGGAAACTGACAAGAAAGAACAGAAAATAAAAACTCTGTGAGAGAATATAGGAAGAATGTTTCTTTTATTACATATTACAGAAAGCAAAAGTTAGCATAAAGAAGAAACCCAGCAATTTGGAGGTGGAAACATAGATGTGTTTAATATTTCTTATGTTCAAACTGTATGAAGAACCCCCATCATAAGGAAAGGTTAGGAGACCATAGGATTCTCACAATGTTTCATGGCACCATTGAACAACAAAATTAGATAGAAATTCATTTAGGGATAAGATTTGGAAGAGGGAGAACATTTATCACTCAAAATCTGCTAAAGCTTTCAAAGCAAAGAAAAAAAACAACACTCCTTACTACTTCTGTTTTAATGGCATATCCTTAAATGCACCAACTTAAAACTTGTATCCACGTGATTACACAACATTAAAGAAAGCTTTTGCAGGAAAAAAGTTTCAGCTGTATGTCCCAAATCTCAAAATTCAGATAGCAAATACAAAAAGGCAAGAAACAAAGTACGATTTTGAAAATAACATGATTTTAAGCTACTCACCCAAGCATTTTATCATACTTTTTATGACTTTGAGTAGCTGGGGATAAACAGCCTAAATCAGGATTTAATGCCTGTTAAAATTTAAAGGTGATTTATAGGGGTTTTCCTAAAATTCTTACCAATGTGAAGGGTGCACTGGTCAGTAAACATCCCATGGGAAGGTGATTCCCATTTGACAGTCTCTGTTGTCAGTTACAAATAGTCTTTACCTTGCCCAGAGTACCCTGAGCTTGTCCTGGCACCCTGCACACTGCAGACGTCAATCAGTCACCCTGTTTGCACCTGCCACCCCTGTGTGAATACAATCTCTGTGGCCTGTCAGGTACTTGGATACTGCTTTGAAGAATGGGGAGACCATAAGTAAAAGCAAAATGAACCCATTATCATGCTAAAATGTAAGACTTGACAAGTAGTATATTTGTAGCAAGTATACGGAAGAAAACCCCAGGTGTTTCTGGCTGCCGATGCTTTGCTTAGTAACTTCAAGGTTCTCTAGTCTATTGGCCAAAGAAGTATTGACAGTCATGCTGCTCTGCTAGCTGGGACCCAGATATTTTAAAATATCCACCTTCATGATTGCATTTGAATGATCAAATTGTCAACTGAGATCATGCCTTTTATTCAAAATCATGGATTTGCCTAGTTATCTTATAATAAGTAAATCAACAGTTCTAAACCATATTCTGAAGAGTGGTAGATTTAGAAATGCTGATGTCCTAAGGCATTTCAGACAGTTAGCACTTGGCCAGACAGTAACAAAAAATATGTTAGAGGTAACATTTAATAAGTAGCTTGATACTTTACAACAAACAGATCATTTACCTGTTGAGAATTAAACGTTCTTTGCAGACTGTTAAGGAGTGATATAAACCTTAGTGCACAACCCTTTATATCATATATATCAGAAATATGTGTTATATAAACATGGAAAGGAGACTTAAGAAACCACCTTATTACTAGTTATTGACAGAGTCAGGAAGTGATGACAGCCAAACAGGTTTGGACTGATGGCATGTTTGGAATGGGAGCCCTCCCCCAGGTTTGGCTTTCATGGAGTAGAGACACCATGGCAACCTTACATGAGTGTGGTGAGATTCAGACATAATTTTCCCCCCTTTTGTCAGAGTGAATTAATTAACCACTGCCACAGGTAACTGCTTAAATTGGCCTATTGTCATTGTCATTGTCAAGAACAAATTTGTGTTTGTAAGGTTTGTTTTAGTAACTTAAAAAAAAATCTTTTTGGATCTGAAGATTATGATATACTAGACAGAATGGGAGAAAGGGATCAACAAATTCTAGAAGTGTTCAAATCCACCTGAAAATCTTCAACTATGTACTTTAAAGTGTTGATTAAAAACAGCCATGCCAATTATATGTTACTCTGAAGCAATAGTCTACATATTATCTTTCTTCATCAGTCCTTTTTCATACCTGACTCGTGTTGACATCCAGCTGTCTGGAATTTCTCCAGAGTTCTAAGAGTTCTTGAAAGATGACAAGTCTTCCAGATTTTTTGGTAGGAGTTATGAAGTTTTATGAAGTTGGATTTTAATATTTGTACCTCATAGGTACCCCTAACAACTAAAATGGGAGAAAGTTCTTCAGTTCCTCATGTGTACACAATCCTGCTTCTTCCCAAATTTATCCATTAAGCTTGTCATTGAAATAACTCAAGATTTTCTTTTAAAACATTACTTTCAGACCAACTTTGGTCATAATATTCTGCAGTGAAGCAGTAAGTTATATACTTGTCAGAGTGGTCCCTCAAAGTGCCATATTCCAATCTCTGTATTCTTGCTATTTGTCACAGGGAGGTCTTTAGCAAAGTTACTTGGAATGGTGTGAAATCCCTTGGGAAATTGCCATTTATAATTTTAGGAACTCCAGTTACATTTTCTTACTGGCTCTATAAGGTCTCCTGTATGTGTCTGTCAGACTTGCACACTTCTGCAAATTTTATTCTACCCTGTATTTGCTTAAAATGCAATATGATACTTGCCTAGTGTTTTGTTGATAGGCTAAAAGCTTTAGTTAATCAATTCTTTTAAATAAATTAGTATAATTACTTTGTGAAACTGCTTATTTCTGATTAATTAGTAATGATGAAATATAAAGAAAAAGGAGGATGGAAACTATTACTCAATGCCTCTTTTGAGCTTATTCCCCAAACATTTTAAATTGCAGTGCAGCGAATCTTTTACCTTTGACCATGGTGTTATCTTTAGGTTGCTTCCAATCAAGTGTACCTCATTGGAACATAGTTTATCAGTTCAGCCACAGGGTTTTTGTAGGACTTGGGGCAACTGATCTGTGCACATCTGACACATGCTGCCCTGCTGTTCCTCTATGATGTGCAGAGATGCCGGCAGTGGGTGCCACGGCTGCAGGCTGTGGAGCTGAAGCCTCTTGCCCTGGGACTTTTCTGCTTCACACCTTTGCTTCTGAGACTGAAATTCAAGGTCTGCTTACAAATCAGTCCCATTTATGGAATGCTGAAGTGCTAGTTTTCTTTGTATCTTTTTTGTTTGGATACTTTGCTTTAAAACTATCCCTCAAGATTAAAAAGGAGAAATGTTTACTTATTTGAGACATCAGGACATAAAGTGCTTGTACGTGAAATGAGAGCATGCATGCACCAGCTGTCAAAATTTATACAACCACACACCCATTTTTCCACTTACTAGACCTACATCTTCCACAAGTATGAGCTGATCTTTTGATACCTTGTAAGCCTACCAGAAAATCTTGTGTACCATGAAAGTCACATTCCAACACTTTAATTTCCAGAAACCTTGTGGTAATGCAAAGGTATACAAGTCAGTTAATGTATTAGACAGCAAAAGTGTGAGCCTTTTATATTATTCTGTTGTTGCTTCCTATCTGTTTTTTTTCTATAGATCAGCAGGATAGTGTTAGACACATGGAATGGTAATAAATGAATCTTGGACTAGTTGCAAAAATCCAGAAGGGACTGAAGATGCAGCTTACACACTGCTAAGTAGCACATGTAAAGTGTTTGTGGTTAAGGCTTTGGTTTTATTTACAGTGGAACAAATCTTAAATGAATCATGGTTCCTTTGATTAACTTACATAAGGAAAGGACATGCAAATTCCCAGAAGAGAATGGTTCTGCCATGGGAAGCTTTCTGAGAAGACTGGTCAGATCTGAACATGTATGTCTGGGCTGTGCTTCCCTAGGTGTACGTGTTAGGCAAGGACTGGCTCCACTGGCGTCACCCTCTGGACTTCATACATAAACATAAATGGCACCAGGGCTAAAGGCTACCCTCTTGGCCAACCCACAGCAGCTGCAGTTTCTGCCCAAGTCAAACCTTTTATTTTGGATTTCACTGACAAGCTGGGACTTGGTCTTCAAATTGGCTTCATCAGGAAAGAACTAAGGCAGAGAGTATGTAAGGTGCAGTCGGACTTGCCAGCAGTACCCCAGGAGGCTTTTGGAAGGGAGGGCCAGAGAAGGTTACACATCATTCACATTTTAGCCTTCTGAAGGTACCTTGATCAGCTGCAGCAAGGACAAGGAACAACAGCACCCTTCAGGGAGGAGGAGCTCAGGTGTTCACAGCTTACCTCCTGCAACTTATACCGGGAAGGATGAGAAATCTGGCTATTTCCTGCTAGCTGTTCTTCACCACAAAATATTGTGGGTTATTTTCTTAGCCTGACAAAGAGCCTACAAAGGTAGGGTGAACCCTTAACTTTTGAAGTTATGAAGCCTGGGTCTTTGTTTCGTAGTTTTGCAGCTTGTTTCCAAACAATGAGAGCACGAGTATTCTGCAGTCAAAATATTTCCAAACACATTATAAAAGTAGAGTAGTTGAAGCTGAATTCTGCTTTTGTCAGTGGTCTCAGTGGTATAAATTGAGTTAATGATGGGACTACTTTGTCTCAAAGTTTTACACCTAAGTATACACACTGGGATTCAGTTCAGAAGTTAAGACACTTACATACAGGTGTCTCCTTGTAGGTATGTACAAATTCACTGAATATCTAAAGTTTCCACTATAGTCAGTGGAGTTGTAGTTCATGCAGAGCCAAAGGACGGCTCATCTAACCCTCAAGCCAGCTCAAGGAGAATTTAGTTGCCTAAGCCCAAATACTAGTGCCACTGTTGAACATTATCTACCTGTAACCTGAGCAGGAGGAAGTGTGGGTGTAGGCATGTATGGAGAGGGGTGGCTAAACCAGAGGCTCTCAGAGCAGTGTTGGAGACACTTACCATATCCTGAGGTGTGGGTAAGCAATGGAAGGATGTGAGAACTGCTGCAGTGGGCGCTTGCTTGGGAGATAACGAGTGTATGCTTCTCTTTGGTGAGGCTTTATGAAATACCAGGTTCCAAAGGGGAGGTTCTTTTTTCAGGAAGATGTTACAAAGTTAAAGTGTTTCATGACTTTTACTCAAAGCTTAGAAGAAAGTCATGCGTTGAGTCCATTCCCCTCTGTTGTTAGAGAAGGCTTTTATTTTTATTATGTTTATCACTTGTTCTCATTCTTAAGTGATAGGATATTTATGCTCCTTTTGGCAGGATCAAGCAGGCTTATATATGGATAGATGGAGATACATTTTGACCTGGCACATTGATTAATGAGAGCCCTCACAGCCTGAAAAAAAAAGTAATTGGATCAGTGTCTTTTGTAGAGCTAAACCCACTGAAATAGTTTTGGGGTAATGATCTAGTGCTCCAAGTGTTTTTGTACACTTCGCGACAAATACTGTTCTGAAAGATAAAAGGTGTCTTGTTAACATTTTTCTTTCTTTGTGCATGAGTGGCTAAATTCTGTTGTTAAATAAGTGGAAACCAAAGGGACCTGATTTCTTTGAGTAGAGCTTGGCACCATAAATAAAACAGAAATTCTACTGGCATATCCCCTTTCACATAGTGAGTCTCACTAATTGGCTTGCTAGAGAGGGCTGCAGATTTGAACACACAGCACTGTGCTGTAAACAGATCAATGATTATCACCAAGCCTAAAAATATTCCCCAAAAGATATGTCAAGAAACTATATTTTAAACTCCAGGGAAGATCCAGAGCATAGTCCCCATGGTATAGATATATTTGGCCAGTTTATCTGTGGAGATGTGATGCAAATGAAATCTTTAGTAACAGCACCTTGATCTACAGGATCAATATTCTTAAAAGAATTCCAGTCTGCCAGTCAGGGGGCCGAGTAATATTGTAATATCAGTTGTGGAAATGATTTTTTAATATGGAAAATATCTAATAAATAGTCAAAGTACCTTGCTAGTGAATGATCAATAGATTGGAAGGTCTTTTACTTTTTTTAAAATATTTTTTTTTGAGGCAAATGCTTGTGGACAAGAAACTTCTTTTAAAAATTGGTAGGAGTTTATGAACAGATTGTTAAAAATCAATGTAATTAACAAAAATACAATTATATGATTAATTATGACTATATGAGACATTAATTGTATTATACATATTTTATACAATTATGATATAATATAGTAGAATAGTCTAGCTGACATATGCTACATGATATATCATAGAATCACAGGATCACAGAATGGTTTGGGTTGGAAGGGACCTTAAAGCTCATCTAGTTCCAACCCCCCTGCCATGGGCAGGGACACCTTCCACTAGAGCAGGTTGCTCAAAGCCCCATCCAGCCTGGCCTTGAACACTTCCAGGGATGGGGCAGCCACAGCTTCTCTGGGCAACCTGCTCCGTTGTCTCACCACCCTCACAGTGAAGAATTTCTTCCTAATATCTAACCCAAATCTACCCTCTTTTACTTTAAAACCATTACCCCTTGTCCTATTGCTACAGGCCCTACTAAAAAGTCTATCCCCATCTTTCTTAGAAGCCCCCTTATAAGCCTCCCCTTTGTATAATTATAGCATATATAATATAGACCATTATGTAATATGATAATTAATATGTAACTTTCAAGAAATAAATAAAGACAACTGTAAGAGTCACGGATTTCTTACATGGTATAGAATTGGCTGACTGAGTTAAATGAAGTGTGACATGGTAGCTGAGATGTGAAGCAAGAGGCTAAGACATTTATTGGCTATGGTCAGAAAGAAGATGTGTTTGTTTGATTTTATTATGGGAAAATTGAACATCAAAAATAATAACTAGAAAGGAACAAAATGTGGGACTAAATACCAAATATTTGGAATGATTTATGTGACAGCTGTTCACAATACACATAACTAATGTCAGATCCTGAAGATTATTTCAGCATGTCACTTATACTGAAATCTTTTGGATTTTTTCAGTGTTTTGGGGAAATATTTATTGTAGACTCTGCAGTTCAGGACAGAGTTCAAATGCAATCTGTGAACCAGAAAAATCCTTTTTTTCTCATGGAATACTTCTGTGTACGAACAGTAGCTTAAACGATGTTCCAGTGAACTGGTTTTGCTTAAGCATATGAAATCCATCAGCAGGATTGTGTACAAATAAGCAGACTTCTGAATCACTCATTTGGTGGTCCACAGATGGCCCAACACTTTGCAAGCTGGACTTTCATTGAGTGGCCTTTCTTAACATTGGATATGAGAAGACAAAACAATTCTTCCTATCTCATTTGCTTAATCTAAAGTGTCCGCTAACTAGCACTCACCAGGAGATGGCTGAGCATGGAGTATGCTGTCCTTTTAAAGACATTTTGAAAAGCATTCTTGAAAGAGAAGCTTGCCTTGCTGGTAGAAAGGTACAATTGTTAGCAACACAGAAAATTGCATTATATCTTTTCTGAACCAGTGATCCCTTTAAATCTTCTGTGAACCACTGGGGCCTGATTTTCCTCTCTTACGATGTTCAGCATTATTTATGTCAACAGTTTCTTCAGGTTGGTACTACAACAAATGGGAGGAAAATAGTTCTCTCGTCACTCTAAAAATGAGTTTTCTTTCTCATCAATAAAAGGGCAGTCAGTAAAGGGAAACAGAGAGTGGTCGTTTAGTCAAAGAGGAAAGAAAATCATTTTGGGTGAGATTTGACCTCTCCCTTGCGTGTTGGATAGCACCCGACTCTTCATGTCACAGGCTTCATAGAAATGGCAATTATGGGGTAAACTGACGGGGAGGGGGGAGCAGGGGCGCAAAACAGTACAGGCTTAACATGTTAACAGCGCTGCTTTGTGCTGGTTTGGCTAACAGCTGGAAAGTTCACACAGCAGCACACCTCCTGCTGTTGTACTTAGTCTTGACAGACATTGCTAGCACTGCGTTTCCAAGTGGTTCTGGTGCCAGCCAGCACAGGGCAGAATGAAGACTGAGATTATTAAATGTTCTTATAGAGTACCAGGACCTGCAGGTACTTTGCTCTGCACTTCTAACCTTTCTACATATGCTCATCCCAAACCTGGGAAGAAAAGCCTCCCAGGAGGTGCAGATCACCAAACTCTGTCTTGTCTGGGCAGGTGCTCCTCTGCCTGTTGGTGCACGGCTGAACGTCCCAATAGTCTCTTGGTGATACCTCTGCTCTGCCTAAGCACTCTCAGCATGTGCAGTTGATTCATGGCATTATTTTGAAAAGGGACAAGACAACTCAGCACATGGATTTTGCCATCTTTTGTGTGTATTCACCAAAAGCTGTTTGGGGAATACTAAGCAGAGGTGGGTCTAATCTTAGAAAGCGACTGGTTTTCTCTCCACGGAGCCAGGGCTCACAGGACCAAGCAGCTGAAATGTGGTCTTCTGCTATTTCTGCCACATGCACCTGAAAGGGCTGCTGCTGCTCTCTGCCTGTCTGCTTGACGCCACTGAGCAGTTCCATCCTCTAACAAAGACATTTTTCTGCAGACAGAAGCCACTGTTCGCAGGCAGCAGAGCTGCTAGGATGGATCAAGGGGCTTCTGACCACAAGAAAGAGGCAAAGCAGTCATTATTCAGGAATTTAGTCTCTGCCCACCTACCAGCTCTGCAGTTTCTGCATCCCTCTTCTCATTCTCTGCTATGTTTGATTTCAATTCTCAGTGATCACACTACAGGCTTTCCAGTCATCCTGCTCTTTGAAATGCAAGGAAATAACGAAAACAAAATTTTTACCTTTAAAAATACAAGAAAATAAAAGGGACTTCCCAAACTCAAACTCCCATCCTCAAGAAATCTGTGAGACTGCAGTTGGAAGCCTACAGATATTTTTCAGAACAGCATTAACTTAATGTCATTAAGTTTCAGCTAAAGGTGGCAGAAATGTTGGGAAGTGATGGCAATACCAGTGGTTTAGAAACCCTGAATGATGTAGTGTCAAAAATGTCACTCATGTGCAAGGGATAGAGAAACACTAAAAAGGGCTATTCTGGAATATGAATGGGATATACATTTTTAGTACTAGAAAACCTGATCAGGAAACACTTTTACTCTAGGAAGTCGAGAGATCGTGGTTTAATGTTTTTCCCCAATGAACAGTCTTCAGCCAAAAGTAGACCTGAACTCTAAAATGATCAGCATGTAACTACTGTTCGGCAGCCACCAAAAGCCACCTCCCTGGGTATACATAGGCAGACAGGGAACTGAAATAGGTGACAGGGAAGGTGACTCAGCGGGATCCTCAAGGTGTTCCAGGGTAGAGGAATTATTCTGTGATCTCTGGACTATTTTAATCAATGGGTATCTCTAATGTCAACATTTCTTTTCAGCCACCATCTATTTTTTACAAACCACCAAGAACTTTTATCATGTGATATCGAGCTGCACACCAGCTGTAGACCATCTTCCATGGCCTTACAGGCCCCTCATGGTCTTCAGATCATAATCCATGAACCATAAGTACCTATGTGCAACACAGAGGAACGAAAGTGCACCCAATTTTCGGCATCCTTGTCTTTGAAAAGGGACAACTGAATTCAGTACCTGGAGCTGAAAAATTTGTTCCAGGATGGATGTCTTTTTTTTTTTTTCTTTAGCTTTTGAATTGATGCATATTTTAAAAAGGTTTAGTTAGGTATAATAGTTTAATACTTCATCAAATATTTAGTATTATTTAATAATCTTGATATTACTAATGATCAGTGTTTAACATTAAATGAATTTGGCAGTGGAGTTCTCAAAAGGACTTAGAGAGCAATACTTGAGTCCAAAACACAGAAGATCACAACCCTACACCATTGCTATGCTTGTCACACACACACACACACATGCACATTACTGTACACTGTGGAAAAGGTCCTCATCCCTTACTGATGAGCACCTAATACGATCTGTGGCAACATGGGAAAAGTACAATCCCAACCTTCATCTAGACCTGCGCATTCAGTGCCTCATCTGTCTGCATGGTCAGTGTAGAGAGGTCAGCTCCTTTGGGGAAGCAGCTCTGGCTAGCACAAAGCCAGCAGAAAGCATGAGCCCAGAGGTGCCACTACTCTGCTTCTGTCACCTGGGTGCTGGGTGTATATGGGGCTACTGCCAGGGGGAAAGCTAGATGCTGAAGGCCTCTGAGAGGAGGTATATGCCTACAGGGCTGAGGCTCCCTCTTGTTGAGAAGTAACTGCTGAGAGAGGTGGTGAGTTTTGCACTGCACTCAGTCACTGAGAAATGTGCTGCTGAAGGATTTCTGAGCAGTGGTTCCTCTTCCCAACACAGTGCCTTATATTCCAGCCTAGGAGTGTTTGGAGATGATGCTGAGAGGTGGAACCAGGTGGGAGAGAAGACCAAGGAAAAGTAGTCTCCATCTATATGATGAACCAGATCAGCAAAGGTAAAGCAAGAATCTGAAGCTTTATGATCTGGGCACATACAGGGATCCTGCAGAAGTGCTGCGTTTGGTTCCCAGCTTCTGCTCCTGTGCATGGACCATTGCCTGCTGCTGTCTTGGTGTATATATGTCTCAGGGGAGTTGCGTGCACCTCTCATCCCTGCTGGTATTAGCAACTAGGCAGTACTAAAAAGCATGTGTTCTGGCTTGTGCTCTTGGACATTGAGACTTGGACCTGAATTTTGCACTTTTATTTCTTTCCAGCTAATCTTTTACTTTTGTGTCCCAAAATAGAGTGCTATGTGGCTTTCACAGTTCTGATGTGATCTTTCATGGTGTTTCCCACCATACTTCTAATATTTCTTTTACTCCAAAATGTGAGAAACACATTACTCATAAAATATTCCTTTCTTCCACCTTCCAGTTTCCACTGAAATAATAAAAAGCTTGCCACAACTTGTGTGCTTTAGTCCTCATTATTTCTGCCCTGTTTTCAACAGCCACTTCTATCAGGGAGAATAAAACATCCAGATTCGGCTTGCATGCCAAAGAAAACAACTGCAGTTCACACAAGTCCCTTAATAATTTCAGGAAAATGCTGAATGAGGAATTTTGTAATTAAAGATTTTGTATTTTCTTACTTGATGTTCCATGCTGGGCTGGGAGAATTTTTTCTACTGATTCCATCACACCACACGGGCAGGGGGGTGGGGGCGGGGGTGGGGAAGAAATACTTGCATGATTGGCAAGGTTTTTATTGGAATAACTTTGTCATATTGTTATCTCTTAGATTCATGGATTAAATATTTATGTATATATTTTTTCCGGGCAGCCTTCAAATCAACATTTTCCTCATTAAATTTTTGCAGCACTTAGATTAAGTGCTTTGGCAGAAGACATTAATTCTATCCTGTTTGTGGGTTAGTGTTTGGCAAACCTTAATACATAACAAATCAATGTGATTTTATCAGGATTCTGTGCCACATATCCTGTGAGCTAATATGCTGAGTGCAGAGGATGGAAAGAAGCAAAACTTCTGTCATAGCAGAAGCTCATATGAATCTGATGCCTTATGAACAACTGCTCGTGCTCCACCTGTGATGTGCATGGTTGTGCTTTTCACAAAACCTCTGGAGCTCAGCCAGGAGGAACCTGAGTCTATACTCCCATTCCTGTCTTTCAGGGACATAATTGTGTATTCTTTCACAGGAACTAAAATAGGGCTGAAATTTAATCAGTATCAAGTTTGGCAAGTGATCTTTTGAAATCATGCAGGAAATTAAATTTCTTCCTGGCTGACATGTAGGTATGGCTGGACAATGTGCAGCTAGTTTCTAGTGAAGCACACTCAGATATCTGCTGTGCAATTATTCCTTGTCTTCTAGGACATCATTCCTTTTCCTCTTCTTGGTGAAGAAAATTCATTTAGCAGTCTGATCTGGAGCACCTGCATGCTTCTTCTTCGTAAGCTTTACACCATAATTCTCTCTTGTGCCCTAGACTAACCTGTTTTGCCCACATAAGTTGGTCTGACATTAAAAGATAACTCAGTCCCTCATTTTCTGAGCCTTTTCTGATAGGAATGCTTATTGCTGAAAGTGCTGAAAGCTCGGTCTTTGGAAAATTGAGAGCTATACAACCCTTAAGAAGTCAAACTGAAAAAAAGAAAATTCCTACCTCTCTATTCATTTGTATGCACATGTATAATGGTACCTAATAAACACTGTCATTGATAAAGTACATGAATTAATAACATGAAAGGTTCAATATATTATTACAGCAGATTAATGAATGGCTGAGCATATGATGAAATAATGAATTTAAAGGCAACTTCTATATGTTATAGTTTTTTCCTGTTGTCTCTGTTCTTTTCAGGAGAACCTTGGCGTATTAGCCTATTTCTAAAACTCATACTAAAATGTTGCAGTGAAGTGATATATTCTGCAGCATAATATTGAACTTTAGGACTTGCAGCCTAGCCATGCAGAAATCTCTGCTGAGTCAGCAGAATGGGAAGTGCAGAGTTTCTGCAGAGAAAGGCATCATCTCCCCTGACTCACTATGTCATAGACTTGGAGTACAGGCTCAGCCCCAGGCCAGAGAGAGGGAAGGCTTTGAAGCAGACTTAACTAAGGGAGAGAAAAAAGAGAAAGCATAGAAAAAGGACATTAAAGCCGACTTTAATTTGCTTGACTATTATTTGGGTGGGCATAAAAATTTGATCCAATGTGGACGATTTTTTTGGAGAGCAAGGTTGAAATGTTTATGGTTATAAATACTGAACTTTTGAAAAAGAAAAACATAGCAGAAAACTGTGAGGTCAGCTCTACCTGAAAAAGCTAGAGTAGTCCAGTAAGAATACTTATACGTATAATGATGTACATTGATGCAGTTTGCACCTGTATGGATTACAAGAACAAAATTATAGCAGAAAAAGTGCCCAAGATGTAAAGTAGACTTTACTCCATCAAGCCAGATTTCTATGTCTGTCTCCTTCCATCTTTTAAATTATTTTTTTACTGGCAGCTCTGCTCTTTCATGACATCATCTCACACTAGATTATGCTCACTTACTTGGGTCTACATAATTCTTAATGAAGGTTATATATCTACCCATTTTCCATATATAACTGAATAAATCAGTATCACAGTCACAAATGTACAAACACATGTACTGATACAGAATCCTAAAAGCAAAAGTACACAGCTTTATTTCTTATTTGGCCAACTGAGGAATTTAGGCAGTTAGTTTATAAGAAATAATATATTATGCTTCCTTGGCTTTTTTTTCTCTTGCTATTTTTTCAGTCTAAAATAGAGAAACCCACTGTTCAAGAGCACAACTTCTAGATGCTTCAAAAGGAATGCAGCAAAAATGTTTAGGTTGAGTGCACTCTAGTCTATTTAAAATAATTTATGGCTGTCTCACTGTGGGAGTAGTAATTATTGATCAGCTTCTTTTTTTCATTCTTTTTTTGAAGTATTGAAGTACTGTAACCAGCTGCATTTGTAGAGGACTTTGTAAACTCCGCTTATTCACTACAGCTCAGCCACTGCAAAGCTAATGAGGCTGCTGACCTTGATGACAGGAAGGTTACAGGCCTCACAAAGTGAATATAGGACACTGAAAGAGGGGTTTTTTTCTGCCAGTTTATTAAAATGCATTTTTAAAGTTTAATTACTGGTGCAAATAGCAAAGTGATCAGAACAAGGAGTCAGAGAAGAAGCCACGTTCTGTGGCTATTTGTGCATTAATGGGTCTTTCATAGCAGAGCTGTGCTGCTGTCTTGGTCATTGAAGATGCATTCTACTAGCATTGAGAAATTCCTTCAGTTTTCAGGAAACTTAACTCTAATCCTCCTTTGACTATCCAGTCCTTTATCTTGGGATCTGTCATTGGACAGCTCATAAATCCTGTCTTAGAAAAGAAACAGAAAATTCCCACCTGTGCCTACCATAATCTAAATCAAACACTGTATTCAAATCAGGCTACATTTCACATTTATACATTAGATACCATATTCATATAGAGCATCTTTGGTTTTAATAATTAAATATTTGGCCTTGCATCATAGGGTTTGTTAAAGTGTTTGTCTTGGCAATGTAAATTTGCTAATATTTCTTCTTATCTGTCTCTCTATTGTGGCAGTGAGGGGACCAGACAGTATTTCCTTTCTTCTAATTTTTAACCCATATGAAATATACTCCAGCATGATTATTTTTTTTTTTATTGTACTTTGAACAGAAGCTGCAAAACCCCCCAGTGATACTCATTTGTCCCTGCATTTAATTCTTCAGGGTCTTTTCAAATCTTGGTCATCTTGCTGAGACAACCAGTTGGGGTAGTAAGGAAATCTATCCATTCAGGATATAAATACATAATCAGTCAGAATTATACACAGTGTTTCAATTTATAAAGAAGACTAAATATTCTCAACATGACAGTGACCACTCATCACCCGCTTTTTATCTAATGTTGCTAAAATTAAAGACTCTCTTGCCATCACCATGATTATATTTAATTGTAATAGAAAAGTTATGCAGTAAGCACTTTCTGGCCGCTGCTTTGAAGAACTTAGAGGATAGTGCAGGCTTCCTGCTCATTACTGGCATCCTATGAAGCATTTCTCATGCTTCCTCTGAAAAATGTCATTGCTGCTCTTCGGTCCTAATAGATGTCTCCCACCATGCTGTTCCTCTTCAATTCTCTAATCCATGGTGGAATGAAGCCTTCAAGAAACTGATGAAAAAAGCCAAAGTCTAGAGCTTCCTTGCACTCTGGCTGTGCAGGAAGTGCAGAATGAGAGTAAGTTTGCTAACAATATGTCAGTGGCTTTGTTACAAAATCTACAGGCAATCCTTTTTCCCCTTTTGATACTGAGAAAGGGGAGAGTCTCGCATAATTATTCTGCCTTTAACTCTAATTTTGTCTTTCCCTGTGACTTGTGCCTCATGGTTGTCAGGGTGAAGATGCACCAGCAGGGGCAATCCACCCTGGCTGATACGGCTTCTCACTCCCTGTGGCTGCTTGAGGTGCCTGTGGGTCATCTCAACCACTGCTGCAGTGGATTTCATGCTGTCGTCCACAGCACATTGTCAGATGCAACCCTTCAACCAAACTGTTATTCCTCATGTCATGGAACGGAGTATCATACGAAAATAAAGCTGGAGGTGACCTCAGGTATTCATCTAATTCAACTGGCTGCCCCAAGATGGGCTCAGCTATAACTGTAGTTTCTTTCATTTTCAAAGAGTAGATTTTATTTTGCTTATCATCTCATATCTAAACATGGTTCTGAATCTGAGTGAGCATAAACTATTTGGAGATAAAATGCCAGATTCTGCCATTGATTATATATGGCTTGTATTTGTTTCAACAGCAGATAATGCACATAGCTAAAAACATAGCCTAAAACCATGTTTGCATGGCACACAGAATTTTGCCCTTACTTAACAAAAGAATATTGCTGCCTAGATTGCAAAAACAGAGCAAAACTGTACAGATAGGCACCATGCTGTGAGCTTTTATTGTCTGACTGTGTCTAATGGTTGAACTGCCAAAACTAGCAGCGGGACAAGAATAAATTATGAACAGATGAAGAACTCTTTCATCCTTGTGTGATAATCCAGAGTTCCCTGATCTATAAATAATGATCCCAGGGTTTGCAAATGAGAAGCACAAACACTGCATGAACAAATGGTAGGAAGCTTTTAAATCCTGGTCAGAATTACCTCCTCTGACAAATCAAACACCATATACCTAAGCTAAACAGAATGGAAACCCTGTAAATTAAATGTCCATGGTACATATATAATGGTTTACATTCTGAAATTTGGTGTACACTTCTGTCTCTGCTTCTGTGTAACGTTAGTGTTTTGTATTCATGATATGTATTTCTTGTATCCAAATTGAATAGAAATACCCTGAGATACATTACAGATACTTTCTTTAGCAGCATAGAATTTGCCAGTACCTCCATTTTGGTTTGTTTCACATACAGGAGTGTTGTCCATGGTATTGGATACAAGGGAATTTTTATTATCATAAGATACAACTTCTAATATTTCTGGAAATACAACTATTTCTTAAAAGAGCTGAAGTCCAGATAAATGTGGAATTTTTTTTCTTTTCCAAAGTAGCTATTTTTACTCACTTTAATCACATAGTTTCTAAGTCAACTGTGCTGGCTTCTGCTAGGAACATGAGAATGTGTAGCTGTTGTGCAGAATGCAGCTCTATTGATTTAGAATTGGAAGTTGTAAGTGTGCAGCAGGAAAACATAATCAGATGTTTGTCCTGTTGTATTTTGCAAAGGCGCACTGGTAGATTTTCTTTTAAAAACTGCATTATTTGTAAGTACAGTCCAGTGAGATCTTAAAAATTAGGGCAGCTTATGAATATGATGATTCTGTGACTTAGAGTCAGTGTTCTTTGTTTAGTCAAAAGGAAGCAGGTCCATTTTGCAAAACACATTGCTCAACCTAGCAGCTTATTCACATAAGCAACACCATTGAAATCACCAGTTTTCCTTACATTAATTTTGTTTCCTTACAGTAATTTTGTCCTTGTAAAGACTGACATGCTTGTTTAAAACTACTTATACCAACATTGCTAATGCTAATTCTTCCTTGTGTGGATTTATACTGGGATAGTTGTTTCCATGAGGAATTCACACTCCTAAATCAGGCAGCTATCCTTATACAAATTAGGACTAATAAAACGCATATTTGCACATTTTCTGTATTTGATGAGCAGGAGTTGAAATGGGGCCTGTGCTTCAAGCTGAATATGATGGGGAAAGAAAGAGAAAGAGAAAAAGAATGTCAATGAAAAGATGAGAATAACAGGCAAGGTGATAGTAAAGATAGGAGGGCCTTTAAGAGGTCAATCTTCTCTTAAGTTTTGAAATGTTCTGTCCACTTGAAATCATTATTTGGAAGGATGTATCAATGCAGACTTATTTTGACATTCACCTCGGGTACCTGCCCTTCTTTCTCCCATCCTCATTTAATCTTTCAAAGCTGATCCAGCCAAGTTTTTTATCAAGTTCTGCCTACAAGGAGATTCTGCTGCTGTAGAACCCCAATGTGGCATAGGGTAAACATCATGTCTTTTTAATGGAGAAGTCTTCTGCCATGGCTGAATGCTGAATTATTTAAAGCAGAATAACTAAGGTATACTACAATATGAATTATTCTTTATGTAGTTATATCCATTTGTTGCCATGGCCCATCTACTGTGCCATCTGCAGAAATGTCAGTCCATATGAACCTTTTGCCTTACATGTCTATGATTAGGACATTTAGAAAGAAGCTGAATGCAGACCAAAAGCTAAAATATACAAATAACGTTAAAACTTCTGCGTATATCTGATGACAAAGATAAGTAATCTATGAGTTTCATATAGGAAAGATTGATAGGATCAAATAAGAAGATTGATAGATTTCCCAGTACAAACTTGGTATGCCAGAAGATACCTCTAGCTATGGGTCAACACATGGATCTTGAATTTTGCAAATTTTTTTCTTTTACTTATTGTATTACTGCAGCTTGACTGTATAGCTTGTGAAAAATTTCCACAATATGTTAGATGTGCTAAGCATGTAACCACATCCTACATGATGACAAGAATCCAAATTCAGTTCACGTATGGCGGGGGCCTAGAAATGAGAAGAACATAAGATTTAGACCCTGGCTGAAAGATAAAATTCTTGTCTTTGTCTGGTTCTGAAAATAGGCCCAGAAATCATAGTTTCCTAGACTTTCTCAGCATGGAAGCTAATTGAGTCAATCTGGTTTGATAATTGCGTTAATTTGGGGGCTTTCAAAAAAATTTTATTTTTTACAAAATGAAAGTTGCCTAAAGAAGTTATATGAAAGGTCTATTTGATATGGACAAAATATCACGCCTGGAAGCACATGCTGATTTAAGACTTGTTTTGCGTACACTGTGATCCTGTTAACCTAATAGTTGCAGTGTAGGGAAAACATGATAAGTTGTAAAAAAGCTTGAATCTATTATTGTCTCAAGACAAATCTTACACATCAGGCAGATTTCAGTTTTTGACTTTGTGAACAGTTTCCACTGACTGTATGTATGTGCTGTCTGAAGTTTCTTACTTGAGTGAGAAGTTGTTTTGGCTAACAAAATAAGTTTATTATTAAGTCTGTATGTTAGATAATTAACTATAATTGTAACTAACTATCTAGCTACATGAAGATTTTCCCTAGATGACAGTGTATGAAAATATGTAATGCTTTCAATGCATATCCAGACAAGTGTAGAGTCTTCAATTGGAAAATAAATGCTTCTACGTGGCCTTATAGGGCTCAGTTTTGTTTGGACTGTGAATGGGTCTTTGGCATGACTTTAAGCTGTGTTTAAAATGGTTTGTTACGGTGACCTTAGTAGTCACAGAATCTCCAGAGTATGAGCTATGGGTCAGATTTACTGTCCTAACCCTGACATGCTCTGTGTCATTCTTTGAGCTGATGGGACATTTTTGCCAGCTTGTGTTTCTGAACAAGCAGATTAACAACACTGAATATAGGCAAATGTAATGCCCCTGTTGCTAATAAATGTGTGCAGATACTGAAATGAAAATACTTTTGGGTTCATAATCAATTACTGCAGAGTTTCCTATAATCAGCATTGCAGGAAAGTGCACTTTTTCCTCAAAAGGGTTCTGTATTTTTTTCCAAATGTGTAGCACAAACAGGATGAGCAGAAAGGAATAACTTACTGGAGGCATGTACATGTACTTTTGCACTATTAGAAAATTAGAGGTGTAGAAAGTCTGGTAATACAAGTAGAAGTGATTGATAACATAGTTTGCAGAGGGGGCTTGAAGAATTTAAAAACCATAAAGAAGACCAAATTAATAAAGGATGTGTATGGAGTATTTGCAGTTATTATACACCCAAACCTGAGGTTTGGGAGAGATCTGCAGTACCGATTCTGTGTGAGCTCCCAGACTTCTGTTGACTACAGGATCTTAAAACCTGTCAAATCAGCATCTTTGTTTCACAGCATGTACTCGTGGGATATTTCAGTTCCAGGCTAGCAAAAAAAAAAAAAACAAAAAACCCCAACAAAACAGCTGCTGTGATCTCTCCTTTGATATTTGCAAAAAAGTGGAGTGGTCAAGGATTTCTGAAAGGGGATCAGTAAAATCACATATGCTTAAGTGAATCTTGCCAGGCTACATTTACTATGCAGGGTAAATTTGATTTGCAAAAATGTGGAATATAGATTACTAGATTAATGAATTAAAAGAGCTTGCTGTCTGTCTTTTGCTCATTTTCTGTCTCACGGGAAGAATAAATTATATTCTGTCTCCTCGCTGGAATAATTAAAATTTTGAAGAGCATGTAAGTACAGTGTTGAATAGTTACTCATCAGTTTGCTATTTTGCTGATCTTCCCTTATCATAAAGAGAACATCAGTCTCTGCAGCTAGCCATTAAGAAGAAATAAGTGCCCCAGTCAAGCCATAATTTTTGCTACCTTTCCCTCTGATTTAGAGAGTGGGCCCAAACTGGGATTTTTGATTTTTTTTTTCCATTTCTTGCTTAATCACAATTATTTTTTTCACTGACTTTGGGTCCTGAATCAGTTCCGCAGCTGTCAGTGAATACTGAGAATTTTGTCTGTGAAATCTGTGGGAGTGAGGACATCTCACACAAAGGAACAATCTGGTTAGACGTCTTCGTCCAGGGCACAGCAAAGCCTGTGAGATCTTTTCTTATGATTTCTGTGGGCACGTAAGCAGGGACAGAGCAGCCACCGCTCCTTTTAGACAACAAGTAATTATACTTTGAGGGGAGATAACAGTGGAAACAGTCAGCCTCCAGAAAAAAGGGACATGCTGAGGCATATTTGATTGTGTGAGAAAGGACAATCGGCAATAAAAGAGAAAGGACAAAACCCCCTATGTATATGGCATGATACTACAAAAAAGAAAGACTTGGGGCTTTTGGACAGGCAGAAAATGGGCTTGGTGCTGAGAAGGAAACTCTATTGCACCCTTTGATTCCACATATGGGGCTCCAAAGGAAATGTAGTCTTGATGCAGAAGAAGGAGCAGTTCCTCCTCTCCAGTCAAAGAATCATAGAATCATTTAGGTTGGAAAATAACTTTAAGATCTCAAGTCCAACCATTAACCCAAGACTGCCAAGTCCACCACTAAACCATGTCCCTAAGCACCACATCTACACATTTTTTAAATACCTCCAGGGATGGTGATTCCACCACCTTCCTATGCAGCCTTTTGCAATGCTTGACCACCCTTTCAGCGAAGGAAATTTTTCCTAATATCCAACCTAAACTTCCCCTGGCACAACTTGTGGCTGTTTCCTTTTGTCCTGACACTTGTTATCTGGGAGAAGAGACTGACCCCCACCTGCCTACAACCTCCTTTCAGGCAGTTGTAGAGAGCAATAAGGTCCCCCTGAGTCTCCTCTTCTCCAGACTAAACAACCCCAGTTCCCTCAGCTGCTCCTCATAGGACTTGTGCTCCAGACCCTTCACCAGCTCCATGGCCCGTCTCTGGACATGCTCCAGCACCTCCATGTCCCCCTTGCAGTGAGGGGCCCAAAGCCAAACACAGGATTCAAGGTGCGGCCTCGCCGGTGACGAGTACAGGGGGACAATCACTTCCTTTCTCCTGCTGGCCACACTGTTTCAGATACAAGCCAGGATGCTGTTGGCCTTCTTGGCCACCTGGGCACACTGCTGGCTCATGTTCATCTGGCTATCAACCAGCACCCCCAGGTCCTTTTCCACTGGGCAGCTTTCCAGCTGCTCTTCCCCAAGCCTGTAGCATTGTGTGGGGTTGTTGCAACCCAAGTGCTGGACCCGGCACTTCTCCTTGTTGAACCTCATACAACTGGGCTCAGCCCATTGATCCAGCCCTGGGAATCATGGGGAGTCATGCAGGGGTCGTATACTGGTTGGGATACTGGGAAGAGGACTGCAGGTCTACTAGCTTCCCTGCTAAATCAGTGTTGTGAAGAGAACATGAATGCTTGCATTTTTGTTGTTGCTGTTGTGAATAAGTGGGACCACATATAAGAAACACCTGATTTCTTCATCAGTTTCTCCCTCTGGTGGAAGCAACTTGTAGAACTGCAAACCCTGGCTGATAGTCTGGGACAGGTAACAATCTATCTATATAGAGATTCAGTGTGTATTCATATCAAATATTTCTCCTCTAAGATGGTCCCGCTGCAAAACTCCTATTTCTGTCAGTTTAGATTAGCCTTCTAAACTTTAAAGCCAGCAGCTAACAAGTTTAACAGCACAGCCTTGTAAATCATCTGTCTTGCAAAGGCACTTACGTAGAGGAGCTGAGCATCTCTGAAAATCAGGCCATTTCATTTTACTGGCTATATACGGGTGCAGCAACTTAAATTAGGCATACAGAAATGTTAGCAGTGAGATTTTCTGGAGATTGATTGCTTCTTGGTTATTAGAGCATGCTCTGAACACTTGTTTTATGCCAGAAAAGATATGACGGCAGTACTTCACTAGCCAAATGGACAGAATGACCTTTTAGAAATGGCTCTGGCACAGGATGGGGCTGACACAGCAATATCAGTGCATGTGGGTGGATACTCAGAAGCTCAGGGGTTCAGCTGACACAGTGGGTAATTTTCAGTTAAGATGAATTCTAGGTTTGGTAAGCTCATGTGGCCACACCATAGCCCTGAAAGAGAAGTGTGGGGAGCTGGCTTGGGCAGGTCAATGGTGATAAGAATATGTGGCTAAGAGTAGGGGTCAGGCAACACTAAGCATATGCTGAGCCAGTCGTTGGCAACCTTTAATTGATAGAGCATGTATCTTTCCAGCTCAAGAATAATGTGCTCGAGGGAGCTGGGGTCCTTTGCCTTTCAGAAGTAGTTCTCTTGAGCTACTGCTTTTGGAACTTGCAGCCCAGTGCCAGCTTGGCTGTGTGGCAAGTGAAATCTGTTTGTCCTTTGTTGTGAGCTGCTGGCTCTGCCACCAGGCCGCTTGCCCAAGGTTGAATATTTAAGCTCTGTCCCTAAAGTTGGCATGATTGCTGCCCACTGGCTCAGCCTTGCTTTGAACAGCCAGGGAGATGATCCGCAGCATTCACAGATATTTGGTCAGCTTCCCACAGAGCTCTGAAGATGTCTGAAATACCTTCTTTTTTAAAGAATGAGATAAGATCTTACGGGCACAGGTTGGCATGTGCTGGAGACTGGCTGTGGTTGCAGCCAGGAAAATCAAACCTATTGAATCTTTGCTGTGCGGCATGTAGCCTGGTGTGCTCTGGCCAGGTCCCATGAACAGAGGGCAGATGCTGGGCTTGGCGTTCTGCAAATGGGACCCATCTGCTCAGCTCCCTTCAGGCTCGTCTCTGGCTGTTGGCACAAGTTATCTTCTATTGAATGGTTGCACTGTACTAACTGCAGACGCTGCTTTACTGATGGGAACTCCCCAGGGCACAGGAGGAATTGTGCCCATCTTTTTGCAGTTCTAAACTAATTGCTGTGACAAGCTACTATGAGGAGAGAAGAAGTGTGATCCTCCTATTTAAGTAATTGCAGTCTGAAATAATTAAACCTTAATTAGTGAGTTGTTGTAACTTGCTCCGGCTCATGGTCTTTGGTACTCAAGAAATAGCAGCAAAGCCAATGTGTGATTTGACAATTAACAGGTTGTTTATTTTCTAAACAAGGGCTTTTGCCTTGCTTGAGTAGTGGGATTCTGCTCTCAGTGAAAGTTGTGTTGGTTTTTTTTCCTCTGAAATGTTTGATTTTATGTAGTGACGGTTCAATGGTAGGAGAATAGTTGCTCTGTGTAAGCACTGCTGTAACAGCTACAAGCCCCAAATAGCCGCACTGTATTGACTCCTTCACTGTCACTGCTCTGCCTAAGGGTTTGTAGAAAATAAGCATCTGAAGGAGTAGCTACTTTGAATTTACTTCCAGAAATCCGTGGTTGCCCTTGTGTGATGAGAGGACTTGGAACCAGAAGACTCAGCTCTGCACCTCAGTGTCTGTGTTGCGGCTGAGGCCAGATGCCTCTTTCTGGTTTTGGAGATTGTGCCCATTCACCCCTGGCATTAATTTATAATCTGATATTAGTTTAATTTAGTCACAGCACTGGCACGGTATGCTGTGATCTCTGTCTTCCATCTACTAAAGGGTTCCTTCCACTTAGAGAACAGCATCTGCAGTCATTGGGCTGGCAGTGAGAAACAGAGGCCGAGGTGATAATAGTACATAAACCAGGGCTAGGGCACAGGCTCCAGCAGTAGCGCACGATCATCCCACCTGGCTGTTAGTGCAGTCCCTGGTATGGGTTTTGGCATGTACCAACTATGTCTCCCCCAAGGAATGCCCAGGCAAAGCCTGGATGACAGTGTCTGTCAGGGACTGTTCCTACAGAGTCAGCTTGAGGGAGGGAGGAAGCAGCAGGGTTGCAAGGTGTGCTCTGCCGGTCAGCTTCAGGGCCTGTGGGCCCCGGCCTGTTTTACTCACTGATATAAACAAAGCTGGAGATGCCAAACATCTGATCCCTTTTTCCTGAGTCTGAGAAGCCAGAGCATCTGTAGGATACTTTAGCCTTGGTACTCACAGAGGTATGACAGAGCTGCCCAGGAGCTTTCATAGCCTGAGATTTTAGAGATTTCCTTTGTAATAAATGCTTCGGCTACGTACAGTTTTATGCTGGAACTGAATGATACCCTTTCTTCCACAGGCTCTGTAGAAAGCCTGCACCCTTTTAAAGAGCTACATGTCATGCTTTGTGTGCCACAGGTACAGCATATCCTGGGTAAAGCAATAACGGCTGGCAAATGTGTACACCTCCAGAGAGCCATCCTTGCAGTCAGAGTCAGCCTGCAGCTTTGCCATAAATTACGTAGCAATAAAAGTGATAAGGCATTGTTTTATTCTTTGGAAAGAAAAATGCCTCTTAAACTGGCTGGATTGTCTTTAATTTCTTTGAAATTTAGCAGAGTGATTTTCTTCATGCTTTGGGAATTCACAGTGAGAGATGAGCACAGCTAATGAACCGCTTTCAAGGAATCTAATCTTAGCTAAAACCTGTTCATGAATCCCTTTGATAATCAAGAACATCAGCAGAAGAACAAGGCTGAAAAGGCAAACCCCACAGCCTGACTTTACACTGTGTGAAATTAAGGAACCAGCTCTTACATTTGATCTTTTAGGTAAAAAGGTAAAGTACATTTACACTACTCTTGGCTTCTCATCACCTCACTTCTGGCAGTACAATTTGAATGGTGCTGATTTGTGATGCCACTGTTTTACACATCGGCCTGGCTGGATATCAGCTACAGTTCCACATGTTGCCATTGCCATGTCCTGCCTTTGAAATGAAATGTTTGCAATTTGCCTTGCTGCGGCTTCTCCCCTTGACTGCAAAAACACAATCCAGTAGATACTCTTCCATTCTTCCTGGTTACTGAAGAATGAAACACATTTTGGCTCTTCTTAGCCAACCAAGCGCCTGTATTTGTTTGCACTTAATGGGAACTTGAGGCCGCAATGCTCTGTGAGCTCCATCCCAATTTCATTGAAAAATGGGGATTCAGTTCACAAAGCTGAGCCTTATCAGATGGCAATACCTGCTTGCAATGAACAGGCTATGAAAGGGCTCTACTTAAAGGGAAGCAAAACTTCTGAGCAGATTGTCTTTAATGTTTCTTCTTTATAGAAAGAGTTACAACTGCTTTGTTGTTGTTGTTGCCCTTCTTTTTTTTTTTTGAGGGATTGCTCCACTGCTATTGTACTGATTAAATTTGTCCATTTGTTAAGCAATCTAAATTGCCTTCATTCCCAGCTGCTGCACAATATAACTGTAATAGTGCAGATTGTTTTACAGAGATGGCTTGATTTTTGTGGTAGATTATATGGTAATGAATTGTTTGTCAAAGAAATTTAACTGTAAGTGCAACAATATATGCACAATTGAAGTAATGACATTTGTGATCATGATAATACTGCTTTTCTATTTTATGATATAGTCAATCTGTCCTCTTAAAGTTAAAAAGCCAGGTTTGATGATGACTAAACAAAATAACAGATGTTCCCAGCTCAAAGTTGAGCATACAGAGTGTGAAACTGTTTTATATGACCTAGTGAGAGCCCTTTGGAAAGGATGTATTTATAAAATATCTTGGATCTGAAAAAGCAGAAGATAATTCTGACACCGATTATTTAAAGTTTCAGCACTTAAGCACAATGCAATATTTCACTGTCAACTGTTTGATCACCTCTCTGAAATTTTTAGTCTCCTGCTAACAGGAAAGCTGTTTCCTTGAGCAATATTAGCAAGAGCAGGATAGATGCCTTAAGATGGCTGCATGCCTGGGTGTGGTACTGATGAGAAATCTACAGGAAACTTTCTTCCTAGAATTTGTTTTCGTAACTAGATACTAGAGCAGAAAGGCTATCTGGGAATCAGCACTGAAAATTACAGCACAAAGAACCATTTAGGCAAACTCTGTAAAGTTCCCTATGGTGGTGAAACACTTTTTCAGTAAATGGCTTGTTCATTAGAAAAGGGTATCATCAGATCACTCTCAGGGAGCTGTTGCAGGTCAGTTACACAGCTCTGGTCTGAGGCATAGAAGACAGGGCTCACAAGGAAAGATGAAACTTCACATGGTGCTGCCATCCCCATCTCAGCTCGTTGTTTAAGCTCCCTTTACTGTCAGTGGAGAGAAATACATACAGTCCAGAAAAGCAGGCATCCCTTAAAGACAGCAAAAAAGAATAAGGACCTACAGAAAATGATGACCTCATATTGTCTAATGTAGGCAAAGGACGAGTGTTTATCACCTCCCACTACAGCAAGACTTTTTCTCTCTGGTGACTAGAAAAGGAACCTCAAGTGGCTAAGGTAGATGACTGATTAGATACTGAAGACCAGGTGAAATAAATCATGTTCAAACATTGGTGGAATTGTGTTGATGTACAGAGTACAGTACGTCTTATTTCCCTGCCAAGCATATAAGCACTTTTAACCATTTATGCTACATCCAAAGAAAAGGGTGCCATGCCACACCATAGTTTTAGAAATTATGGCATTTTTAAAGTTCTCCATCATTTAAAACGCTTTTAAAGCTTCCCTGAACCTGCTTCTACAGCTTAATCTTTCAAAAGCAAGCAGTTTCCCTTACTCCCTTACCTCTTCTCTTCATATCTCTACTCTTCTCTCTGACAGTAACTTTAGACTGTAGTTTAATTGCTGCCTGACCAGCATTGTATTGATGCCAGGTTTGGAATGAAATGTTATTATTGTTTTATTTCATTGAGAATGGCTGACTAATAATAAGCTAGTGTTTGCAGCTCAGGGTGGATGCACTTATTTTTTGGTCCAAAATGTCATTTAAGAAGCCTTTACGCTTTATACATTTTCAAATAAGCCAAAGTTGCAGCTTTTGAAAAAGTTCAAAGGAGATAGAAGCAAACCAAAATAAAACAAGCCCCAAAGTGTCTTCTCCATGAAGGAGAAATTAAAGTAGCTTTTTTGCATCCCAGAACTCTATATAATTACTAACATAACTGATGAAAACAGTCCTCACAGAAATTACTTAAATGATGTAAAATGAATTCTGTTAAATGTTAAAATTCTTTTGTGCTCTCTGAAGAAACCTGAGTTAATCTTTGTCCCCGATTTGCCAGTTTCTGGTCCACATGACGTGGGGTACAGAGGAAAGCAACAGACTCAGGCACAGGGGATGGGGGTGTCTGACCGCACAAAATGGCAGCCATTCCACCTGCGGTGCTGACATGTTCCCAGTGGTGCTCTACATATTTAGAAAATACTTTTCTGGTTTGGTGATACCTTGTAGAAATAAACCTGATAAATGTAGTTCCAAGTGATGTGAATCCTATGCAGCAGCTCTCAGTGGTGTGCTCTGGTACCTGCTTTCTCTCCCAGCTAAATTAAGTCCTATTAATGCTTGGATTTGTCAAAATACAATAACCTTGGATAAAAGTAAGGGAGTAGGGAAGAGAAAAAGCCGCAAGTGTTTAATTTTCTTGTGTTGCCAAAACGACTTAAGGCAATTTTTCATGAAAGTACTGAATTGAAAAGAGACCACTTTCTATCAACTTGGAAAATGGATCTAATACCCAGATCCTTTAGAAAGAGGTATGGGAAAGAGTATGTACGATTGCATACTTGCCTACGTAAAGCTTCTCCCTTGAGTAAAATATCATTGTGAAACTAATAGACTACGTCTGCCTCCTAGAGCAAACCATGACCTCTTGCTTGCTCTAGGCATTGTCAGATGTTTTCTTCCACCTCTCAACTGTTTCATCAATGCTGGATCTGAACTCTGGGAGTTAAGTGGAAGGTTTTGGTTGGCTTGCAGAGGAATGCAAAGCCTGATCCTAACTGCAGTAACTTGCACTGAAGTTCAGCCTTCTTCAGTAGTGGGCCCTGAGAGAGGCTTGTTACAGAAAATTGTTCCACACTTTTGGCATCCAGATCTGGAATAATCTTTTTCCCAAAAATATGAGATACTACAAGTTTTAGATGGCACAAAATGTTGCCCCTTGCAGTTGGAACAACTCGGGTCCAGTGTCAAGTATACAACTTTTTTCACGGTTACCTAGAGACTGAGTGGAAAGAAATATGTGCCCTTTACTAAGCTTACCTGAGAGAGACAAAATATTAAGAAGCTGCACATCTAGCGGAAGAGAAAAAAGAACTGCCATTTCCTCTTGGTGGTATCTGTTTCTTCTCCCAAAGCTGACAAGAAGAGGAATTTGACTCTTGCATTGTTTGGTACTAACTGATAGATGATGCTTATTCTTACCTTTCATTTGCTCTTAAGAAAATAAAGATAACTTTGATTTGTGCAGTTTACAGATTATTGGAATTTTATATATTAATTGTTTATCCAACTGATAAGAATATCCCAAATAAATATCCCAAATAAATCAAATGAGGAAATCTCACATTTCATATTATTTTATTTATAAGTCCATTTACACACCACCAAAATTAAACAATAGACATAATTAAGTATGTGTCAAGATATGTGGCAAGAAAAAATCGTTTCTGACAAATTGCTGATGACTTTTTTTGAAGACAGCGGGAGCTAGCATGTAACAGTTCGTTAAGAACATATAGTCTATAGTCTGTAACTCAAAGTGCCTATCTATAAACTTCATGCTGTGTGTTTCCTGAAAATTCAAGAGCTTTTGACAATCTGTAGTTTAATTTTAACACAAATGTCCCAAACTATTTAATCCCTTGGTGAATGGACTTCTGTAATCTATATGTGAAGCCTATAGGCGTTATGTGACATGTTTCATTTTTTCTTTCTTCAATTTTGCTCTCTTATCTTCCCTAAGTCAACCTTTGAGTAATAGGCTGATGTATTTCTAGTATCAGTCTTTAGTAGTAGCCTTGATGGTCTAAGGTTATAAGCACGCCAAGGTTCATATGGAGAGACAATATCTTCTATCAGTCTGACTGATTTAATGAGAAAACTAGGCTGGCTCTCAGTAGCACAGACCATATCTGAACAGTCAGGTACCTGAGTATTTGTTCAGTGTTCCTCCAGCATGTCCCTACCTTGAATTGCCCGTGTTCTGTTGATTCTTGTTGTAGTTGCACAGTCATCACAAAAAAGGTTGGTTTTCAACTTTTACCTTTGTCTCAAAAATAGCTACAGGACTAAGCAACCACAGGAAGGTTGCTGTGCATGGGGCAGTACTTATTACATATCTTTTGTGCTCCAACTGATTTTTTTTAAAAAAGGAAATTCAATATGTTCTCTTTTAAGAACATAAACCAAATTTTCCAAATAAAATCCTGGCCATCCTGATGTGATTTTTTGGCATTTTCTGCAGTACAACCAGGATTTCCCCTTTCATCTGGGAGGCTTGTTTGGTTAATGACGAGTCACTGAAGACCAGGATTGTACCAGGTTGAGAAAGAGAACTGCCTGCTGGTGTCTTGGCAATTGTACCTATTAGTCATCTACATGTACAGCTTTGGGAGTTTATGAAGGATATATGACTACAGCTCTAATTTTGAAACTCTAACCCTATAGTTAATTACACATGGCAAGTCATTGTCATATAATACCTGAGGCTGTGCTCTAGCAAGTTCTAATGTACAGATCCCCTTGACCTCCCTCTGATTATAGATGTATATTAATGTATAAAGAATAAATGTGACCTGAAGACCTACAGCTTGAATTTGGAGTAATTGTACATAGTGTTCATCTTAATGTGCACTGATTTAGGATACGTAATGCTTATTTTAGGATTATTAATTAAAATATGAACGAATTATTTTTTCTGGAAAAGATGAGTATCTTGGATTATTGATAGGGTGTCATGTTGTCTGCGAAACACTCCTCACATTTCTGCATTAAGTTGAATTCTTATCCATCCACCCTGCATCTTGCCATTTTTAGCTGTAAGAACAGGAAAATAAAGTGCCTAAAAGTGGGAAGAAAATGCCAAGAAAACATCCTGTCTCCAAACTGTAAGGCTGTTATCCTTTATCAGTAATCTTTCATCAACTTTTGAGCAAGTAGCACTGTAAAAGGAATCCTGGAAATAAGAAATAACTTGATTGACAGACTATGCAGACTGTTTGTGTTATGGGGAAAGACCAGAGGCTCTGCAACTGTATGTACTTATTTCTTGAACTATATAATATGTCAATCCAAAGGGGAGAATAAGAATTTTCCTTTACAGTACCTAAAGGTAACTCAAATCTTTTGCTGTGTTTCTCTAGATATTATTCTAGATAGTATTCATGAATTTCTGAAATTGTGGCTGTCTGCAGCAAATTTCCTAATGATTTCAAAGACAGGATTGTCAAACAAAAATCTCAATGTAGAGCAAAAATAGACAGGCACTCCATTAGATAATCTAGTGGGTGCACAACAAGTTACTTATGCAGGGGTATTAATTCAGCAGATTTAAGCACATGCCTTAATTTCATTTGGTTACTGCATGGAAAAATGAAGGTGATAGTCTAGATTAAAATTATTCTACACTGAAGTCTATCATAGTAGCGCAAGAGAGGATACCTGCAAAAATGTGATATGGGCTAGCAAGCGTAATGCAAGCCATCTATGGAGTATGAACATGAGCGTATTTTCATCTCTAATTCCTCTGATGGCTGGTATTACTGTCATCCTGTGGAACACAGCTTAAAAGCAGCATAAGTGTATTTACTTTTCACTGTACTATGCAGTTGCTCATGGGGTTTAGGTCAAATCTTAAAGCTGGGACATAACTGCTTGGCTGAGTATGTCCTCATTTTCTGTGGAAGAAAACCAGCTAGCAGAATCTGTTCCATGCTGGCTGTCAGCACATCCTAGCTCCACACACATATTTCAGAAAAGTGAGCTACTTGTAAATTGTAGTTTGTACTTAGATTTCAACATTTCTGCTATTTTTAATGTGTGAAGTAAAATACTCTTTAAACATTTTGTATGGAAGAAATAATAAACTCTTCCTAAGCTTGGGCTGTAGACACGTTTTTGGCTTGTGAATTTGTGTGCTGGACATTAAATAATGAGTTCTCTTGGCTTAACATTTTGAACACCCTGTGCTCCCTGAAAGTAATAAGCAAAGATAAAGGGAAAAGAGCTCCAAAAAATTAAAACATAAGCACGCACAGAAGCAAAATGAGAGGCAGATTGATTTCCTAAGGGCTTAAAGAAAGAAGACAAACAACTTATATTTGTGGTTGCTTAAAAAAATGTGTTTTATCTGCTTCTTCCACTTACGTATTGTGGAAACAGATTACAAAAGAAAGCAAAAGCCATAAAAGCTGTGACTGGGATTTATTACCCATTATTAACAGTTTGCTTTTCTGTGCCAGGAGGAGGACCCTTTATAGAGGACAATAATAAATTTTGAGCTTTTACAGTGTTGAGGGTGGGTGGCAGGGTCTGGGGATTTCCTCTTGGCTTTTTTGTTCTGTTAAGGTTATTCTGTGCTGCAAGCAGCATACCTGCAAGCAGAGTACATTAGATGTGCTAGTGACACAGTCTGCAGAGCTCCCATCTATCAGTGGGAAGCTTGGCTGGTGGATTTGGCCACCATGGATGGGGAGCAGTGATTTCCTTCCAAGACAGATGCAGCACTTTGTATATATGAAAGTGTAACTTAATGCCACACCAAAAATTTTCCTACTCATTGTGGGAAACAAGGCAGTGTTTTGCAGTATGGATCTCTGGTGTTGAAAAGCCTGGTTCTGTGTAGGTTCTTTAGGCACTTTTGTAGATCTGGACCATAATTGTTTACCCATTTATGACAGTCATACAGCTTAAGATGAACAGAAGTTTTAACGCACAAGTATTTGATTAGGAGCCACTGGGGAGATCTACTCTTCATATCTTAAAATCTAAATTTAATTCACTTGTAAAGAAACACAAATGAACTACCTGCAATTTACATTTGAGGAGGACCTGTATTTACAATGACAGAGAGCTATCACTGTAAAAAAGTCAATAGATATCCAAAAGAGGTTTTAAAAAAGCAAGAAGGAAGATGTTATGGTTCTTTTGTGATGGGTGAAAGGGAGAAGTCAGTTGGTATGTGATGTAACAGCTGGACTCAGTATGGAAGGACACTTTATGCTCTTTACATCTAGGTGATATAATGTTCATGTGAAATCCTGGGATAGAATTTGTCCCCCCAAAGCTGAGATTCATAAATTACTCATTGAAAGCTTGGATTTGCTTTCACTGCATCAGACACAGGAAAATCTAAAGCAAGTCCCTGAAGAATTAAAGTGTTAAACCAGCCAAATCCCTCAAATATGCAGTATATCCATGTGCTGGTTTAAGATTTCACTCTTAGTAGCATACATGTGAAAACTTCCTCTGAAGTCGGTAGAGTTATTCTCAGTTACAGTGATGGAAGAGAAAGCACAATATAACTCAGTCTGGGGAAAAACCCCTCAAAACTTTCTATGACTGAGGCAGCGAAAGTGTTTTATTATTTTGTCTGAGTAATACCTTGACATTGCATTGTTATTTTAAAATTGCTCCAAAACTTGCTGTTTCTTGAGTCGGTGGTAGCACCTGCAGGGCTGACATATGTGCGGTGAACGAGACATCTGGTCTGGAACAAAGCTGTCTTTTAGCCCAGAGTAAACGTCACTTGTTCTTCAACCACAAACAGCAGACAGAGGTAGGGATGAAAGCCAGGGGAAGGTTTCACAGCGCATATCAAAAGTATTTATAATAAGGGCTTACAGGGCATGTGATTTAATTGCCTTTCCAGAATACAAGGCATTTGTCTGCTTGGTTTTTTGTGGGTTTTTTTCTGCTTTTTTTTCCAGACACCTCGCTGTCATTAACCAGGTTTGTTTTACTAGCTGAAGATGACTTTGCAGCCCACTTCATGAAGCTATGCGGGGCAGTAACTGCGTAAAGACTCTTTTTCCTTTGCCTAGTTGCCTGCCTTCAGCCGACAGAACTGAGAGAACGTGGTTTGGTCTCTGGAGGGCTGCTGCTTGTGTGAAAGCGAGGTGCTAGCCTTACCTGCTGTGTTGACTAGTGGTGATGAAGCCTCACAAATCTCTCCCGGTGGAGGCAGCTCTCTTGGATGACTTTGCCTCTGACCTGTGAGAAGGTGCTGGGTGCTGGGGAGGGACTCTGGGGCCAGGCTGGCTATATGTCTTCTGGCAGGGATAGCTCGAATGTGGTACCCACCTGGTGCCAGTGCATCCTTGTGATGCTCCTCTCTCGCTGGCAACCTGGGTAGGCTAGTCACCTCTGTCAAGCCCACTGGACTGCAGAGCAGAAGAGGTGCCACGGTGTCAGGGGAGATTTAGCCTTGTCTCTGTGAAATGATGATGAGGGAATGGACTGCGTGATCCTCTCAGTTTATGGGGTTTGACAGGACTGTTGAGAGTTGAAGGGAATAAAACTAGACAACTCTTGATATTCTAGTCCTTGGCAGAGGGCACAATATGAATAAACTGAGATGTGCCAAAGTCAGTATTCAGCCCTGAGCCTGTCAGGTATTTTCATTGCCCCTAAAAATCTATAAAAGTGACAGGATTTGGAGTGTAAAAATTTTCTTTCACTGTGGCAACAGGATCACTGTATGGCAGAGCTGGGTGTATGACAGGGGAGAGACCACACTTAGTGCTCCATCAGTTACTTGCTATAAACAAATAACCACTGGAAGAAGGAGAGCGATCACTCATTTGGGATTGAATTTGAGTTGTGTTCGGGGTTTGGGCTTCTGGTTTCATACGGCCTCTTAGAAAGGTAGTGAAATTCGTTTTTAGACACTGACTCTTGGCAAGGTCGTTTCAGGGCCTGCTATGATAGATGGATTTTCTAGACAGAAATATATTTACAGGCTTCAGTGCAGTATGTACCTAATGGGCTTAATACATCTGGGAAGTATCAAACCTACTGTGCATACATTGATTCTGCACAGTAAGTGAGACATCCTGAGCACGTCAAATATACGGCAGAAACACAGATCATCTATGAAGTCTGCACACTAAAATCAACCCCCACACCACTTCCAAAGGATCAGACTTCCAATGTCTGCTGAAGGGCAACCTTCCTCCCCGGCAAGCATCTCTGTGGTTTCTGGGTGCTGGAGAAGCCAGAAGTCATGGACAAAAGCAGGGAATCCTCATGTTCTGCCCAGGTGACACTTCTGAGTTGGAGAAGTGAATGGCAAAAGAGAACATCTTGGAAAGAATCACTGGAGGAGAGAGGCAGGAGGTGGGACCAAAGGGATGCATGAGAGGCTGCCTGCAGATCCTAAGTGGAAGAGGCCTTTATTTCATGTTATTTCAAGCTGGTCTTGATAATTGCTTGGACAAATTTACCTGGACAGAGTTTTCCTTTTTCAGGGACGGGAAATCCAGGTAGGAGTCCTGTGCTTTTCTCTTGCTGCAGGGACACCATATGGCACAACTGAGCAGGAGATAAAAGGATTTCTTCTTGATTTTCCACTACAAACCACAGCAGGTTTTCAGCACAAACATTTCGCTGATCTGCAAATTTGGTTCATTATTAAAGCTGACTTATCTCTTAAATTCTCTAAATACTTTTTACAAGGTTGCCACTAGCATCACGTAATACGCCAATTAAAGGTAATTGAGACCTGCCAAGAATAAATGTCTTTATGTAAGACCAAAGGGAAAGGGGTGAAAAGAACAGGAAATCCTTAAAACAGGTTAGCATCACTAGTGTGGCTTTCTGTCTTAGAGGGTCAACGATGTTGATGTCATTTTATTTATGTTCAAATTTTACAGGATCTTACGAGTGTGAAAAGTTCTCCCTGGACAACCACATGCCATTTTTCATTAGTCTTATTTTGAGCCTTGTGATATAGCTTTTGATCCCTGATGATCTTCTGTTGTTAGCTGCTGTTCAAGGTGGCATGGCTGCAAGAAAACAAAACTTCTTGGTATGATGCCCATGCTGAACGAATTTAATAACTGCTTTTATCTGTAGGGTTCTTCTAAATATAGGTAGTTCTCAAAGCAGCCCCAAGGGGCATTTTTCTCAAGGTACCAATTGCAGAAGACAGCTGTCAATATATATCTCAGATTGGTTAAACACAAATAATCTGCTAAGTTACTAACTAGCAGTCTAAGACCAAGTGAAAGATCTCTGCCTCCTTTCCCATGTATCCCAGGTACCAAAAAATGAGAGCTCCTGAGGCTATAACATGAGTCACAGAGAAGCCAGTTTGGCCACAGTAAATTAAGCCTCATAATGGGCCTGTTGAAGTGTGATGACAGCTCCTGCTGGGTGATGCTAAATGTGTGAAAAGTGCTGCAGGAGAGGGCTGGAGGAAACAAAGGGAAAGCATGTTAAAATTTGCAGAGTCAAGTCAGGTAAGGACTGGAGAAATATGTGGTGCAGAGGAAAAGGTTTGCAATAAATTCTGGTAAGAGGTAGGTAATTTCTGCAGTCATATTTCTCTATGTGGTTAAAAGATTTAAAACTGAAGGCAGAATCCCTATCAGGTAAGCTGGCAAAAGGGTGCAGGAGTGAAAAGCTGCCAAAAAAGCTGTACTCGGCCCAGATGTGTCCCTGCTGCCTCTTACTGTGGTCGTTTGCCCCTCATCCATGCTTCCCTGTAAAAAGACACAGAACTAGAAAGACATTTCTGTGTCTAGCAAAATGACGTATCCGTGCAGAGCAAGAATAACTGTTTTTCAAAAGTGGAAATAGTCTGAAATTGCAAAAGGCCTTTGCAGGATACAAAAGGGATTTGGGCAGAGATTAAAATGCTCATGAATGTTTAAGAACAAAGTCTCAATAAATCCAGAAAAGAAACTTATTCTTTAAATGTAAGAAATTAAAAGCAATGAAACTTAACATTTTGGTGGATACTTGTTTTTCCAGAGTGCAACATCTCACCCCTTTGTAAACAGTAGCAATACAAGCGTAATAAAGCATGTATGTCCTTCCTAGTTTGCAGTTAGAAGAACATAGTGTTTAAAGGTGTTAGGCACAGGCATGAATACCTTCCAAGAGGTTTCCTTAGAAATGAAAGAACATGCAAATAAAAATAGGGCATGTGTTTTTATTATGGAAATTTGGATCTCATGTTTTGTATTTTTTTAAAAAGTACACACTAGTCTAAATTATTTTTGTTTATTTCATGGTTTGTGAGTTTTGGGGTACTCATTTTCAAGCCTTCCTCCACAGCAATGATGTTTGACAAATTTAATAGTTATTATTTTAATGAGCTGAGGTTTCCACCTAATCACTTAACTTGAGGATTAGGATTTAAGCACAGCATTAAACATTATGATACAGCTCTTGTTATCAGATAATGCTATTTCCTTCACAAAACTTACCAGGGAGCTATTGTGTGCTCCAGCTAGTCAAGTGAAGTAGCCTTACGTGAAAGGCTGTTAACCAGCAAAGAAAAAAATTAGCTAAAAAATGACCTGTTTTCCCATGCTTTCACAGCAGCAACATACCGATATCTCAACAGGAAAGGCAAACACACTGACTAGATGGTCTTATCTCATTTAAAGTACAGCCTTGTGATTTAGAGAAAGACATACGGTAACAGCTTTTTCCAAAGAGGAAAATCTACCAATTTAATTGGTCTACTTGTTTGATTTGAGCAAACTATCCCCTTACATGCCAGTGCAGCAGCTCAGTGATTTAGATAAAGAACTCTTGCTGGTTCACTTCCCATCAGTCCAGTCCTGCTGTGAGAGAAAACACAAGCAAACTCCTGTCTGAAAATTCCTAAGGAACCAGAGATTAATTTCATGAGGAGCGTGGCATGGGACTTAATGTCTACCAGATCCTGATGACTACTTGATGAATCCTGCATTTACTTATAGAGGGCTTAATTGATTGGACGCAAGAATATTCCATTTGCAGTGCAAACAAGTTAAAAAAGGCTTAGTTAGACATGTCTAGCAGAGTCAGATTAAACCTTGATCCTAGCAAAAGGCAGATGTTCTCCTGGTTTGTGTGACGGATAGGCAGCCTGCTTTACTGAACAACATGTCTTTTCTTATGCTTAGCAACAAAAAGCTATACTGTTCTTGCAGCAGAGTTCAATATTATAGAAACAGGGAGAACAATTTTATCTCTGCACTCCAGTAAAGTTCACATCCACCTTGTTCTGCATCCAAAGTGCTTTCTTCAGAACTACTGGGGATACCTTAGTCAAACGGTCTTACAGCAGGGCTTTAAAAATTGTACACTTTTAAAATTAAGGAAAGAAGCTGCCTTTAATAAATATTCAATTTTAAGACAATGATAAAATAGCTATTGTAATCGGTTATAAGCAATATGCCACAGAATTTAGGCAAGTCGTCTCTCCTTTTACATCTTTCAACAGATTATTTGTGGGCATTACTACTATGGATTAGGTCATGAAAACAGAAACTCCTTACCTGAAACAGCTGCTCATTTTCAACTTGACAGATTTGACTATGTAGCTTAATACTGAGACATTTTTCTAATGCACTCAACTAACAAATATTACCAATGTAAACCTCTGCACCCTGTTTATTCTACGGATGTGAATCAATTGAGAAAGGGCTGAAGGACCTAAGTTTTTTGCCCCAAATAACACCCTCCAGAAGGGTGTTATCCTCATCAAATTATTCAGTCTTTGTCATACATGGGTAAAGTTTCACTGCCCTCCCTGTCATGGTCCTCAGCTGCTTCTGCCCCTGCCCTATGACAACTGCATCCGAGCAGCCAGGTTGTCAGGTAATGCCCCAGAAGAGCTGGATGATGCCAGATGTAGTCAGTGAGGAGCTTTGCAGAGGTCACCATGTCGATATATCTTTGCAGGACCAAACATTTCAGTGTAAGTCTACCCTTATTATCATCCTCCCTGCCTTTCAGTTCTGTTTCATTTGTGGCTGATTTGTTCCTGCAAGCTCTTTGGGAGGCATATTCCTCTGCACCTGCCAAGCTTCTGTTTTTCAAGGTCGTTTTATCCACAGAAAGTGATGTTTCTGCTGTTTTCCCCAAGGACTTTCACAGAATAAACCCAATGTCATTACGCTACATTCAGACCACTGTCCAGATTTACGGTCTTGGAAACTTGTTTTGACACTGTTGTTTCTGAGTGAGGCTATGCCATCAATCTGTACAAGGGGGAGACAGTGTTTGCTATCTTCCTGTGCTGTCAGCTCACTACTTCACCTATCAATGACTGCAGTTCAGTTCAGGTTTGTGAAGCTCTGTTAAAATGTGAAGCATTCTAGAGGTGCTGAAGATTACTATTATCTTGCCCTGCAGAGCACACAGCTACTTCAATAGGACAGGTCAGTCCAAACAGGTCTTGGCAGTGCCTGGATAGGTAAACAACAGCAACCACTCCTTGCATTTGCTTCTGCAAGCAAAGGACAGAGCGGTGTCTGGCTGAAGATCATCCTTTCTGCATGTGCTTCTCTAAAATACCTTGGATCACGATATAAATTGCAGGAAGAAAGCTAAAGAAGCTGTCTATATTCACATTTCTTTACATCCCTGTTCCCTCTCCATGTATATAGCAAGTGCAGAGAAACTACACTTGCTGTGATTTCTTTTGATCTTGCACTGGCACCTGCTGGTACGGGGAACTGGAGGCACTGAATGAATGGTGGTACAACAACAGTCAGCTACAGCAAGGTTAGGGAACATGGGGTTGATGGGCAGAGGTAGGCACATACTCATCATTCTGCTTTCTTCAATCCTGTCTCTAATCCTTATAGTGTCTAAGTTGAGAAGTAACAGCTGTGAAAAAATAATAGCAGTTCCAGGATTGCTTTCTTGCCTCCCAGAAAGCCTTGTGCAAATGCAGTGCAATCAGCATTTCAAGAAACACATGTATTTTTTTCTTCAAGGAGTCCTGGAGGTATTTACACCTGAAGTGCCCTACCTCATCTCACTGCTAAAATGGGGTTGTACACTGTGTGCTTGGAAGATTTTTTCTGTTTGATTGTTTACTTGAAAAAGTTACAAAAAATAGCTTACCACATCCTCACACCCACAACAGCCTTTTTCTTGCACCTACTACAAAACATGCATAGGCAGTACAACTCATGGTACCCAGCTCAGTGGAGGGGTGAGAAGTTTGCCCAGACTGCCCCAGCTCCATGTGCGGTCACTGAAGAAAAATAGTTAAGGCATCTACTATAAGACTGGATTCATTCACCCTAACTAAAGCATCTAGAATTCAGCCCATGTTTAAGGATTTTTCAAAGCTATTGTATATACACTGCTAACTTATGGCAGATCTGCTTTCCCAGCAATATTCTTCCCTACTTTGCCTATGCCCAAAGCCAATTCTGAGTCATGGTGTGGGTATTTCTTTGAGAAGGATAGTTTAAATTTCCCGTAGCAGCTTGACATTTTTAATTACATAGCATGTACAGAATTACTAGACTGAGCATAATATGCCAAGTCAATAAGCCATGTATTACATTTTTAACCTGAGGCTTCAGAAATCCATGTATTTTTGTAGGTGTGTTTCCTGTACGTGCTTTGAAGCCCAGGACATATATAGCTTAAGGGAACTGTGCAACCTTCTTTAGGTTGCACAGGCAGTCTTGTGAATAAATGGAACTTACAGCTTTGGTCCACACCTACAATAATTTTCCTGTGGTTGGGAAATGTTCCTTTTTTCAAGTACATGTGAGCATGAGATATCTTGGAGGAACAGAAGTAATGACTCCACTTCATGGCTTGACTCCAAAGGGGGCACTTTTGACAACAGAGACTCTGCCCTGCATTTATACCTGAAGAAGAGGCGCCCACATCTACTCTTCGTTTTCGGAGTTACTGACATTTTGTGACACAAAGTGAATATGAAGCCAAGTAAATGTATTCTTTGCCCAAGAAAAAGAATTGTCTGTGTTTCATTCCCTTGACGATGGAATGAAAAAAATATTGCAGTTTTACCAAGATGTTTTCAGCCTGACAGCTAGCATGCCCCTCCCTGGGAATACACGGGATGGAGAAGCTGCCATCTCCAGCACCATTGCCAAGACAGGAGTTACCATTCTTCTATACTTTTTGACTTAGCACAGACTTCTTGACCTCCATCACTCAAAGTGAGCTGGTTTAGCAAGACCCAGTCTGTATTTAAATCCTTCAGGCCAACCCTGGCTCATTTCAGCTGGGACAAGCAGGAGTTGAGAGGGCAGTAACCTGCACAAGCAGCCCCAGGTGAGGACATGCAAGGACATGCCTCAGCAATGACGTGTATGGATGCGTGTGCATGGGGTCTCCCAAGCTGGAGTGCCTGGCAGGCAGACTTTGCCTGGGAGGAAGATAGGGTGCATCGTTTGTTCGGCCCTTTGGGGAATTAGCAAGGAAAAGCCTCTGGGAGATCTCAGTCTAGCAAAACATTCAAGTACCTGTTAAATTTCAATCAAATCAATAGCTTGTTGACTTTGGTGTGAGTAATGATGTGCCAGTGCTTGGCTGGATTCAGGTTTGAAATATTAATAGCTGCCCAGTTTTGTGTATTCTAACTCAGGTAAGTGTGAAGAAAATGGCAGGTGATACTACCCCTAACATGAAGGCTATTAAACTTGCTCTGGAAGAAAAGGGTAATTGCTGTTCCAGGTGGAAAACTAAACATCTGTTTTGCGTAAGAACATGTTTTACAGTTTCCCCTCCTTGCTCACCTTAGGATACTCTGCCATTACTGTATTCCATTTGCCTTCCCCACCTCCAGGTCTCTTCTACTTGTTTTTCTTCCTTGTTCCACTGCTCTGGGAACTGGAGTCAAAAGGAAAGCAGAGCCCCTTTGAATCTGCAGCAGGCTGGATTAAATGGGACAAGCAGCCCTCCCTCCCTCCCTTCCCCTGCCCTGCTGTTTGCAGCTGAGTGATAACATCAGCTGGCCCTTGCGCCTTGCTCTGTTCTATGTGTTTTCTCTTCTCTTCTTTTTTTTTTTTTTTTTTTGTTTTGTTTTGTTTTGTTTTGTTTTGTTTTGTTTTGTTTTGTTTTTTAACTTGTCACTGGATTTAATTCCACATGCACCAGTGAACAGCAGCCACTGATGCTTGACCTAACCACTACACCAGAAAAGCTTTTATACAGGCTGCAACCTGAGCTCCTGCAAACACATTTCAAACCTCCAGCTGGTCAAGGTGCACTTCCACTCACATTTCCTTTTATCAGAGGGCTGCAGGAGATCATGCTGAGCACATTATTTACTCTCCTCTGTATGCAGCCTTGCTTGCCTGTATTATCAGGGGTAACATTTTATATAGGAGGTTGCCACCCAGTAACTAAACACAAGATAAGCAGTCGTGGGCAAAAAAATGCTTGATCTTTACAGAACATAGTAAGATCATTAGGGGATCACACACTGTTCACTTACCCAAATGAGCAGGCAGGAGCCAAGTACCAGAAGATTCTTTGCACCAGTATTGTCTCCCTGTTCATTTTCAACCATTTTTGGCAGCATAGCTGGGAATCCACATGGGTAAAAAGTGTAAGTGCCAGGATCCAGCTCCCCGAAAAGACATCACCGGGTTTGGTGGTAAGACATAATAGCTGGTGTGGCTTGTTTGCTGTCTGGTGTTACTGGAAAGGACTTTGAAAAGGAGTCTGATCCTCAGCACAAGCTGGCACTCGACATTACTTCTCAATCCAAAGCAGGAAGGTAAGCAAAACCAAACACCATGAAAAGGCCAAAAGGAGCAGAGGAAAACCACATGTAAATATGCAGGAGGAACAGGAAAAGGCTATCAGGGCTGTTTCCTCCAGAGTTTCTTCACTGCTGTTATTGGCTGGCAAGAAGTCACTTTTGCAATGAAGTGGCTGGGACTTGGGTTGTGTCTCATGGGCAGGCTGGGGAGACACTGCTCCTCCTTCCCCAGTGACTGCAGAGGAGGGCAGTGAAGCTCCGTCTTAGCCTCCGCTGTGAGGCACGAGTCCAAGCCTCTGCCTCTTTTGTTGACATCCTGTAGTTTGTTGACACCCGTATATTTAGCAAAGAAACAAAAATGTCCTTGCAATGTGTGGACATGATAGGCATTCACTTGCTCTGGGTCTCTGCAGAGAACTCCCATCTGGTATGCATCCTTCTGCATTGCACCACTTCGGGGAAAATTATAGAGCTCCCTCTTGCATTGCAACCATGTTATGTAAAGCATCTGAATATGCCACCCTCTGAGAAGATGTGCCACCTCCAAGAAACTCATTCAGATATTTCAGATATGATAATGACCCGTTTAAAATACTAATTAAAACTGGATGAGTTTCATATCTCCCCCAGCTTTAGAGAAGAAAAATCACAGGTCAAATATAAATTTCATAACTGCTTGATAAAGCCTCTGCAGGAAGGAATTTGGCAGAGGGCATCAAGACCAGGCGCTTTCGAGCAAATGAAAGAACCTAAAGCAAGACTTTGAAGTCTGACCTTCAGAATGTATAATAATACACTGGATGACAAAGGTAATAAGTACCACAGAGAGGGACAAAATGTATCTAATTAAGCAGTTTTAGCCACGCTTTTCTTTTCAAATACACTTCTTACCAGAAGGATTTTCAAACTTATCATCACAGCTTTTCAGTGATGTTAGTTCTGAAAATACTGCTTTATTTTGCTCCGTACAAAGCAGCGTATCTTCAGTTATTTTACCGTCACAATCCACTTCTGTGGTGTCGTTTGCGTTACAGGAGTGGAAAGGCCTGAGAGAGCAGTGACTAGTGATAGTTGTCACTTCACCTAGAACTATGGGCCAAGCGTGTTCTTCTGAGCTTTATGTTAAAATCAATGGATAAACTAGTTGGATAGGCACTGCCATGTGATCAGGAACCCCAATTTCTTCATCTCCAGGTGGACAGACTAAAAAGTGTGTTTTCTTACTCTTGCTGTCTTCCCAGAATCACAGAACAGATGAGTTGGAAGGGACCTTTGGAGGTCTCTAGTCTGCCCCCCACCCCCCTTTATAATAGGTTGGCTATAAGTTTAAGTGATAAGATCACCCTGAACTTTCCCTTCTCCAGGCTGAACACTACCAACTCTCTCAGGCTCTCCTTGTAGGACACATGCTTTAGTCCCCTCATCTTCCCCACGGCCCTTTGCTGGCCTCTCTCCAGTATGCCTGTGTCCCTCTTGTACTGGAGAGCCCAGAACCAGACACAGTACTCAGATGTGGTGTCAGCAGTGTTGTGTAGAGGGCAGGGTCACCTCCTTTGACCTGCTGGAAACACCACTTTTAATGCAGCTCAGGAGTTTCTTGACCTTTTTTGCTACAATGGTGCATTGCTGGCTCATGGTCAGTTTGTTGTCCCCCAGGATCTCCCACTGCCCTTCTCTGCAGATCAGCTTTTCAGTTGGCTGACTCCCAGAGTCTACGGATGCATGGGGCTTTTCCTCCCCAGGTGCAGGACTTTGCACTTCCCCTTATTGAAGCTCATGTGATTCCTGACAGCTCTTTTCTACAGCCTGTTCAGGTCATGTCCCTCTGAACGACAGCACAACCCCCTGGTGTATCAGCCACTCCTCCCAACTTTGTATCATCCGCAGTCTCACGAGCCTTTAGTCTGTCCCAGCATGCAAGTCATTAATGATGGTACCAGAGGCAGTCTGAAAAGCCCTGCGAAAGTCAAGATGAACATCCACTGCTCCCCCATCACCCACTGAGCCATTCACTTCATTGTAGAAAGCTATCAGGTCAAGCATGATTTACCCTTTGCAAATTCTTGCTGATTACTCCCAGCCACTTTCTTTCCCTTCATGTGTTTGGAAAGGTTTTCCAGGATTATTTGATCCATCACTTCTCCTGTGATTGAGGTGAGGCTGCCTGGGCTTTAGTTCCCCAAGTCATCCTTCTCACCCTTCTTGAAGACAGTGACATTTGCTCTCTGCCAGTCCTCCTGAACCTTTCCCAGTTGCCATGACCATTGAAAGATAATGGAAAGCAGCCTTTCAGTGCCATTGGTCAGCTCCCTCACCACTCATGGGTGTATCCCATTAGGTCCCATGGACTGTGTCTGTCCAGTGTGTTCACACATTCTCTAAATGATTCTCCTCCAGCAAGCAGCCTTTTTGGTTCAGTCTTTCCCACTGGTCTCAAGGCCCTGGGATTGCTGAAGGCCAGTACCAGTAAGGACCAAAGTGAAGAAGCATTTGGTATCTCAACCCACCGACTACTTGTCCTTTGTCATGAGGTCCCCTGCCCCATTCAGCAGAAGGCCCACATTTTCCCGGTCTTCCTTTTGCTGCTGATACACCTGTTGAAGACCTTCTTGTTGCCCTGCATGTCACCCACCAGGTTTAATTCTAGGTGGGCTTTGTCTTTGCTGACCCCATCCCTGCATATTCAGGCAGTGTCTCTGTATTTCCTTTGGGTTACCTTTCTCTGCTTCCACCTCCTGTTTGTTTCCTTTTTGTGCTTGAGTTTAGTGAGGAGTGGCAGTCCTGCCACCTTTGCTTTTATACTTGCTTATCAGGAAGGACCATTCTTGAGCTCAGAGAAAATGAACAGCTTTCCTGGATCTCTCTTCTCTCCATGACTGTATCCCACACAATTCTTCTAAATAGCTCTCTGAATAGGCCAAATTCTGCTTTCCTGAAGACCAGGGTTGGGATCCTGCTTTTTGCCTTGCTCCCTCCTCTCAGAATTCTAAACTCCGCCATCACGTGGTTGCTGCAGCCAAGGCTGTCCCCTGACTTTCACATTCCTGATCAGTTCTTCCTCTTTTGTAAGCATGAGGTCCATCAGGGCACCTCCCCTGACTAATTCTTGTTTCTGAACTGCGTAGTCCTCAGTGGATGAAGGCAGCTAGGTCTCTGCTGGTAAAGCCCAGGAATGGATGATGAGGCAAACCTTACAGGCACTGGCCATGGACAGGGAGGCGTGGCAGAGGCAAGGTGGGTTCCTCCACATTCCCCATTCCTTGCCTGAGCTCTTGGTTCGAGGATCCAGCACAGCTGTGCAAAATGATCTTGTATAATTTGTGCTTCCAACGCACGGCATGAAACCTTTTCCCACAAGGCACCCACAGCAAGGCCATTCTGGCACTGGCCCCGTGCCCCAGGTGCCTGTTTCACAAACTGTCCTATGTAATAGTAACTTGCAAGGCTGGAAAAGGGTGAGACAAAGCACAGATGGCTTGAGGAGCTTTAGGTAAGGGAACAGACAAGCCTGATATCCCAGGAGCTTTATAGTGCATATGTCGGCAACCAATGCTAATACATAGAGAGCACGTTTGAAATTCTGGAGGCTTTTATGTATGGGATCAATTAAGTCATTTTATGTAGATGTGTGTGTGCTCTGGATGAGCACTTGATGGAGGAAAAGTGAGGGCTGCTGAATTGTAAGATGAAAAAGGCCACTTTCAACAAATAAAAGGTCATGCTGGATGCTGTGACTGGCTGAGGAAGAGGAGGCAGACTTGCATCTGGTTCCCCGCCCTGTCCAGAGTGTATGCATCAAGCTCTGCAATTGAGAAAAAACTCCCGGAGGACATCAGAGAGGCTTTCCAAACTGAGTGCTGCAAGAGGTGGATTTTGAATGGTCCATTATAAATTATGACCAACACTATCTGAATTTGTATCACATGCTTCCCTCATACTCCCAAGACAGAAGTTGCCATGTTAAAACCTGTTAACACCAGTACTTCTGCCTGGTCTTGGGACTCACTCTTTTCTTTTCCTACTTCTTCCAAGCCACTTTTCCCAACTGTCAAACAGTTTTCTTTTCTGTCCTCTCTTCATACTTGATTTCCTCATCTTGTGCCATAACAGCACACAGCAGAGTGGATGTACTTTTCAGCCTTTGCTTAATATTGCCTCTCACTGAAAACACCTGCCTATGTGGAAACGCATTTCTGATTGCATACAGTTTGCCTAACCTAAGTTCCTGAACTGTATGTAAGTACCTGATGGTTGGTGAAGCAATCCTGCTCAAATGAGGACTTCACAGGGCACTAGTTTTCACTAGTTTTTCAGACTTCTCATAAAGGAACTCAGACAGATCTGCATGCCCTTCTGAATCACTTGCCCTCTGGGGGATGTCCTCTGTGCCCCAGCTGAAGTCGTCTTGGACTCCATGTGCCATCACAACAGTGACATGCTTTCTGCAGACTGACGTGTCACTTGGGCACTGGTGGAAGATGGTCTTTCCTGTCCTCAGGCTTTGAGTTGGGTGGAGGAAAAAGCCTTTATTCCTCACTGAGATGGGTGACATGCTTCTTGCAGACTCAGGGATACCTTTGGGGCAGGTGTGGTTTTCCTGCATGGGGACCCAAGTGCAATGTACGCCTAACCTGGTGCCCCAGCAGTATGGGGTGCCTGTGTGGGGCACTTCAGTGCCATCCATGGAGCTAAGCTGAGACACCAGTACAGGTGTATAACCATGGTAGCAATTTTTACATGTATCTATCCATCTTTATCTAAGGGACAAAAGAATATTAATATTTGTGAATAGTTTTGCACTCCACCTGTTGCTCAAGGCTCTGTCCTTGCTCCCAGACTTTGCAAAACTCCCCTCCAAATCACTGATCTCCTTGGAATACCTTGTATTTTATTGCTTGATTATTTTACATGTGCCCTATTAATTAGCCATGGCTAGTATGTACCTGTTTGTGCACTGCACTGACTGCGCTGTAACATGCACATACCTGAATATTATATAGCATGATTACTGGTGAGTTCTTCTTAAACACCAACTTGGCTGGTAGCAAGATTGAGTGCAGTTATCTGGGTGACCTAAATTGCTCCATGAGCTGGGGCTGCTAAGAAAGAGTGAATAAGTGATTGCATTATGAAATCATGTTTTCTCTTGTGTAGCTAAAAATGGCTCTAGCCAAATCACAGGGGCTCTGTTTGCTTTGGGGTGTGGTGAGCTTGTATACTTGCAGTTTCTCACAGGAAAGGAATAAAATAATCCCTTCTCTGAAGGGCTACTTCACTGAATTTTAAGAGGATTGGGCAAGAACCTCATCTTCTTGCTGAAGAAAACATTTGCTGGTTGTGTTTACCCTCTCTGCCAATGACATTTTCTCAACTGTTTCATACGAAAGGCTTTTACAACCACTGTTAGGAGGCACTGCAGGTGCCTGCAGCCGGAGCTTGCCTGCTGTACCATGAGCAGAGTCTGGCAGCTCCCAACAGCCCCTGGCCTGCAGCAGCAGCACCAGCAGAGCAGCTGCATTGAAACACCAGCCTGGAAGGTGCTGGATGTTCTAAATTTTCACTGATAACATGAAGGACCAACATGTTTCAGGTTTTCAGGAGAATTTTCTGCATCCAAGGGATACAAAAAATAGTGACTGTTCCGGTAAGATCGGGATAAATCACCTGTTAGAAAAGAAAGGAAAATAAGATTGCTTCTAACACAGTAAGCAAGCACTGCATGGCTTTGCACCTAGGTTTTGTACAGATCTTGTTTTTCTTGTTCCCAGTGAATATACATGTAAGGCCTTTAACTGGTTGAGCAAAATACCAAGGAGTAAAGGGACTGTTCAAAGCATCATTTTGAGATACTGTGGAGTGGATTCTTGAATATCCCAGACAAAACTGAACTAAACTCCGTAAAGACATTTAGATACATCTCCTGTTGTTCCATGGCAATGATGATTTTCTACTGTGATAAGAGCACATCAAATACAACCTTCCTTCAGAAGAGGAAGAAAATATTTGAAGTCATCTTCCAGGTATCAGGGAAGTCATCAAAAGTAACTGTGGGGTTAAAACACCATCTTCCCATTTCACATTTCCTGCCATAAGTGAAGACTAAGGATTGGATAAACTCTTTATACTGGGAATCACGGAGCAAATGGAGGGAGAAACTGGAAAAGTGCATTTATTAGTAACTATAAAACTTTTTTTTTTTTTTTTTGAGACAGCACCCATTTGTGTTTCTATGTGTACTTAGGGTCATGGTAGCTCAATTGCAGCAAAAAACCATTGTCCTCCGTAGAGCACTATTGGGTAGGTTTGTGGCTTATGTGACTCTAGAGAAGAGCCTTTGATATTCTTTCCAGCATCCCAACTGACAAGTGTGTAAAGTTCATTTTGATTCATGGGGCACTGGGGGAATCCCTGCAATGCCAAATCCAATATTCTGCCGTTGTTTTCCCCTAAAGATAACAAGTTTTACATTTGTTTCTATCTCTCTTGAAAAAATAATTGCAGTCCTAATTCTCCTTCCAGTGAAGTGACAGTGAGGTTAAATGTCTCAGTGGCCACAGATTTTGCTGCTACTTCTCAGAAGAAAGCTCTCAAAATTATCAGCTTAAAGCTTTCAAAATCGTTGAAACCAAATATTTCAGTGGTTCCAGCATTTTGGTCTTATAGAAAATTAAAATAAAATCCATTCATATTTAGGATTGCTTGAATTTCCACAGTAAAAAAATTACTTTCCCAAGTTGGAAATTTTATTTTTTGATAGTTCTGAGATAAAAGCTTCGATTGTTTTGCCAGTGTGATGTGTTCCATAACAATAATCCTGTGATTAGTTAGTATTTAAGGGGTATATCAATACTGCGAAGAGGTTATCAATTTGTCCTTTCACTTTGGCTTATTGCCTAATTAGGAACATGACTTTGATCACCTTCCACTTCAGCAAGCTTTGGTGCTTCTGTTATGTAAACACATGTGGAAATGGCTGTACGTATCACAATGATTATTAAACCATTAATGTCTGCAAACTCCAGAAATGTTTGTGTCATGATATTCATTTTAATTGCTAACCAGACAGTGTTAATTAGGGGAAATCCATGATAGTGTAATTGGTCTGTAAGTCCTTCTTTCACAGTGGTGAAAGTCCCTTAGGAATGTCACTGAGGAATTCTCAAGAGAAATTGCTCCTAATTGGTGACACATAAAACTGAATGGAAAGAGATATAATAAATTAATGATAAAATCATTCAGAACATTAGTCATGTTTTAAAATTATTTATATGTCTGCCTCCCATTCTGCGTATTCATCTATTCTTTCATATTGCTCTCCAAAAAGTGAATGGTATTTCTAATTCTGGAGAAGGAAAGGGTTCATATGTAGCTCTGTCTCATGTTTCAGGTTGTTGCCAGTATTTTCAGATTTATTCACTTTTTATTGGTTGATAGATCAGTAATCGGATGAGGGATGTGTGTTTACAAACAGGTCTGCCAAAAAAAACACCCCCAAAAAAGACAGTGAAAGAAGAGAGGAGAAATGTTGATGTATTTCATAATTCTGTTGTGTGCTTGTATCTCTTAGAAGAGTGAATCTTTATCAAAAAGAGACTGGAAAGATTTGTCATTGTGAACTGTGCTCTTATTGATTTTGAAAGTTAGGTTCAAATCTGTACAAGCATTTGGTGATATAATGCACTTTCCCTCCAGCACTGCTAATATTGAAGCATTGAAAGAACAGTGAAAGCCTACACTGAAATCTAAATACTGAAGCATGTTGAGCCTATATTTTAAAATACTATGTTTATAATCAGGAATCCAAAGCAAAATTCTCAAAATTTGGCATTACCAACTACAGGAGACACATTGTCAAGAAGGGATGGGGTCCTATCCGGCATTTCTGCAGAACTGAGCTGTCAGACATGTCTGAAGTTAGCCTTTCTGAATCACATTTATTAAAAATCCCCGTTCACTTTTGAAAAGTTTGGTTCTACACACATTTAACCAACAAAATGTGACCTCTTTTTTTTTTTTTTCTTTCAGAATTAGAGAACTTTCACAACTGTTAATGCCTTTAATTAGGACTGTGGTTGAGTAATTAAGTTGCCCAACTATAGATCAAGATATCTAGCAGTATTTTGAAAATGTTGGCTTTGTTTTAACTTGTGCTTGTTGTCTTTACTGTAGCTGCCTGTCATTTTTTTACATATCTTAGAATGTAAGCTGCTTTTGCCGCGAATACATTATTGGTTTGTGTTTGTGCTGTATCAAGCAGCGTGGGCACTTAGGGACGTGGGGTTTGAAGGCATTCCTGTGCTGGTGCAGGGAGCACCATCCTACAGCTTTGACTGGGATCTGAGCTGTGTGCGTGCATTTCCCACAGCACAAAGCCTGGTACAAAGTAGGTGGCTTCCTGGTAGATTCACAAAAATACTGGAAGTCGTCCCAGTTACGTGTTTTGCCCTTTGCAGTTTTTAATCCTTGTCAATTTAGTCGTTTTTTCTTCCACAGAAAGCACGTGGATTTTCTAAAGCAAATAAAATTAAAATACTGATCCATTTAGTCCAGTATCTTATCTTCAGAAGTAACCAGTTCAAGAGACTTCAGAGGAAGGATTAAATGTATGCCAAAGAGAAAAGAGCCCTTAGGTCTGAAGAGCTGAGGAAAGGAGCTGAAAAGCTATCAGAAGGTCACCAGTTAATTTTTATTAGACAATATTAAGAGATATTAGCGTCTTTTTTAATAACCTATTATTGTTACAGCACTTTATTTTAATAATAAAATAACCATTATTCCCTCTTTACCAATCCTCCCATGACATAATATCCCATATCTATCACCAAACTGTTTTTTCCATCCCTTTGATCAGCAATTCCCTTTTAAACTATCTCCTCTCAGCTCCTTCTTTGATCACCTTTGACAGACTGCTAGACTATGGAGGACTAGCGTATTTAGAAAAGCAAGGAAAATCTCAGGATACAAAACACAGTTATATGAAATACGATGTAGACGTGTCTCCAAAGCAGAAAGTCAGAATAAAAGATATATGTGCTAGTGCAAGGAAATAGCAGAAGCAAGAAAAATTGGTTGGTGTCTCTCTGGTGCTCAGTTCATACTTTGCCTTGGGGTTTCAGCAAACAGCATCTGCATGAACCTTGATGGCTACAAATCAATAATATAGATCTCATCTGCAAACAGATGCAATCTCTGCCCCTTTATGGGAGGAGCAGCTAATACCTCAGGCAAATACAGGGCATGAGTTTCAGGTACACCTAGTGTATGCCCTGGGGAGCGTTGTGTAACCTTGCGAGCAGCCTTTTTTTCATAATAAGCACAATGACAAATCCAAGGGTCAGATATGAGGGGGCAAGACTGCTGGGGCTGGACAAATTTGGGAGCAAAGTGTAAAATAATTAGTTCTTAAATGGTTTATGAAAAGCATGTAAGCAAGACTTTTAGAAGAGTATTGTTTCTTAGGAAGGACAGCTGGGTATGTGACACCCTTGAACTACCAACAGGTCATAGGCTTTTTTAAAAAGTATTTTATGGATTTCTATTTTGTAGCCACTTTTATTTCAGCCTGATGTTGCCTGCAATTCCTTCTCCTTTTTTTGGTTTGTCTTTTCCCTGTTTTTCCTTTATAGTTCTCTTTCAGAGATAACAAATTTTCCCTTTAGCATCAGCATGTGATTTCTCCATTTTGATGGCATTGTAATTTCTTTTTGCTTCAGTTTTCCATCTGGAAATAAAGATAGCATTGCATAATAATCTGAGAGGATGTTACAAGGGTCCCTGGATGATTTAAGATGTGATGCTTCATGACAGACTTAGCTTTCATAAAAGTAGGCATAAAGCGATATCTAGAGATAGGACTTGTACCTTTAGAAAAAATGATAGCTAAAAGTGAAATTGCCTTTACTTCCCTCTCTGCTTCGAACTGTATAATGTTAAATACAAAATGTTTTTTCACAGCACATGTAAATCACAAGTTTTTGAGGGTCGCACAACTGTGAAAACTGCGAAGAGACTCAAACTGTTGTTCCAAAGTATCTGAACACTTAGTTACACATTAACAGCTACAGTAGTTGTACATTCACATATTAAGATATCATCCAATTTTAGAGTTAAAATGAAAGCTTCCTTTTCAGTGCATTACCACTGAAATAAGCATGTACATTTTTTCCAGAAGAAGTAATGAATCTTTATATAGCACTCTAATGGCCTATAGCGTATTTGGCTGACTGGAATGGTAACAAATATTAAACTTTAGCACACTTCAGAAAGTGTGTGTATATATTGAAATTCTAAGATTAAGAGGGTACAGTGGCTACACTCAGTAGTGCTAGTACAGAATATTTTGAATTAATGGTATAATGAGAGCCCTCTAAAACTCATCACAGCAGTTCTGGCCCTTACCTATAACAAAAAAAAACGGTTGTTACACATTGAATGCACTTCCAAACTATTCCTTCCTCCTTACAGTTCAGCTGAACAAGTAATGATTAAATACACTCAACTTTTCCATGATTCACCCCCCCAAAAAAAAACCCAACCCAAAAAACAACTGAAAATGAGCCTATTTCTGTGCGTGCCAGATGCTCTAGGCATACTGCTTCTTCTGCTATGTATATGATGTTTTGTTTTGACCTGTGGTTGTTCTTCCTGGCAAGAATACATTGATTTTCACAGATTTATAATTTTGTTGGAAAGCTGAATCTTTTTTTTTTTTTTTTTTTTTTTTGGGGGGGAGGGGATTTGTTCACTACTTTTGTGAAAAACTCAGGTTTCATTGTGAAATATTTTTGTTGGAAATTCTTTGACTAGACTTACCGTTTAGATATTTAGATTTATGTACACTGATGACTCACACCTCCTTCCCCCACTGATTTTCAACACCTTTGCTATTGTTTTCATGAGCTGCTCTTTCCTCTTTCATTCTGAAAAAATACAAAAGCAGTTGTAATCAATCCTTGACTTGCTTTTCTTTGCCTTTCCAGCATGTGCTCTAATTTTTTGGCTTAAGACACAGCTTTTTTTCTGAAATAGGAGCACACTTCTTGATTTTCCAGGTTTGTCTTCTGTGTTGCTCTCCATCAAGGGGATATACCAAATGTCACCACGGCTCAGTTAGCACCACTTTAACCTGCAGGTTGAAAGTTTAAAATAACTTAAGAAAAGAGACTGAATGGAGCAGACAATGGAGAACTTGTTCTAGACAGCCACACTTCACGGAAGTTAATTAATATGCCAAATGTTAAGTTTATCTTTAACTAACTTGCCTTATTTAAAGAAGTAAGCACACATTTTATACTTTCCCTCAATGTTAGGGTACCACCGTGAAGCCACATTTCCCAGCCTGGGGGCACCTGATGTCCTTAGCCAGCCACACTGGGACTTCCTGCCAATGACCATGTTGGCTCTGCAGCATTTCTTCCAGGGAACTTCAGTTTTGACAAATTTGGGGTTCAGCAAACTGAAGCTTCCTCCAGCCACACCTGGGCGGGGATTTTCAGAAACACTGACTGAAATGTTTTTTCTCAATGAAGGATGGAAAAAAAATGACAGCCCCTCCCTAAAAAGACCAGTAGACTTTATGGCTTCAGACAGACACTGCATTCACAATGTTATGTTATGAACATCAGTTGAGGGTGGGATTGCTCTTGTCTAAGTTTAACTGGCCAAAGGTTAGTAGTCTAGCCTAAACTAGTCGTCTAGTCCCCCTCTGTAATCAGTAGTGAAATACAGGCATCTCCAGAGGTGATTCATTCGTTGTACCCACATCTATCTAAAGATGGGATGACTCACCGACTGCAGAGGGAGCTGCTCAGGGGTTAAAATTGGGTGAGCTGTATTGTGCTGCTGGATACTGTTTGTGTTAGCCTGCCCCCATAGCAAAGCTACCTACAGGCTAGGCTGCATCACCTCTCATTTGGAGCAGGGTAGGAGCACGCACCTGGACAGTCACAGCAGCTCACAGGACAAGTGCTGGCAGGTTCGGCTGCCATAGCCGAGTCATGTGGCTGAACCCTTAGTACCAGCAGCTGTTTGTAAAACTGGCTCTGAGATACCTCTGATAAAGAGAATTATGACTCAGGCAGGTTGTGAGTGCTTTTGAAATGTTACACCATTTCAAACGGCTCAAGCTATTACCAAATATCTTGGCACCCCCTCTTCTTGACTGCAGTGTCACATGGCTCTTTCTAGCTGCAATTACTACCAATACTTAATTGATTACTTCATTAAGCACAATGAGAATCTTTGAGCCTGAAAAGCAAAGCATTGTGTATGTCAGCATCTAGTCCCTACGACTTCATTAAAATCATTCTCACATCAGCTTTGTTTTGCCTTTGAAGCTCATCAGACTCGCACAGAATAGCAGACCCATCCCAACTATAAGGAACCTAAATAGTCTACATGATCTTTCACTTTATTTCTGATGATTTTTTCTTGCATCCTCCACACAACTGAAAACTCCATCATAGCTACATCTTCTTTCCACAGTCTGGGAGCTTTTCCAGTTCACCTCATTCCTTGTGTGTTTAATTTTTTGAGAATCCTCCTTGAACTGATTTCATTTTCACCTCCTTGTTTAGCTACTTTGCTCTTAGTTCTGATGGATTTGTTGCTGTCCAGCACACCTCTTCCTTTGGAATGCATCCATTTACGTGTGAATATTTTGATGTTTCTATTGCACCATCCCATTTTATTTCATTCAGAACCGCCTGTGTTTACTTCCTGCTCTGATGGAATTTGTTGTCTTTGCTTTATGTTTCATCCTTGGTCACAGTGGCAAAGGTGTAATCCTGACTGTGCAGACACCATCGGCTTGTCTCCAGCTCTGTCTTTGAGGTTAGTCACAACAAAGAGAAGCTCCACGGGAGGCTGTGCAGGCTGCAGGAAATTGCTATCACAGGGTTCTTAGTAATGGGAGTATTTATACTGGGCAATGTTTATGTTTTGCAGTCATTTTGCAGACCTTATAATGCTACCTACTATACACCTACCACCAAACACAGCACGTACCAGTGGCCAGACACACCACAAACTGTAAACTCCTTGCAGCACTTCTGCCTCCTCCACCGAACCGTGAACTTGGATGAAGGCCAGGCTTGAAGCAAAATGTAAAGTGGAAAACTGGTGTCCTTCTGTTTCTTGCCCAGATTCAATAACTGAACAGTCCTAAATGTTCAGACATTTTTGATCTTGATCATAACTTTGTTTATAGAACTATGAAAAGGTTTTCTTTGAAAAGAAATATACCTAGATATACCTTGAAAAGATATATACATGGAAGAAAGTTGAGAAAAATCAGTAGAGAGCAAGTACAGGAATCTGGTAATTGTTTGTTTTAGTTTAAGAATGAGCTAAATCATTTTAAGCTGGACTCAATCTGGTAATATATATTTGCAATCTATTTAGAAGGGCAAATACAGGATTTTTTGGAATGGCAGAGCATTCACTTAGATGAAAAAAACAGGTCCTCGAACTTACTGGTAGCTATTACTGAGAGGATGAGCTCTAGTGAGCGATTTTAGGGTCCAGGTCAACCCCCCTTCTCTCTAGCAGGCCTTCTCTCACAGCAGTTCCCACTCCTTCGTCGCCTCCTGCCACATGGATGGGACAATACCTGAGAGGATGCCCAGTAAGGGGAAGCGCTCAGTCACTGAGGCAGGACTGGAGGTGGTTGGGGTGTTTTATTTTGCACTTCAGCACACTTCAGAGGCTGGATCTGCAGCTGACAGATGGTAACTAGCTCAACGGCAAGGCCATCACATTTGATAGCAGGATCTCATTCCATGGACACATTTCAGCTAAATGAACGTTTCAGAGTTTCAAATCTTTTCAGCTGGCTTTCTGTTCAGCTAAAAACTGTGGCAAGTTGACTTGAACTGAGCAGAGAGGATTGCTGAAGTACAGTTGTGCACGTGGAGGTTTGCAAAGCTTTTGAATCAATTTTATTTTACAGTTAAAGTAATATAAATAGATTTAAATCCGTACTTGTAATTAAAACAACACAGTTCCCTGTGCCTCCCAACTGCGGGCAAAATCTGAGTTTGACTCTGTAAGGAATCATCCCTTTTGCAATTTCCTGCAGTGTCCCCAGATCTTGCCAGCTCTGCTAAACCATTAGACGTGCTGTAAATGCATTTTTTTCGGTATTTTGAAGAAAGTGTGCTGATAACTTTGGAAGCTTTTTTTCATGTTTGCTTTATTTGAGTGTATGGGTAAGTATTTAGAGTGTGGGATTTACATGTTATGCACATGATGAAAGAAAGACAGAAAATACATCAAATTGTGTAACTCCAGGAATTAAACATTCCCCCAAATTCTTTTTCCTTGTTTCCTTGAATTTTGTAGGACACAATTTTTTATTGCACTATATTCATTCTTTTCCATAAGAAATCTGCCAGATTGTCCTATGTACTGTGGGTTAATCAGCAGTTAGATTTTTACATACTCCAGCATTTGTACAGATGGTTTACATATGAGGACTGTTGCTAATATAGGCCTCTGTCCTCAGGTAGGACAAGATGCTAATAATACAAAACACACTGATTTATTTTGTAAATATTTGAACACCAGCAGGATTTATTTGTGATAGTTTGAGATCAGGCACGGGTAGCTGTAAATGGAGATTTTAGACAAAGTGGCCATGGAAGAAAGCCATCCTGTTTGATAATGCTTGATAAGACTTTGTATCAGCAAGTAGAGTAGTCCTGTTACCATCCCATCACTTTGTTTTCACAATGGTTTTAGAGCATATAAGACGATCTATGAATGTCATGTGCTCTGGAGGAATGAGATGGTCTTTCTTCCAACAATAGTAGGGTAGTAAAGTTATATGACCGAAATAACTGAAAATTCAAGAAAATTGGACCTGCCAGACTATCAGTCTGTTTTGGAAGGTTACACTGAAGGTCTGCTCTCAGAAATTACACAATTTCAGCCTCTTTATAGTAATTGACATCAAGGAATTGAATCTTTTTCTGTAACAGGGAGAAAGAATGGAGATCTGTTCTCACTGCTATCAGAGCAGATGGAGGCAGCTCTGGAGGAGCTCTTAAACCCAGTAGGTGCCTGGAGAGTCACCTCAGCTTCTATTTTCAGGTGAACGCAATAGACTACATCAACATTTGATATTGGTTGACTTTTGTGTGTGATAAACTGCTACTTAAATTTACTTTCCTGCAGAAAATACATGTAGAGTGAAGGGTGGTCCTCCAGAAATGAGGGGCGAGCTGCACCTTTCCAACAAGTCCAAGAGATATCTCGCTGTGTTGGGTCCAACACAGAACTGCTTCAGGTGCGTTTCTTTTTTCAGTCCTGTTGCTGCAATGCTTGCCCAATTTAATTTTACTGCCCTGATGCTCTTTTTTATTTGGCCACACTGAAGTTCCTAGAAGGTTTAAGCTATACTTCACCATGAAAAAGTTTGTGATCTGGGTTTGATTTTGCAGTAGTTGTGCTCAGAGCTCTCTGCAGACAAATAAAGTGTCACACCACGGCTCAGAGAATCTTGTAGACTTAAACCAAGCCAAGGATCATGTCACAAACAAGTATCAAAGAGCAAAACAATGAAAAACTAAATGCTAAATTTTTCAGGAAGAGCTATGTACATTAAAAAGGACTGGAGAGTTGGTCTCTATTCTATTTGCATGTTTAGTTTTTAGTTTCCTTGGGGTAGGGACAGATAGGTGTTAACAGAAGGATGTAAAACCTAACTTCAAACATTATTCAGAAAAAAAAACCTGTACAAGAATGAGGATAGATATAGTAGTGCCTTGTGTAACATGGTGGGCACATGAATGAGTTCATTGGAAATGTAAACACAGAAAGGGACTGTCAGAGAGGGTGTAGGATGAGCAATTCAAATGATTGAATAGCCATGGAAGTGGCTAAGATTTCCTACTCACCATTGAGTAAAATAGTGATGTAAGAAGAGGTTGCGTTGACAAGAAGGAGGAAGAGCAGCATTCCCCTTAGTGTGCTCAGCTGTGCCTGCTTCTTTGTACATGAGTCTAAATCTTGGCTCTGGCTGGTTCAGCACTGTCTTAGGTTCATCATCTCCTGACAAATAATCATGTGGTTTTGTGGGTGACTGTTGATGATTGCTACCCTCTGGTTCTTGCTAGGGCCTATGAAAAAGAACATAAAATTGGTGGTCCTGTGGGGCTGTTGATCATTGAGGTGAACTGTGAAACCCAAACAATCAAAGCCCTTAGATCTTTTTAATCATATTAATTGCTGTGTCAACCCAACTCCCCTACACATGTGCAAACTAATTCTGCAGGATTCTGGGTTCTTTCAGTAGCTAGACTGATTTCTGGAAATGGATATATGTAGCTGACTTTGATCTGGATATTGTTTTTCTCCGACACTGTTTGCTTTTCTGGTATATTACCAGTTTCATTTGCAAGTGTAAACAATGAAAATCCTCAACACCTTTTGTCATGGCAATCTCCCTGGGCTAAGTTGCTGAGCAAATGAGAAACGAACTTTCTAAACCTATTTTAATTCCAGGGATGGTGCACCTACCACCTCCTTCTGCAACACTCCATTTAAGTGAATTGATATAGTCCCCTTTAGTTCAGCAGGACAAATCCAGGATAAATACGACCCAGTCAATAAACCTCCCCAAAATTTGGAGGCATCTATCTGCAGGGTAAACCTAGGCCCTGTATTTGCATATTTGTTTGCTGTTGATATAGACTGTTCTTTGTCAAAATCTCTTGGAGCTCCTAAGTACTTTTGCAGTTCTGCGTTCAGAATGCACCAACATCTACAAAACAGGCCTTTTCCAGCTACTATATCTTTGCGGAGTTTCTTTCCAACGCCTATTTGTTACCCAGAGATGAATCAAAAGAGCAGCAGTGAATCAGTAAGCTGTGGACTTTAAGAGGTTGCTTACACCAGAGAGTCCAAGAACAGGAGATGCAAATCCTTATTTCTGGAAGAAATCCACTGGACTTCATAAAATGCGGGACAAAGGTGCTATGCGAAAAATTACTTAAGAACAATGTTTTTAAATGCTAAGCTGGGAAGTAGCCCAAGGTTATTAACAGGCTACAATGGCTCCTGCCTCCCTAAGGCAGCAGTAGCAGCAAAGGCTTGCTATGGCAGATTAACCTCCATAGAAAGGGGGATGCACAAATTGTCAGCCCTTTCCAGACTTGCTTTGTGTCTTGCACTGACACCGGTCCACCAGGGCTTGTGTAGGTAAGGCTACATGTCAATGATTATAAAGTTGCTCTTGTGGTTTTTGGAAGAGCCTAATCTGCACAGCAAGTGTCAGTTAGGTCTGCCTCCAGCTGTGTTCAAATGCTGGCCAGTGAAAGACTTGTGTCTGAGCAGGTTAGACCATACCAAAATGTTGGATATACCAACTGGAGTGCATGGGTCTCTGGTAAAAGCTCACTGTATGCAACCATTATTTCTGCCCCTTTCTTCACAAAATACATGCACGGGGAATAGCACCATATACTAAAGTCTTCCTATGGAATCCAGTTGAACAACAGCTTGTTAAAAAGATTCTGGAGATAATGTTTTTTCCAAGCAGAACTTCAAACTCCCTGCCGCTTTGGACACTGGCTGTGATAAATGTGGTATTGCCTGCAGCACACTGTAGCTTTTGACAGTGAGTAAAACCAAATATAATACTAAAGTCTGGAAAAAAATACTACCCTTCAGAAATAAACTGTCTATCTTTTCAGCCACATTCTGAAATGAAAAATATTAGAACAGTGTGGAACAGCCCTAGCCTCACATATTTCAAATTTACTGCTACTGAGAGCTAAGTTGTTATGCCATCTCCTTACAAGATTCCCTGCCTAAGCTCTCAGCCAGGGGTCTGGGTATGGCCCAGGGAAGCACTGCGCTTTCGGATGTTCATAGTCTACTTATCAGCCTCACTCACAGAGAAATAAATTCTCTAATGGGATTCTAATTTTAAAATAATAGTACCCTAATGGAGACAGCAACATAAAAGCATACTTTTTCAAAAAAAACATTAGCTTTCAGAGTTTTATTTGTATGCATTCAACATAGGTTCTTTCATAGGAATATAAACATAGCAAAAACCATCCATACCAGATCTGACCGGTACTCCACTTCAAAGGTTTCAAAAGGAGACGCAAGAAACAGGAGTCAATGACAGGACAATCTGCTCCCCAGAGAAAGTTTCTGCTTAATCCCCATCAATGCAATATTTGGCCAGTTTCACAAAACATGAGGGCTTATATACCTTAGAAAAGTAATATACATATTATAGAACAATTTGTATTTCTTACTTATAGATTTCTGTACAGTAATATTTACAATATATTGCAAAGATTACAGTCTCTATCTGATACCTTTATTGCAAATACTTGCTTCCAGGCCATAAACCCCAGACTTTGTACGTTCTGCCCGTTCCACTACAGCCGTGGACGTTGCCCCTTGTCACAGCACTGGAGCAACAGAAACACTTGGGTGCAAGTAGCAGTTAGCACTGCACGCTTGCACCCCATTTGACTATTTTAGTTTACATAGTTGTAGTCAAGCAAAATAATTCAATTTATGACTTGCCTTTGCCCTCAGCCCCAGTTCTGGGTTTCCCAAAAGAGCGGAAACCCAGCTCTGTTGTTAGAACTTCTGTTCATACCGCAAAGGATCGCTTTACCACAGTAAAGCTGAAAAATCCCATTGCTTCCAAAGCATGTCTTTCATAATCAAATAGTAAAAAAAAAAATATATATCTTGAGAGTTTTTTTGGGAAATAGATAGGTGGTGACTAACATCAGCAGGTTTTTCTCACTTTGAGGGACATGACTAAAGACCCAGCAGAAGGAAGGAAAAGCTTTTACATGTAACAGTAACAGGAGCTGAATGAAGCCCAGAGCTCCCAGTCTTTGTAAAAAGCAGCGAATTACCCATTCCCAAGATGTATGGAGGAAGGATTGTCATCTACTGTTGTATTGGCATACTGGAATAGGTAGGTTATTAGCTTACCCAGAAGGTATTATTAAATAAAGGGAATCTGTGACTTATCAAGGAAAGATCTTAAATAGGTCCACATCATCTCTGAAGTAAATGATACCTGGGAGAGCTTGGGATTTCTGTCAGAGTTTGAACAAAGCCAGGGAAATTTTGCCACATAACAGTGTGGAAAGTCACCACAACCTAACTGAACTGTTCATAAAGACAAAAAGGGAGATTAAAAAAATATTCAGAATGGGGCCAGTTCTGATTTCATTAACCTCTGCCATAAAACCTTCATCAATTTTGAGAAAGGCTGATGTTTAGAACTTTCAAGCAAATTAAACCTGTTCCTTCCGAACATTGAAAACTCATGACCAACGCATCTTTCACCTTAACTTTTGAGAGCTGCTTAACTAAAAGAGCAAAAACAAACTGAGTTTGAAAATGAAACAAAAAATTTCCTTCAAACCAAACCAAAATAATTCTCCTGCGGTGAGGCACTGATTTGTAATGCAAAAGATTTTTTCCTGCACTTTGAGCTGTCTACAGTCATATTTTCAAAGAAAAGAAGTCAGTATTTTCAAAGAAAAGTAGTCCTTAGCTCTGACAAATGCATATAAATATTTCTGTGGTACAGCACCTTGCAAAGTGAGCATGAAAAGAACAGATACCTCAGATTATGCTGCTGATTAATAAACCTAGACTGTATCCCTTAAAAACCTTCACCTTAAAAAGCGCATAAATCTTACATTAGCAGCATCTTGGGTTCGAGTTTTCTGAGAATCATCCTTTAATAATAATGTAACAAATACACATGGAAATTTCATTATTTAATGAAAATATACCTATGTACTACCTTCCCTGTAAGTTTGCAGAAGCTCACTCATGCAAGGGAAGGCAAGGAACTACTGGACAGAGCCCAGCGGAGGGCTACGAAGGTGATGTTGGAGCTGGAGCATCTCCCTTATGAGGGAAGGCTGAGAGAGCTGGGACTGTTTAGCCTGGAGGAGACTGAGAGGGGATCTTACCAATGTTTACAGATACCTTAAGAGCGAGTGCCAAGAGGATGGGGCTGGGCTCTTTTCAGTGGTGCCCAGCGACAGGACAAGGGGCAATGGGCACAAACTGCAACACAGGGAGTTCCACCTGAATATGAGGAAGAACTTCTTTCCTTTGAGGGTGGCAGAGCCCTGGCACAGGCTGCCCAGAGGGGCTGTGGAGTCTCCTTCTCTGGGGACATTCAAAACCTGCCTGGGCACAATCCTGTGCAACCTGCTGTAGGAGAATCTGCTTTAGCAGGGGGTTGGACTAGATGATCTCCAGAGGTGCCTTCTGACCCTGACCATTCTCTGGTTCTGTGAAACTATTTCGTTTTCTCCCAAGTGGAAAGCAGGTTCAACAATTCTTTTATCTGGAATTGTTATCTATCTCAACAACTTCAGACATGTAGACCTTAGTACATAACACTAGAAAACAAAGACAAATGTCCTACATTCCCAAACCCTTGCTGTAACTGAGAACCATCCAGGGACTGACAGGCACATTTAAAACATACGGAAATGTAACCCAGGTGATCTTGCTGTGAATTTAACGGATGTCAACTAAACTGGTTGGGGAGTGCTACAAGGGCAACTCTTCCAGTGCAGTGTTGGCTTAGCTTAAAATAGGCAACTGTTCCTCCTACCACCAATGTTTTATTGAATCCTCGACGCTCACCCTTGCCCTTTCTGCTCCTCCAGATGTATTTACTGAGAGTAGCAAACACTTGAGAAACGCAGCTCAAGTGCTCACTTGAGCTTGGCATCCACCCGGCTGTGCTGGCGGCTGTCCTGGGCCAGGAGAGGCAGCGGCAGGAGCTGCTGTGGTGTGGGTAGGAGGAATGTGAACGATAAAAGCTGGTGTTTCTGGATGGTTTGACAGCCAGGTAAGCTGGACACCGGGACACCACATCCATGGTAACACAAAGTAAACTTTTAACCTGTGCAGGACCAGGTCAAGACACTATTACGCCAGCGGGGCACCTTTCACAGATGGGCATTGGTGCAACTGAAAGGGGAACTGGCTTTGGCTTTGGTAGTTTGTGGGGTTTTTTGTTGATTGGTTTTTGTTTGTTTGTTTGTTTATTTGTTTTTTTGTGATTTGCAATGTCCGCAAAGAAATGCTTTGGTGCAAGACATTTTCTCATGAGCAATGACAGATTGGGGTAAGTGTCTGAGGCACAGCCATCAAATTCCATGAGTTATTGTAGAGGCCTCATTCACTGCAGTGATGATCCAAAGTACTTTTGATCAGCTTTTAAAATGTATTTAGCTTGGCCAGTCCAAATTAAGCATTTTATTGATGATACTGAGTAAGGTGCTGTCTGATATGGGTGTCTCACCCCATCAGGACACGTACCTGGCACAGATGCACCCTAACATGCCTTCTTGCCTTGCAGCACAGGGATGCCATCCTGCACATCCCAAGCACAGCCCTACTGCAGACCCATGCTAGGGCAGCGCGGCTTTACATACCCCGGGATAGAGATTCCTAATGTGATTCCATAAGCGCACTGCTCACTCACAGTGCATAAAATTAAAAGTGTTAAACCACAAGCTGCCAAACATTTGCAATGTCAGAGCCGGACCCATACTGCAAACAAAGTGGAGGAGCTTATGAACATGTGAACGGTACCATTCTGCAGCAAGGCAGTAACAATGCAAAACCCTCCCTCAGTTCTGACTACCTGTCTCTTGGAACCATGCTCCTGAAAACATTTTGTGCAAGGTTTTAAATGCTATTCCTCCCCACAGGCCGAGCACACGTGTTGCAGAGCAAACTAGATGGATACAAGGTACTCCACTTTGGCTTTAATACCCTCAGAGAAAGAGAGACTTGGCAGGGATTTAGCTTACAACATGTTTGCTAAGTATCTGAGATAAAGCTGCCACAGTTAGTCCTCCCCAGCCAGGCAAATAACATCTAATGATGTCAGGATGAGCCCTAGTCAAACAGCTCTGGTAAGCCAGAGCCTTTGAACGCCCAGGTGGAGCCTGTCTGCCTGCAAGGAAATGCCTGACCCAGAGGTCATTGCCACTTCATTCCTGCCTTCTCCCCCCATCCCTGTCAACAAATTCATTGCTGGAAAGAGATGGGTGCACAACACAGACCTTCTGTCACAGCCCAGAATGGCATCCTGGGGCAGTGAGCTGATGCTGAATATTCTCGGGGACGGCAGGTGCTGCCAGGCTTCACTCTTCCAGCAGCTTTCATTTCCCGCTGCCTTGCTGGGACACAGTTCACAGTCTCCACTTGTCATCACGCTCTTGGGCACCACTGTGCTTCTGACAAGAGTGAGGCTGCCAGGGATGGAAGCGAGGGTAGGAGGCAATAATAAAACACTAAACTTGGCCAAAGTAGTCACGAGCCAGATGAGGGAAGGATTTCTTCCTGTGTCTGGTTTTGTTCAACTTCCAAGTCGATTCTGAAGAAAGAGGAAAAGAAGTGTCATTTATTATTTATCACATCAGACAAGCTTAAGGTGATACTTTAAAGCTTTTATTCAGCTGCTTATGGCTACTGCCAACGTAGTAAATTCCCCTCCCAGGAGATTTGCACTTGAATAATCAACATCCATTTAAGAATGGTGCTGAAACTGAAGGCTGAATAATCTCGATTCAAGCAAGGACGGAGGATGCAGTGTAAGCCCCCTTAGAGTCAAGCAGGACTGACAGCAAGAGGAGCTGAACTGCAGAGGTGAATCCAGGTAACATCCCACCAAGAAGCAGCAATGCCCATCTTGCTGAGGACCTTGGTTTTCTGAAGCTCGCAACCCATGCTTAGACTCTGCAGTCAATACCGATGAAATGTGTAATTGAACCTGATCCTTCAAATAGCTGTTTTATTTACATGGTGCCCCGCCAGGTCCCAGAGAGCTCATGAAAAATTAAATGGAGAACATAAAATATGAATGGAATGATCACTGGCTCATAAAAGCCCTGCAGTTCTTGAAAGGTGTTTTACACAATGAGTGCTGGATTTAAGAAAACAGGTTTCTGCCTCTTTTTCCAAGGAAGGTGCAACAATGTTCAAGCCTCTGTGTAAAAGCAGGAACCTTCAAGGATGTGCCTGGGAGCACCAGGGAGAGCACATCATTCCTTCATGCAGCACAGGAGTCCACTGCCCATTAATAACCAGTAAGCAAACTAACCAGAACCAAATATATGGATAGAGTGAAAACACATAGATATCTAACTTGATGCTGCCTTGTCAGAGAAAGCGTAGGACTAAAAGAAAAGATGATCATTTGATCAGGACTTATCTTGCAATCATGTAGTGGTAACAACTCTCAGCTTAAATTCTGCCCAGTAAAGGTAATATTTAACCTATGGTAGCTCTCGATGACTCTTGTCCTTTATTCTAGGTGCTGCATACAGGTGTTTTAGGCTGACTTTCCCAAACTTTCTGGTTCTGTGGCCTAAATAGTAAGTATGTTCTCAGTTCTCAGAAACTACCCTGGAAGCAATCATAGCCCTACTGTTGAGGTCTGTCAGCTGAAGAGTCAGCCCTAGTATGCTTAAAATTAGATTTATAATATGGACCCTACGGACTGGTGTTTCCTAGGCTGCCAAAAATTTTGGTGCCAAAGGAAATTTCTGCCAGTGTGAAGTACCCTCTTGTTCTAGGTATTAAAATTATTGCAGAACGACCAGACTTGAACAAACTTGCTGTTTACTTCACGAGGTCTTTTTACCACCCTGTTAGGCTATTTGCTATGAACTGTCGTTTTGTCTCAGAGGTTAAAAAATAAGCCATTGACCAAGTCCATGTGAGGTTACACCGGCTCAGCCCCTGGAAAAGGGTTCTCCCCCTCCTTCCCTTGCCTTTGCCATGGTGAAGCACCTCTGCAAATTGCTCCCTGGGGTAGTCACCAGCATCTCCTGTCTCAGCTGCAGCACTGAACACACTTAGCACCGTGCAAATGGATGAAATGGATGGGGTATGGGTCAGCTACTCCCTTAAGAACAGGCTCTGTGGTGACAACCATGGTTCTGGCCCTAGACCCTACTCCCAGCAAGGGCATTCAGGAGCAAACAGGCTTTTATTTCATTTCCCTTCATGGAAATAGGAGTGTTTTTGTTACCTGGCTCCCACTTGCAGTGAAATCTGCCAGTCATCCTCTGTGCTTCGCAAGGTCAGCAGCTACAATGAACTTCACAAACTGCCACCTGCATCATTTTGTTTTGTGTATCTGCCTGGCTTTTTATCACAGAAAGACGAGCAAGGAGAAATTATTAGCTCAAGGGAGCCCTTTCGTCTCTCTAAGGTAATTTGGGGAAGGTTTTGTCACATAACAACACCTCTTTAAGCTGTCAGCCAGATACCTGAAAACCGTTCTTATCTACAAGGGCTTGAAATGTTTGTGTGAAAATCTCTCTTTCCCTTCCTCCTCCCTCAACCTGCAGGAAGAAAAGAGGCTTTTGAGAAAAATTTAAATTTTAAAAGTGATCCAAATTTCACATAAGTAAAAGTGATTTCAAGTAAGTAAACTGATTTTTGCATTACATAGATGAAAGGAATTGGGAGTGACAGCCCCATATCCACATAGGAAAGAGGCTCAAGCACTACATTTCTCTTCCACGTTCGTAAGGCCCACACGCTCTGCCAACAGCTGTATCTACACTAAAAGATGTTCTTCTCACGCACCAATTACAAACTATCAGAAAATATACATGTAATCCTTCCTATCCAGACCTACTCATGCAATTTTAAAATACCACACTGTAAGCTGCGGTACTTATCCTAAGGGCTTCAGGTACCGGAAGGAGAAAAAACTGTTACCTACTAGATCATCAATACCAAAGGCTCCGTGAATATAGTTCTTTTTCAGAGATGCCAAGTAAAACCAGGAAAAAGGCTTTTACCAGGGCTAAATTTGTTATGCTTCTGTCTGTGAAGTAATTGATTTCCAAGCCTCGATGCCACACATTTGTATTAATTATCTTCAGTTACAACAGTGAAGTGCCCCTCTAACCAAGGCAAACCACGCAACCGATTTCCAGCCACCGGTGCCAAACTGCACAGCAAAACCCACTGCAGAGGAGCCAAATTCATGACAAACAGGACAGAAAGCTTAAAGCCTGTGAAATGCTAAGGAGTCACCTGGAACAAACTTCTATGGTCCCAACAGAAAGCTGTGGGGGAAATAAGATTGCTAGCAGGAGCGCTGACTCAGCTTTGCTTTCCCGATACTTGGGGGTACCTGTGTGTAAGGGGAAGGGAGAGAGAGTGAGGGAGAATAAGGAGGGGAAAACTGTAATGGTATAGTATAAACATGGTGTACTCCTACTTTCAGCAGTACCATATGAGTGCGGTGTACTCCTAGTTAGCAAGAGTATCAGTTCAGCCTGTTATCTATGCAACTGTAATTAAGGATTGAATACTTTTCTAAGGTTTTTTTTTCCAGCACTTACACAGCAGAAATTAGAGAAAACAAGCTATTTACAGAGCACGAATCTGCAAGAGACAGACATCCCTCACAGACACTGACTTTTTAATTTCGGGGTGGTGGTGTCTGATCTAAATCTGAGAAGCTGCACCCATTTGTTTGTTTTTTTGTAATGACATGGATTTCTGCTTTCCGAAAAGGCCATCCTGGAACACGTAGTATACAAAACACATTTTCCTTCAGCCCTTCATGAAAAGACTAAAATAAGCTAAGAAAAGCCAACCGCTCGCTAAAGAGGAAAGAGAAATACATAAATCGACAGGGCAAGGCTTTGCACACACCTTGAGCTCACGAGGCTGCAATGCACGCTGAAAGAAGCCATCATGCCAGTTCCTGGATCACCTTACTAGTCTCCCTGGCTTTCTTACACGTGTACAGCCATTTGATTATCCGAGCGTTGCGCTCGATCACAGAGGTGCTGCTCGGGACCTGCTCTGTGAGTTCGTCCTCCAGCAGCCCCTCGTCCCCGCTGTGCCTCGTGAAGTCGCTCTCGGAGGTTGCCACACTGATGCTGCGGATCTTGAAGGAGACGTTGTCAGACACCACGGAGAAGTTCTCTCTCCCGAGATCCTCAATGACCTCCTGCTCCAGGCCACAGTACTTGAAAAACGTATCAAACTCGGAGAAGGACTTGGAGTAGCGAGAGCTGATGTCCGACTGGGAGCGGTGGAGACCTCTCCTCTTCACCTCCTTGACCTCCTCAGGAGGCAGACCTAGCGTTGGGGGCCTCTCGTGCTCTTTTGTACGCGCCCCTGGGGCTCCAGCGCTCACAGGGACAGTTTGCTCCGCTCTGCCGTGGCTGCTCAGCTCGCGGTCACCGCCTTGCGCTGCGAGAGGCTCTCTGCTCTCGGTGGCCACAGTGTCCTCCATGACTCCGGGCATCTCGGGGGAAGCCAGCTGCTTCTCCTTTACGGGCCCGTGGAAGATCCTCCTCACCAAGCTCCCCCGTGAGCTGTCCTGGCTTTGACCTCTCCCAAACTCGCATTTCTGGCGGTAGATCACCAGGGAATCGGGCCGCATCTGCCTCTTGGGGGTGCCGCGCCTGGCTATGGGGGGGCCGCGCTGCAGGGGGGGCCGGCAGGGGCACGCGGGCTCGGCCAGCGCCGGGGGCTTCGCGCCCTCCCCTCCGCCGAAGCCCCCGCGGCGCGTTCTGCTCTCCACCGAGCAGGTCTCGCCGCTGCTCTCCGAGGCCGAGCTCAGCGCGGTGACGGGCTCCTGCCGGGTGCCGATGACCTGCCGGCTTTTCACGTACTTGGCCTTGTCGGCTGCCAGCCTCTCCACGGCGCTCCGCCTGCCCGGGCTGCCCGCCTCCATCTGCCGGCGCAGGTACTCGGGCCCCTTGCTGAGGAGCCGCAGGGTGAGGGCGGAGCGGAGGTCGGAGATGCCGTGCATTCCCGCGGCCCGGGACAGCTCCGTCGGCATCGCACCCCCGGGGCCGCGGGCCCCGCTGCGCAAGGCACGCGCCGGGGGCGGGGGGGGGGCGGCACGCGGGGCGCCGTCGGCGGGGCCGCGCCCGTCCGGGGGCCGAGCTGCCCCGCGCCCACCGCCGCCGCCGTCGGGGAGCGCGCTGTGCCGCCCCGCGCCGCCGCCCCGTGCTCCCGCCCCGGCTGCGCCGGCCCCGCCGGCCTGGGACAGCCAATCGCGCCGCCGCGCAACGGGCCCGTCACGGCAGGCAGCGCGCGGCACGCCGCGCCCCGGGGCACCGGCCGCCGCCTCCCGCGGGGCTGGGGCAGGGGGGCGCCGCCCCGCGGCGGGGAGCGCAGGGCGCCGGCGCCGGCACCGGGGGGGCTCCGGCCCCCCGCCCCCCCCAGCGCCCTCCGCGGGGCCGCCCCCGGGCACGGCGCGCTGATGTAGGGCCCGACCCGGCGGCCGCGGGGCGGCACCCCCGCCTCGCCCCCCGCAGCCGCCGCACGGCAGCGCCCCGCAGCAGTGCGTGCCCGGGCGCCGCAAGCGGCTCCTGCCGCTGCAGGTCCTACGGGCGAGGGAGGGACCCGGGTCCCGGCGCGGCGCGGGATGGCCGCGGCACGGCCGCCGCTGCGGGCCCACGGCGGGGGCAGCCGCTGCGCCTCCGGCCGCTGGCGGCAGCGTCCGAGCCCTGCGGGGCTGCGGGCGCAGCGGGGAGGCGGGGGGGGGGTCGCGGCCCCAGCGGCGCTGCGCCAGGGGAGCGCCGGCACGGGGCACGGGTCTGAATCTGCTGCAGGTCTGCCCTTCAGGAGCACGGGGCAGGGTTCCCGTCTGGGGCTGGCAGTTCTGAGCAGGCAGGTCAGAGCCATCAGCTGTCACTGGAGCACCTGATAACACGGGCACCCCTGGGGCAGTTGCAGTGCCCAGGGCTTATCGGGGGTCCTCAAACTTTTTAACCAGGGGCCGGCGCGTGGATGAAGTGGCAGGCAGTCATCTGCGGCTGCTTGGTTCCCCCCCAACCCCAGCGGGGGGGTCTGTAAATACCGGGGGCCGGATTGAGGACCCTGGGGGGCCGTATCCAGCCCGCGGGCCGTAGTTTGAAGACCCCTGTATATGTGATCTGGTGTGGGAAAGCACCTCCTCTGTGGTCACTGGTAACTGACTTGCAGGTAACTTTTCTCCTTGCGTAGAAATCAAAAGCCAGTTAATAGCTGCAAGGTTTTTCACACATAGTCACTTGTTTTTTGGTGGGTTTTTCTGTTTGTTTGTTTGTTTTGGTTGTTCTGGGTTTTTTTGTCTATTACTTCTGTGGGATTATAATAACGGGATGCTTTTGTGGTGATCGACACGTACCTGATCGGTATGATCACTAAGTTGTGGCAAACAGCTTTGCAAAGGGAGGGATGGGCTATGGGCCTCCCTGTCCTCGTGGATGAAGTTTCAGGGTACACCACTTTGCCACCAGGAGCAATGTGCTCATAGCTGTGTGGCTGGAGAGGAAACATAGTAGGAGTTGTTAGTGTCAAGAAAGCGTAGGCCAAATGTTGGGTACGCACCCCACTCCGCATCCCCTGGGAGCCGGCGCGGGGACCTGGGCACCTCTGGTGCGTGGAGCTGCTTCGCTTGGGGGTGGCAGAGCAGCAGCTTTTGTGCTTATACCCCCCGCCAGGAGCGGGGCTACCCAGACTGAGCCCTGCTGTGATGTCTACATTCACACACTGTGTCGTCACCAAAGGGCCAAGCCCTGCGAGTGGCACCAACGTTATCCTCATTCAGGCATAAGAGGGTACAAAGCACTGAAGTGTGACCTGGGCAGCTGGGTGTTCGGTGGAGCTGCAGTCCTCTGGGCACGTGCTCGCCTTTTGTGGTGAGATTTCCACTGTTTCTGTGTGCTAGCAGAACCATGCTGTGGTTCACAGAATTGTAACATGGTTTGGGTTGGAAGGAAGCTTCAAAGGTCATCTAGTCCAAACCCTCTGCAGTGAGCAGGGACATCTTCCACTAGATCAGGTTGCTCAGAGTCCCATCCAACCTGACCTTGAATGTTTCCAGGGATGGGGCACCTACCACCTCTCTGGGCAACCTGTGCCAGTGTTTCACCATCCTCATCATAAAGTATTTCTTCCTTATATCTAGTCTTAATCTATGCTTTTTTTAGTTTAAAACCACTGGGGTTTAATAACCTTGGGTTATTGCCCAAGGGACCACAGAATATACATGAGTATCAAGATGAGTGGTCTTATTAAGCAACTCCATTTCTTTATCAAAGCTCTTTATTCACTCCTTGCCACATGCAAATGCCACTAGCAAGAGCAGGTATTACTTAATTTTGTGACTGGACAATTCCTTTTTGTGTTTAGAGTTGACATACAAAACCAATTGAACAGTATTGATTGATTTGGATGAAAGCCCCGTACACATTTTATGTTAAAAAAGAAGAGTCATTTTGCTTTCACTTAAGGTTTCCTAGGTTTTGAAGGCATGCATGAAAGACAGACCTGGATGCTTTTGATGAAACATTTTTTATTTTCAACCAATTTCCTCCCACTCTCACTGACAAAGGAAAATGTGAGTTTTCATTTTCCACAAAGTGCATGTCACAAGAAATTTCTCATGAAAAATTGCAACAGCCCGTTTCAGCTGACTTTCTTGATATGTGAGATAGTTCTCCCTGCAAATCCTGGGTGATGACAATGACATTTAAAGTGAGTGAAGAGTCTTCCCAGCTTCAGAAAACATAGTGAGCAACAAAATTTTTCAACTTTGTCCCCCCTTTGATAAGATACATTAATATAGCAGCTGCACAGTTGTGCGAAATTTTAAATATGTTTAGGTCACATATTTAGGAACTTAAATACATTTCAGTTTAAAATAAGTTTATGTTGTTTGAAATTATATATCTTGGAATTAGCTCTTAAATTTATGGATACACTCTTACAATGTGCAAAGAAGAGAGAACCTTTGCATTTCTTCTTACTGAAAAGCAGAGTAGAATCTGGTGTATTATGAGAGCCCCAAGCAAACCAGCTCTGCCCCTGGCCCAGCACAGGCTTGCAGGCAATAAAATGGAAATAAAACCGGGCACAGCAGCACCCATCCCTCAGCCTGTCAGCTGGCATCCGCCTCTCTCTGGCATCGATGGATTAAGCAAAGGTAAGAGAAGGAAATCCTGCACGCCCTAAGCCTTGGCTGGCAGCATGAGTTTTCCCACGGAAGGGGAGTTTTACAAAATGCCTCTGAGTCAGCTGGCATTTAATGTTATCGCTAAATGCAAAGCAGTTGAATTTTATATGGGGCAAGACAAACCACTTCTCACTCTGTTTGTATTAATAAGTGATGTGTCCGGGGCACGTTTCCTGTTGCTGGAGACTGGGAAGCCAGTAAATGAGAGCTGCTGCAACGTGACTGCAGGTAAAAAGTATAATGCGTGCAAAGCTTAGGTCATTGCTGCCTGCTGCTCCCACCCCATTCCCAGTGTCAGTGACACTCCTTTGATTTATAGTGGTCAAAGGGCAAAAATGAAGCAGCAGCCGTGGGAGGTAAAAGGCAAGGAGAAGAGAGAAGGAGAAGAAGGGGGATCTCAAGCCCTATCAGAAACGGGACGCTTCCATTTTGGAGACCCCCAACAGAGCTGTGTTCCAGGACTGAGGTCCCCCCTGCCCAGCACCTCTCCATGCTGAGCTCAGGTGTTGCCTGAAAGCAGGAGCTGCCCAGGTCAGAGGGTCGTTTGCTCTGCTCCTGCTGTGATGTCCTGAGTGGTGCCACTGGGTGTCCTGTTTGCTGCGTTCGGGTGACATAAAGCAGCCACAAAGTGGAAATGAACAGTTTCAAACCAGCTGTCTCCCGGTGGGGAAATTTCAGGCCCTTCAACGTGAAATCAGTTGGGGTCGTGATTCTTCCCCAGATTCCTACAACAGAAGATAAATGCATGCCTGCACGTCTTCAGGCAGAATTTGAAGACTCAGGACTTGAGCACTGAACAGCAAAGGTTTCAGTTGTGGCAGATGCGCATCACTTCTATGTCCTCTTTTAGCCTCCCCCACTACTGCCAGATTGCTTAGCATCCTTTCCCACCCCTGTAGTTCCGGGTTGTTTGCTTCATTAAACAATTTAGTGTCTTAGAAAACATCTTGCTCCTAAAATCAATCCAGCTTGTTCATAATTGTCATTAGCGGCCTTTATTTTTTAGGAGAATTGTTTTGGAAACCCCACGTGTGCTACTTTCCAGGTTGAGGAGCCATCATGGATCTCAGTGGGACTGTGTAATTTACATCACAGTGATCATGTCAACATGTCGGGAGCCTTATTAGAACAAAGAGCAGAAGAAAAGTGATGGAATAACACAATGAGAGCACAAGGCAGAACAAATGCAACATGCATTACACCAGGCAGTGCCAGTGGGGAAGGTGCAAGCCATGGCATGCTCCCTTCCCCTCTGTGCCCTTTTGTCCCTGCAGTACATCTGAGTCTACACTAACCCTTTTTTTTTGGTACACCTCTGACATGCATAACACATGTAAAAATTAAAAAATCCAGCCCATTTGGTACCAGACATATTTGAGTGTGTGTTAAAATGCTGAGATTGAGTATTTTGGTTTTAAAGGCTGATCTATTTAACATGTTGTCTGAGGGATCAAATTCATTTAATAATGTGTAAAAGTAAGGGGAAGAGCCACTTTTCACAGTAAAATACAGCTACCATGCTGCAGAGGAAATAAATGAGTTAACTCCCAGAACAACTCTGCTTGATCCAGAAAGGGATCCTTTAAATTCTGAATCGAAAACCTTTAGGAATGAATGTATATTACATGTATTAAAATAAACTTTGCAGCCAGTAAAAGGTTCTTACTGTTTCTTCTGTCATGTGTAAGTTGGATAAATGTTCCTACAGTCTTCCTCCTTAACCACAGTCATAGCTTGCAGTTGTAAAACTGCATCTCTTGGTGGCTGCAGAACCCTTTGCAAACCAACCGAGCTCACACAGTCACTTGACCCAACAGAGAGATGGATCAGGGTGCTTCTTTGAGTACTTTGTGCGTTTATAGGCAGCATTACTGCAATCCCTCTCACTCATCAGCATATTTGTCCACACAATTTTCTTCTGGGGAAGTACTGTCAGCCTAGTCTTATATATAGCTAGCTTTGGTTATGGAAAAGCCCTCTCACCTAATCGAAATCTAAAACCCATAAAGGGTTTAAAGCTGTACAGATCCCTGTTGTTTTAGGGAACTTCCAGCCTCTGTGTGTCACTGGGATTCTTGAAACTCTCTGCTGTCTCCTTGCCGTGTAGATACCTAAAACAATAGGCACAAGGTTTTTGCTGTTGTGGTGCCAAAGCTGTGCATGTCTATCCACCGTATATCTATTGTGGCCACGAAGCTGAGAGACTTCGTGCGTGCCTACGTCCCATGAATTCCTCTGCTTATTCTCACACATGGGCTCTCTGAGCGTGCAAGTGATGGATTAGGGAGCATGTGAAAGGTTGCTGATTACTGGACTCCTGGCAAAGGATTGCCTCTTGTCTGTTCTATATAATTTGTATCCTGCTAGTTGGGGTACTCAACCGGCAAGTGCATGAGGCCATTTTCCCCTCCCAGGTTTGGAGCAAAGGTTTGAAATCAGATTTCTTGCTTTCCAACACAGTAGTTGCCATGTGGGTGCCGTGGTCACTCAGATTCTGCTGCTGAAAACGGTTTTATTTTGCTTGACTAATTAGAAATTAACTGAAGATATTAGGCAGAAGATACTAATTCTATAACCTAGGGTCTGTGCACCTAGGAAGTGGGGGTTACCCTGTGGATTTTTAGTTACCCTTGCAAAGTGGAAGTATTTAAACAGGGAAGGTTGAAAAAGTCTCACCTTCAACACTGCTCAAGGTATTCTCTGTGGATTCAGATCACAATATGATATCTAAAACCTAAAGCACTTCTACTGTGTAGGCTGTTATAACCTCTCCCAGTCTCATTTTCCATGATATAGGCTCAAATTTAGAAATAAACCATCAAGATAATACTCATATTTGAAAATCCTAGTGATTCATAGGGACTGAACTACTTTCAGTTCAGTCTTCACACATTTGAGCGTCCTACCAGGTTATGCAGGTGTTGCCTCACCCATGACACTGACTGGTAGAAATCCTGTTTCCTATCTATCTCATTCATTTTCTATAGAATATAGTCAATGTTTTATATTGAGTGGTGATTCACTAAGCCCAGAATGTTTGCATTAAGGCAAAAATTTTGACACATTTGCCTTGAGAGAATGGCCATGGGAGTCTTGGCACTGTAGCATTTCCCACCACAGCTGAGCATAGGTCTGCTTTCTTGTTCTGGTAGGAAAGACTCATAAAAGACTCTAGTGGTCTCTGAGACGGCAGCAGACGTGCTCAGCATTTGCAGTGTCTGTTAAGCTCCAGCAGTTTTGAACTGGGCAGCTTTTCAAAATCTGCTGGTTGCAAGGAAGATGACAACACACACACACACACAAAATCACTGCTTATTGTAGAACTCCTTTTAAATTTAACTGAATAAATTTATCCAACACTATCTATCATGGACACAGCTCCTAATGTTTAAAGAATGCATCTATCCATCAAACACCAAGACTGCAGATACCACCTGCAGAGCACAGTGTCCGGACTTGTAACGTATGGACATGTGCAACACACAAAGCCCATCATCTGTCTAAGGTTTTAATAATAAACGAGGTGAGATCATGATAGCTTCCTTCCTAAGGATTTCTTGTGTCTATGAAATACTCTGAAGATATAGCTAGCAATTGCTCAATCTTCCTTATGAGTAGTTGCAAATTTTAGCCTCTTTCCTTATGTAATCTGTGAAGAAGTGACCAAAGACAACATTTTGTCTGTACTTCCTATATATTAATTTAGATCTGTAAGAGATCTTGCATGGTGTCTCTTAGCGGAGTTACTGGTGAGTGAAGTCTGCACATTACCTTTCCACAGAAGGAGCCAGTGCTCCTCACTGCTGGGATGCCTGGTGTTTTTCTATGATTTTGAGGAGCTGAAAGTCTTTCCCATAGCCCGTAGTGTGTGGGTCTGCAGTTCAATTCATGGTGGACGTGTGGTAGTTAAAGGAGGCTGCTGGAGTACAGGCTATCCAAGGGCTCCAAAGGGTGTTTGCTTTTTACTGTTGTAGGCACAAGAGAGATGCAAATCTAGGAAAACTGATAAATGTGCTTATGTGTATTGCTGTGCCTTGTTTGCTTCCCCCTTCTAGGTATTTTCAGGTCTTCTTCAGTTCTCTGATGCGAGAGCTCCTTTTGGAGTTCAGATGGGAAAATGAACTAATTTATCAAGACAGTTTCACTGCCAAGGACAAACCTTTCCATTTAACGGTCATCAGTCACTATATCTCTGAGGGTGTGGTGGTTTGTCCTGTCACTTTCTAAACAGCTTTTGTTCAGTTCAGACATAAAAGGCAAATATCTTCCAGGCTTAGAAGGAAGCCTGAAGTCTGCTCTGTGTGTATGTATGGAGAGGAGATACAGGCTACGTTTCCTTTGCCTAACTTTGGGACCTAGCACAGGTTATTGGCTATTCCCAACTGTCTTATTTGGCTAAGAAGAGAGTTAAATAGTGTAGATGTGGTCAGGTCATGCCTGTTTTAATCTCGGGGCCAGGAATGAGTCTGAGCCCATAGATGCAACACTGAGTCCTCAGTAAAAATTTAATTCATTGTCTGTTTGACCTTCCCTAGGTATTCACTGTAACGTGCAACAGTTTTATACATATACTAATTCTGAGTTTGACTGGGTCTATCTGATAATTTTCAGCTTTGGTTTAGGGAGATAGGCAAGTTTCTCTTACACTGCAGAGTTGTGTTTAACTAAGCTTGGGAACATCTGTGTTGTGAGTGGATTCTCTGACACAGATGTTTACATTGTAAAATCGGGCCGTGTCCAACAAAACTCATGAATGCCCTGCCCTTTGCATTTTAGAGTCCCAAATGCACCCCAGCATCACCTGAGCTCTGCATAACAGAAGAATAGTGTTCCCAATACTCTTGGGATGACTTGACTACCGATTCTTGATCTGCAGGATTTTATCTTGAAAGAGATAACAGATTTTTTCTAATCTGATTGACTCTGAAGATTAACTAACGTCTTGGATAATGACAGTAAAATAGCTTAGCTGTTCTGTGTAATTATATCAATTCCAAAGCTATACAAAACAAATAAACATAAGCCCCAGTATTCAAGCCTCGTTAGGTTTATGTTGCAACAGCTATATTAAACAAAATTACAGATTCAGTCAGATCTTATCAAGCTGGTGTTACGCAGCTGCTCTGGACAGGATCACTCATACCATGGGGCTTTTCTGGGAATCAGTGGTCCAGATTTCCTCAACAAACAGCTCCACCTCTGCCCCACAAACATTAACTCAGGTGCTAACAAGATGTTCAAGCCCAGCTAAAGCTGGGATATGTCCACTTCTGGCTGTTGGACTACAAGCATCCCCACAACACTCCTGTTTTCTTCCCAGCAAAAGAAGATTCAATGAGCAGAAAAGAGCTGAAAGTGTTGGAGATTTAAGTCATTTATCCCATGTAACTATCCAGTGTCCAACCAGGAATTTACCTGTCAGAAAATACTCTTCTACCTATTTCTTGTTATTTTCTATTTTTGCAAGTACAGCTGGTACAGGAGTCGTATTTGTGGATCCTCTGTATAAACCAACTTATATGTTTAAGGCTTTCTAGATATCTTTTATAGAGAAAAATAAAAAGGGAAAAATCTTCTCAGTTTTCTCAAGTAGATGCTCAAGGCTTCTGGGGTTTTATTAGAGTTTGAGTTGCATGGTGGTGAGCTAAACCAAGTGATGTGTTGTGACCTGGTGTGTAAGAGGGGGCCAGGGAGGGAAGGCAAACACTCGTCCCCCTTGTTCCCACACTGGCTCTGCTCTGGGGCCTCCAGCCACCCTGCTCTGGGACAAGCAAGGTCTCCTGGGTGCTGCTCGGAGAGATTTCACCCCCAGAGCCCCTGCGGAGGGCTGCCCCAGGTCTGGCTCCTTCTGCCCTGCATCTCCTGCACCCTACACCCTTGGGCGGGTGACACGTGGTCTCCAGTGCGGGTAGATCTCCCTGGTGAACCAGGTATGACCCTCACTTTTCGGATTTTTTGGACAAAATAGCCCCTCTCCTGCTCACACAGATGGTAATTACGTCTCAGGAGTAACGCAGGAGCCCAGAGCAGAGGGGCGTGGGGGGGTGTAGGTTGGCTGCAGGTGTAGTGTGGGGATGTGACGGGTGGTCTGCTCTCACTTGCTGGTGTCCTTCTCGACTTTGGTCGCTGGGGTCAGCCCCAGGACCTGAGGGATTCGGCAGTGTAAATTTAGCCCATGAGCATGCTTCAGCTCAGAGAGGAGGATAAGTGGTGCTGGCACAGATCATAGGATCACAGGGAAATTCAGGCTGGAAGCAACCTCAGGAGTTCTCTAGTCCAACCTCCGGCTCCAAGCAGGGTCAGCTGTGAGACCAGAGCAGGTTATGGCCTTGAAATAAAAATAGCGTCACGAGGAAGGATTATATAAAGACCATATGGATTTTGCAGAACAAGAAGAACTAGGCAAAAAAAAATTAATAGCTTATAATTTCATATTCTTCAGCACCTAGTTCAGTTCCCTTTTTACCACTATCCATTTTTTTAATTTTTCTGTATAGATTTTAGGCTTCTGGTTTGTGTGTTAAATCGGTCTGTAAATTACCTGGAACAACTTTAGGCAAAAATAACAAAATTATAGCAATATCAAAATCAATCAACATACAAAGAAATGTGATATGCTATTTGTTTACAGTTTGAAGTAATTACCTATCCCCACTGAAAGTCAGCCTTCAGTGGAGAGAAAAATAACCTTCGTTTATTGTTCTTTGGCTTTGAATAGAAAGTCTCTGTTATTTTAAGTACCAGCTGAACTTAGCAGATCTGCAGTGTAGGCCTAACAGAACTCATTTCTTGTTATTAAAAGTTAAAGAGTAACTACAGATAGTAATTACAAAATTACTTTAATTTTTTCCTTAGAGTATGTCCTCCTTTACTGTATTTGCTAACCCCCTGGAAAAAACTCACTTTCCTAACAAAACTTATTTTAATGATTAAACTGTATTTTTTTTCCTTTTACATCACAAGAAAATGTTTAATTATTCCATTGACCTGTTCAGGATCTGTGTCCAACATCTTATGAAAGTGAAGAAAATAAGAATTAATACACTAACTCAAGTCATGCAGTATGGCATAGAAAAAAGGTTAGCTGAAATCCTTAATACTTTAGTTTATGACTAGTAATTAATGAAGAGATAGTTTTCATTATTAGCATTCTAGATTACTGGAAAAAAATGTTTCCAAAACCCGATAATTATTAAATTTTCTATTCCGAGGGTTTGTGCACTGTGCGTGTGGTTCTCTCAATGACCCCAAATTTCACGTTTCCAATTTTGTAGGAGTAAGCATCCCACCCAGGCTGAACTAAAGCCCTTCCCCAGGTGGGGAAGATGGTGTGCAAGCGGGCACTGACACACCTGGTCATGCAAAATCGGAGTCTCCTCTTGGGTCTCCTGGTGTCTGTGTGCACTGTGGGCATTCAGTACCACACCTGATGCGTGGTGGGGACAAGATGGGGTAGCATTCAAATTAGCAGCATCCTTTCCTGAGCTAAACCTCTCTGAGGCTGGAAGGACAAAGTCCAGCCATTGCAGGTGTTTTGCTGAATGGGGTCAGCTCTCCAGGGGAAGAGCAGGGAGTGTGATTCCACCAGGACCCCTACAAATCCAGCACCCGCTCTGCCTTCACGTGCTTCTTTGTGGTGCTTGGAACTGCCCTTCATCTGATTTCGGCAGAGCCAATGTTTGCTGAAGCATTCGTGAATCACTTGACACTTGCATAGACTTGTTGGGAACACCAAAGTCATCTGCCAGACCACAATGTTCCCAGCTTCTCTTTCCTTCCTTCCTTCTTGCGCCTGCTGCTTCAGCCAGCTTACATTATATGAGTGTGGAGGGGGTGAAGACATAGGCTGTAGATGGTGAAAAATAACAGTGTGTCCTCCTCACGGGTTTTCATGCCTCAACGAAGACCATTGAATGCCATTGTTATAAACAGCTCCTGTCCCCACTGGCTTCAGTCAGAGATAAGGACACGCAGCACCAGGCAAGTTGGTTTGCTCAGAGACACAGTCGCTCAAGAAATAAAAATATCTTGTGTCCCGTCGAGCTAGCCAAAGGTGTCAGTGTTCATTCAACATTTACAAAGACTTTTGGAAGGAGATGAATACTGTGAGGAGTATTACTTATCACTTCAGTAATTAGAATTATTATTTTTTAAAATAATCTGAACGAAATGAATTATTACAGTATAACTTAATTTTTATTTAATCTTTTAAGAAGCTTAGAAGTACTATATACAAGGTATGCACACATTGGATTACTGTTGTCCTATTTGAAACATTATATATTTTTTTTAATATCTAAGCATTTCTAACACTGAATGTGTAAATGAATATGAACTTTCTAAGAGTTAGGTTGCACCTCTGAGCTTTAATGTCAGCGCTCTGCCTTTTATGCGTCTATACTATCCTTTGAAAAAGGCTGAGATTATATATTGGTCACTAAGTTGTCCTGTTATGTTTTAAAGGATTTTAGAGGTTGAAGAGAGGTGATCCGCAGGGGTGTCAGCTGGCAAAATCAACTTTCAGTTCCATACTGCTGCACAGAGCATGGAGGGGTGGTGGGGGGGGAGAAGACACAAAAATCTTTCCTTTTCCAGACAAAGATGAGAGATAATAGGCAATGTTTTTAGTGAACACTCAAATCATTTTTCATGTAATTTGAAGTAGTGACACTTCCAAACCCTTCTGCTGGCGGGGTTGTTACCTAGTGTGGGTCTTGTGTTCCTAGTGGGTGTATATAAATCCGGCATTACTGAAACTCACCCCCTGGGGAGGGCACCGCACCAAGGCTGTGGTCTGCATCAGTCCCCGCTCCCCTTCCCAACAGGGCTTACACCCTCCAAAGCCAGTGCTGGCCTCTGCAGTGATGAATGCATTTTCTTCCACCTGAATATGAATTTTCCTTCCATTTGAAACCAGACTGCCTCTTTACATGAAATATTTCTGTTCTGCCTGGCGCTGAGGGTCTAGTTGACAGTCCTGGCATAGGCTGTGCAGGTTTGAAGCCTGGCCCGTGGCCACTGTTCACCCAGCACCGAGTTCTTCATGGCTCAGCATGAGAAATGATGGCAATGCCTGTGGAAGTGGGGGCCGTGTTCACTAGCACAACAGCAACTTTTTTGCTTTCTTTGCCAGCAAGACACAGCTAGTCATCCCTGGTTTAGCACTGTGTGGCTTGAGGTAAGGAGTATTAGATTATTGGCAGTCATTGGACTAAATCTTTGCACTGGAGAAGGCTGAAGTGCATTCACCGACATAGGTGGTTGGCATTTTATTTTATCTTAGAGCACATGAGATCTGCTGTCCATCTTTTCACCTCCCTTCCCCCTCTCAGCTCTGCCCCTCTGTTATTGCTGTCCCTCTCTTTGCACTGTCGCTCCCTCACCGCTGTCCTTTGCCAAGCCTTCAGCAGCCTGCAGGGGAAGCAGCCTCTCCCATCACGTTTGTGCAAATTGGGGCCTGATGAGAGGCATTTGCTTCCCTCCGGTGCTTATGGCTCCCCAGCTGGGGCCCTGGCTCACTCTCTCCTTTCCGTGTCTCATGGCTGTTCCAGGAGCAGAACAGATGCTCCCCACTCCCCCGCGGAGAACAGCTGGCTGCTATGGCTGCCATGTCACGGACCGACTTGTGCTTCGTGCCACCTGGCTGGGACACTTGGAGACCTCCACCGGGATCCTGTTCTGTAGAGAGAGTCTTACGCCGCAACAGAAATTATCATTTTTCTCTCTCAGAACAAAAATAACCAGTTGTGTCTTGGTCTCAGTGTTTAAAACAAAACCCCTCCAAGAACAGGTAGCATCTCTATTGAATAACACACACAGATTAGTGCAAAGATCGCTGTGGAAATGGCTTTTTCATTTTTAAATATAACATGGAGTCTGAAAAGAGCCATATCCAATGGCTAAGGGCAAGATGGGCCCTCAGGCACACAGAGCTCAGTTATAGGGGTAATCCTTTGGTGTGTCCACATCTATTTTAATTCAGATTAGGCATGGGAACTCAACCCAATCTCCTGATCATCTCCTTTTACTGCGCTTGGTTTTGCACTTTAGAGTAATTGCCGATTTCCTAGTCTGAGTCCTGTTTGGTAAAAGCACCAGAGCACCATACATCCCAGCTACTAATGGGCAGCCGATGGGACCTGGTCCAGTGTGAGCGGCAGGTCGGTAGATTTGCACTGCTCTATTTGTACTGCACTGTCTGCTGGCCTTACCCATGTGTCCCCCAGAGCAGCAGGTTCTGACCTGACTTCCCTGAAGATGGTACCAAGAAACTGACCTCCAGCCTCTAATTTCAGGCTGCCTGACAGAGCTGGTGCCCTTCTCCATGCATGTGGCTGTGGGCACATGTGTTTATGTGTGTGCGCTTTGTTGAAGAGAGAGCATCCTCAGAACCTTTCCAGAGACCACAGCAGCTTCGCTCCCACTCTGCTCCTGGAAGCAGGATGCTGCCAGGGACTCCCCACGCCGTACAGCTGCAATTCAGTTCATCCTCCAGGTGGTTTCTTCAGCCCTTTCGATTAGATCTCATTTCTGGGAACAGATCTAGTTTAAAAACATGGCATGGGAAATTTTAACTGCACTGTAAGAAGTCACGGAAGTTTTGTTTTGCTTGCAAGCAGAGGAGTGCTAAGTTGGTCATCTCTAGCCTTTAGTGCCTTATTTGTAGAGTAGGTTGCGGCCATTTGATCTGTGGTCGCTGAGGACACACGCAGAGGCTCCCTGACAACTCCACCTTAGTTAGAGCCTGATCCCACCTTTCTCACAAGCCAGCAGAAACAATGCATTTTTGTCAAGTACAAGGAGTTCTCCCAAGCATGTGGATTGGAAAGGAATAAGGGTAAAAGAGGGAAAACTCTGTTGTCACTTCATTTTTTTAAATCTTAAAATATTGCAATTGGCTTTATTAATTTTATCATTTAACTGTATCAAAGTAGCTGAGGTTAGTAGAAGGTGCTGAACACTCCTTTCGAACAATGCTTCCTTTGAGCTATTTATCCATACAGTGCTCTGCTGGAATGCAACCAGCAGAATTAATATCTGATGGGCTTGTACAAAGCCCACTTAAGGTATATTATATTGTCAAGGCAGATCTGTAAACTAGCTCTTTCTGGACAGGGGCTGTGTGTTTGATCTTAAATCTTCAAAACTTGGCATGTAAGCTGAGGGGAAAAAACATCACTTAGTATTTGTCCACATCTCCATTGTGCTCAGTGAGCCTTCAGACCAGGAAAGTCTGAAATCCTATGATTAATAAATTTTAAATAATCTATGAGGTATCCATATACACTGACTCCATGGCTGGATTCATCTCACTTAACGGTACTGGCGGGGTTCAGCATGAGACCAAATGTTAATTGTCCCCATATAGGTGCATTGAGTCTAAACTGCACCCACGGTCAGTGGGCGTCTGGTCAACACGATCACCAGAGAATTGTGTAGGTCACCCTAAAGTCCACCTGAGTTTAGCTGCTTAGGTGTAGGCATCCTGTGCCATTGGGGATGCTTCAGGGTTAGCCAGGGGATCTCCAGCTGCTGATCTGGAAGGACACTGGTGTGCTACAGGTTATGTGCCATATTTGATGGCTCCATGAGGCCACTTTATACATCTTGTTGTGACTCAAATGGCATCAGATACTTGCGCTTAGGGAACTCGGTCCCAGTGTATCATCAACACTGTAGACCCCTACGTTTGAACTAGCCCTCCTGGGTCATTCCCCTCTGCTCCCCTGTTACTTGCTGGTGACATCTGATTTATTATGAGATGAACTGTGCCTTGTAATACCTCTTTTACTGCATCAGAACTGTCCATGTGATGGGCTTCTATGGAAATATTGGCAGCTTTTTCTGGGAATATGTCTGCTTTAGGAGGATGCGTGGAGAAGTCTGCAGAGGATGATGCTGGGTGTAGCCCTGCTGTGCCGGGAAGGCTCTGAGTCACAGCCTGCTCCCACACTGCTGCTCCTCTCATGTAACTGCACTTTGCCTTTTGGTCAGGACTTTTGGCAATTTTGTGGTATGGCCTTGGCTGATACTGCTGGCAAGTTCACCCAGGCTGTGGCACAGGGACAATTAGCACACTCCTGCCCTGAATTTGTTAAAAAAAAAAAAATATCAGGGAAGATAAGTTTCAGCAAATAACTGTAACAACAGTATGGTGATTGTTGATTTATTTTTTTTCTGTCCTGGATTATCCCGAGTTTAAAACAGAACTGACAATTTTCAGTTCTCATGCAGCCTTGCAGCTTGCAATCTGTGTCAGTATTAAAACAAAACAACAACGACAATGATGATGATGATAATAATAATAATAATTATAATAAAATAAATGTTTAGCTAGAGGTTTTCAAATCTACCGCCCACACTCTTCTCTGCCTTGTGTTTTCAGCTGCGCCACGACTGACCTGCTTGGAAGAGCTCTCGAGTGTTTTTTGCTCCCTCTAATGGTATGCCTGCCTGGAAAAGGTACTCTATAGAAAACCTAGGTGTGAATTGCAGTGCAAATAGCAAAATAAGGGTCTCCCCATTTGGACAGTCTTGTTCCCTGTCCTGGGCACATCTGAACTGTTGGGGCCAGCAGCACCTTGTTTCCCCCTGTCTGTGCTGGGTTTGGGCAGACATGGACTAGCTCTGCAAGTCGTGTAAAGCGTAATGCAAGTGTGCAGTATTGCAGCACTGAGAGTGAGCTAAGGTGCTGGTCTGTGCTGACATACCATGTGAACTTTGGGTGTATTGACATCATTCATTTCCAAAATTTACTAAGCTAAATGAGACAAAGAACTTTTTGAACAAATTGCCCACCTGAGCATCGGCATAAGTTGTTATTCCGGACCACCTCCTCACAAAAAGAGGTCCCAAGAGAAGCTCTTCAGGGACAAAATTTGTGTTTCTGGAAGGTACCCTGTCACTCTGCTTGGCTGCCAGTGAGATACAGAACTACTTGCAGAAAAACACAACTGTGTTTGAGAATTTAAAAGGATCACACTTTTCCTAGGAACACCAAAAAGACACCTAGTTCAGTGGCTGTGTCACAAAGGTGAAGGGGGTTGAGAGCTGCTCCTGTAACCTTTCTTTATAAACAACTGATCTGCAGCCAAATGTTTTGTGGACATGAAAAAGGATTCTAGATATTTCTTCTTTTTTCATGAGGGCCTGGTAACAGATCTAACAGAGCAGTTTGTGCTCCTATGTCTCAGCTTGTGGCAGGCTTAGAAGAATCAGAATCTTGGTATTTATTCTGGTTATACATATTTTTAGATAATGTTGCCCTGGCAGTGAGCATGGAACTCTTTTCTGTCTGTTATGTCTCCACCATCAAGGCTTAAATGTCTGTCTCTTTGCTGAAGGGCTGTTTTCCACCTGCTTATTCAGTTTCCTGAGACAGGTTGAAGAGGAGGAACCACCTGGGCTGCAGCAGGACTGCTCATGCAATGAGCAATGTTTTGTTCTTTTTGGTTTGCTTGTGCATCTAATAAGGCTCAGCTATTTAATATAAGGGTAGATTATAGCTGCCTGATTACACTAAGTACATGTTCAGTCAATGATAATTTTACATTTGACCTTAAGCTCAGCCTTTTCTCCCCAGGCTAGTGTGGTCCTGGATTCCTCATACTGCCAAAATGCTTTCAGAATTCCACATCATACAGACTACAGTATCTCATGCTTTCTTGAGCTAATATTTATATTTCTCTCTCCACAATTTCTCTCTATATATTTTGTTCATCCTGAGGAATTGTATTTTTTTAAAAAAATAAACACCCAAACAAAAAGTAGCTGATGCTTTATGTTTGGTTATTTGTCTACTGGTTTTCATAATGATGTGCTAATGGTCCTAAAGTGCTGTCAGCATAGTGTGGGGGTTTTTTCCATACCATTCCATTTTCAGATCTCCACAATGTGTTTGAATTTAAGTCTGCTAGCTGAGAAAATTCTGCAGCAAACAGAGGATCTTTAGATGGCAAAAAGGCACAGGTAATTAATGTCTTTAAAGACATTCTGAGTGAGTACACACTACAAGAAATTCAAGAAGAATGCCAGGAGCTGTCAGTTTGCAAATTATGGTGTATTTGACCAGGGTTATTAATGACATTCTTTGGAGAGTTAATTGCTCACTTTTCTTTAGCTGAAACCTAACTAGACAATATGACCACCAAGACTCCATTTATTCTTTTTTTACATACAAGGGCAATATGCACCTTTAGATAGAGTAGAGACATACAAATCATATCATGATGTCAGCTATTAATGGAGATTTTCTTGTTTCTCCTAGAAGATTCCAAAAAATTGATGTATAATATAGCCCATAATTAAGTAGGATGAAAACCAGGCTGTTTTCTCAGCCAAATTCATAGGTGACATATATAATGGTGGTATAAATTACACACGATTGATCTGCTGTGTGAAAGTAAGACGCTTGATTTAATAAACACAGGAGAAGGATGGGTTGTAGGAGAAGCAGCAGACAAAAATGGATGTCATCAAACCACATGAGGGACAGTACTTGGTCAGACTAAAGATCCAAGTAGCCCAGTATCCTGCTGCTGGTAGAGGCCAGTAATGGATGCTTAGAGAGAGAGCCCACTCAGGAACCTGGCAGGGATACTGCCATACGCCTGTCTCCCTCTGGTATAAGCACACTTCTTTTCATTAAGTTATAGACTGCCCACATTATGCTTCTCCTTAACTGACTCATCCCACGCTGACCATGCAGCTTTCTCCAGACTACCTGAAGAATTTTTTTGTAATGAAACTTTCAGAAATTCTCCTGAGCAAACAAAATAAATTGCAGAGGGGGAAATCCCACTGTGTGTACAGGTGAGAAACGCATGTGATAACTAATCAAAGACAGGTTTTAGGGGAAGTCTCGAAGAATGGACACAAAGATTGCAAAAGGCAAGGTCTTCACACAGTGGAGCACAGCATGGCAGGGGTTTGACATAAACATAGAATTCCACTGTAATCTGGCACTTAAGATGTGATCTCTTAGCCTTGGGCTTTAATGAAATATTTATTAGTAGAGCATGAAATTCCTACAAGCAAAAATGGCATCTGTGTTCACTGGCTGTTGTCTATTACTAACACTTCTGAGTCTGTAGTATCCTTAACTAACCCAACACTGTTTTCTGGGATGTGGCTGAGTACCTGGCAGTGGGATTTGCTGTGGAAGTTTAAAAACAATTCATATGAAAGGAGCAACGCAGGAAAACAACCACCTAACTGCTGTTTATTTCATATAGCTAGAAATAATGCATAATAAAATATCAATGTGTTACTTCCACAAAGACAGCAGGGTCATAAAAATTGAATGATTACATAAAACTGGAAATCGTTTTGTGGATAGTAAAAAGAGCAATAACAGTATCAAGCAGATACAGTCATGCTACTCTTGCCATTTTGAAAAATGCCAACAATATTCAATTTCTACACTGTTTAGATGAAAAGCTAGCCTGGATAACTCCAACTATATTTACACGATATACAGTAGATCTGGGAAAAGGTGTAGGACAACAAAATGTACCACTGCAGCTTGCTCCTGCTTAGACCTTATGTAAAGTACTAAATTGTGCCAATATACAATGATGTGGAGGTTGAGGAGCCAAAGTATTTGTGCTATTGTCTTGCTCTTGTCACCAATAGCACTTATTCACTCTTCTGGATGTATTACCATTACACAGGGAGAAAAAGGTATTTGTTTTGGAACATTTAGAAGGGCTCACAGCCCAGAGTTCCTATTTTTAGTCAATTTGTATCCACTGAATTGAACTATTCTAAATTGTATGAGATTTTTTTAGAGGTTACAGGAACAATTGTAATCTCTGTACTCAGATGAGTATGGAAAATGTCCCCAAATCCACCTCTCTGTGTGGTGGAGACTAAAAAGTGAGTCATCCTGGAAAGACCATGGCTGTCTTCTGGTTCTTTCCCTAGTGTGGTATAACTTGCTGCCACCCATTTTGGTCTTTGCTGTTATATTGAACAACCAGCCTTGAAGATCAACTGAAAATACTCACTGCAAAAAGTATTTTCTTTTTTCTGTCACATGGGGCACACCAGATACTTTGCTCTGCCACGCAAAAAAATATAGTTCTCTCACCTAAATGAGTGTGCATGCTCCAGATGTAGTAGCTATCCCTGAAATAACAGAGGCATTTGAATACTCCCAGAGTATAGTCTCATTGACTTCAGCAGGGCAGTTCATGTGGTTAAAATTAAACAAGTATAGGCCCTTTCACAGGCTGCAGTCATCAGGATGTCATCAGATGCCCCCAGGAACTCTACAGCTCAGTGAGATCAGCTTTCTTTTGTGTAAATAAATAAAAGCTTCAGGATTAAAAGATGTTTTCGAAGAGCTGTGAAGGGAGTGTTACATGGCAGGAAACTGATTTACCAGCTGCAGTGACTGATGCTGGAGCGCGGGGAGAGAGGCGGTGCTGGCGTGGGGGTGTTACTGGGGCACAGGGGCTGCACTGCTGGCACAGGGGAGATGCTGGTCTAGCTCTGTTTCAGAGGGTCCTGCAGACCAGTGTGAGCACAGTCAGTGTTCCTGGGCCCAGTGCTCAGTGTGATGAGGCAGCCCACACAGCTGGCTTACACGCTGGTAACCAGGGAGAGCCAGGGCTGCACCTTTTCTGTGGTGGCTGCTGCTCCACTGGCACCTTTCCTTTTGACTAGAGGTTTCAAAAACCTGGCATTTAGCTCCCTCCTGACTTACGACATGAAGCACCCTTTCCTTTCATGGCTTCTCCGCTCTGGATTGTGCATTCCTTAACGCACCTAGTTGTAAGAAATGCTAAAGGAAGATTCTTCCTTCTTCTCAATTACCTTTGTTTGAATTGATAGAGGATTCATTCAAGTTTAGGGCCAAAATCACAGTCTGTGTCAGCAATTAATTTGGTTCATCATAGAGTGATGTTATGAAGCTCTTTTTATAGCCATTGATGATGGGAGTTCACTAACCTACAAGGCAAAGCAGAACAGCCACAGAATATTTTGGAGGCTGAGGCTAACATGATTTTGGCGTGCAGCTCCCAGGGCACTGGGTCTGATTGCTTCCTGGAAGAGGGACACGGGTGTTGCTCCAGAGAGCTGGAAGGATCCAAACTTTCTCTGCATTATAACATAAACTCATATGTTACATTATACAGATATAAAAACAGAGCTAAGAGATTTGAACCCACAGGCTTCATCTATCTGAGTAAATTCAACGTGCCAGAGACAGCCAGTGTTGGGGCTGACCAGCTAAAGCAGCACATGCTCAAGGCATTGACCTTGCCCGTCCTCCTGGCCACAGGGACTACATGCAGCCTGCTCTGGGGCAGGCCAGCTGCCAAATCATGCTCCAGGATGGTTCAGGACATTACCAGCAGACTGGCACCTGCATGCTAGGGACTGTTCAAACAGTACAGGCAAATGAGTTGCAAAGCCTGGGACCATCTAATTTGCCATTACAGGGATAACCACAGTGTGTATTTGGGGAAAGGCTGCAGTGAGGGTAATGCCAAGGTACCTTGGTCCATGTATGACTGTAACAGATTACTCTAACTTGCCGGTTTCTCTGATGAGCAAGAGACATAGCTGGTTCTGTTGGGTTTTCAGAAGTTTATCAACCAAAGGCTAACTTGCCCTTCTGTCTTCTAGGAAACCCACCGATACACACAAAAAAACCCCAAACCGTGCCTGAAGGGAGGTTGTGGTGAGATGAGTGTCAGTGTCTTCTCCCAAGTAGCAAGCTATAGGACAAGAGGAAACAGCCTCAAGTTGCACCAGGGGAGATTTAGATTGGGTATTGGGAAAATTTTCCTCAGTGAAAGGTTGTCAAGCACTGAAACAAGCTGCCCAGGGAAGTGCATGAGCCAACATCCCTGGAGGTATTTGGAAGATGTGTAGATGTGGAACTTAGGAACATGGTTTAGTGGTAGGCTTAGCAGTGCTAGGTTATGGTTGGACTTGATGATCTTAAGGGCCTTTTCCAATCTACATGAGTCTATAATTTTATGATTCTATAAAATCAGGTCAAAATGCAACCACCCTACCTCACAAAAATGTTGTTAAGTGTCCCAGGTGAGTTTGACAATTTGTACTAGTTGTGATAGCATATAACAGACAGTGCAAAGCTTCGTGGAGAAAGGAGCAAGACAGAATTCTTGTTGTTAAACATGGGCCATGTAGGCCTTTTGTTCTTTAAGATGAAAAGGAGACAGAATTCAGTGGAAGCTGCTTGGTCTGCTGAGGCTGATAAAGGATGTCCCACACGTCTGTGAGCATCTTATTCAAATTTATGGGTGCCTCTACCATTGCATTTTCTGGGTAGCTAAAATGTTAGCAGGTAATGAGTTAAAATACCTAAATTCTACTTTTTGAAAGAGAATATGAGTTTCAGAACTGACAACTGAGCAGCGTGTAGAATATAAACCTTGCTGTGGTATGAATAGACATGAGTATTATGGGATGTACCCCCTTCAATGCATTGTTTTGATATCTTATCCCTTGCAGTCTGCATGAGTTGAAAGTCTTTATTTATACAGAGGCTTCTCCCTCAGATGCTGCCTTAAGGGAGTGAAGGATTGGTTTGTAACAGTGGACAGGGAGCTGAAGGCTGAGAATAATTTCTGTTTACTAAATCGTATTCTGGCTCACTCACATAGCAGAGTTTAGAGAAAGGAAGAGAAAAAAACCTTGGCACCTTAATTAAAATGATTGGTGGTGTGTGTAGGGAAGGGAAAGAAGGACAAGGAAAGATCCTGCTGGTACAAGAACTGTAAGTACTGGAGAAGATGAATCTTACTTTCAAAATAATAATTGTGTCTTTCTCAAGTATCGCTATAAATCTGTAATATACTCTAGGATTTGAGAACTAAATCCTTTTTCTTCCTGAAGTAAATTTTTGAGGTCTTTTGAAGAATCTAACACAGGAAAACCATAACATATACATACCGCATAACTGGTATGTGTGGTTTTATTCAGCTGACTAAAATTGTATTTTTCAGCATTCATTTAGCTTGTTTATTTGGAAAGATCTTTCTCACACCAGTAAATTGTTATTCAGCACCAGGCCTTGCATTTTGTTCAGAACTGTCCATTGATCTGAAAAAAGTATGGTCTATTAAAGCACCTGTTTGGAAAAAATATGATGCATGGTCTTTGCCTCTCTTCCCATTGTTCAACATAGAGGCTTGAGGTTAGTTAGTTGAGTCTTTAAAGATAAGGTACTGGTTATTTCATACTTTTCATTACTAAGATGGTGCATTTTTTTATTTTATTTTTTTTATGTATTTATTTAATGAGCGTAGTGATCACAAAAAAATCCTAAGTTCATCCTGAAGCACCATCCTGAGAAATGTGCTGTATAGAAAGTACCTATGGAAATTGTCTCTACCATTCCCCCTCAACATACAGGCACAGTCCTCGTCCTGCCAGGAGGTACCATCAGACCCCCCATCCAAAGCTGATGCCAGGCTATGCCAGCATTGGTGTATGGCTGCCCTGCCGAGCCTGTGTGCAGCCTCACCATCACTGTCCTCATGTCTGCTAATTGATAGAGACAGAACTATATATTGCTTTGGGCAAGGTGTTGTTTTTTTTTTAAATACTCTTTGGTTAAATTGTAGATGACAGATCCTGACATATTTAGTGTGAGGGGAAACGACTGCCAAGTCCCTCAAGAGGCTGCTTTGTAATTGCTCTCATCGAAGTATTGTTATTATCACTAATAAAAGGGCTGGAGTTGAGAAAACAGCATTGATGTTTGGGATTTGGATGTGAAGGAGGAAATGGAGTGAGTAAGGAGATGGCAATGGTTGTCAGTACCCAAATTCTCCAGTGGTGGAGATACAGGAGGTGGAACGTTAATTGCTTTCCTGGAAGATGCACTCTAATATGGGAATTGCTTAGATGAGTCTTCTCTAGTCCTACAAGCTTTATTTGAAATTCAACAACGTGTTTTCTCATCAGTGCATACCAGCTAGAGTGACTTTTAATTTCACATTTCCCTGCAGACTTTCACCCGATATTAATAAGTGATTGTACACAGCACAGGCAGTTGAAGAAGTCACCTCAGAAAAGGTTGCAGAAGCGCTGTATGCCTTAGTTTGTATCAAGGTAGTGTCCTGGGATCCAAAATTAATTTGTATTTGTGCAGTTTGTTTCCTGTGTGCCTTGCGTTTGTGTGGTTTTCCACCTGTTCAACTTCTTTCATATATGAATCCTTCACTGTCTCAGCAGGTCACAAATATATAAACTCCATGGTGTGGTGGGAGAGGAAATAAAGGCAGCAGAGCTATAGAGTGGCTGTCCACTGGTACCTGCAGGTCAGGATGGTAGTGGCTGAGATGGGGCAGGAAGGTATTTGGGGCTGGTTGTTTTAGGTTCTGCGCAGACACCGTATGGCAGACAGTAAGCACATTGAGGAATTCATAGTTTGAAGGATGGGAAAAAGGAAGACATTCACTCCCAGTGACACAACAGATCAAGACAGACTTAGGAGAGAGATCCCAGGACCATCATTATACAGCACCCATCTGTACATCACACCATCTTTTTGGCATCTCATGCACACAAGCAAAAACTGATATAAGATGTTGCCTTTCTTTGCCTCTTTGATTTTCTCCCAGAGGGTACCGGTAGCAGAGGTCTACACCTGCTCTAGGGTTCACCTAGAACCCTACTCCTAAAACCTACACCTAGCCCACCACTCACATGTGGGCTGGCAAGGCTGAAATGAGTGCAGTGAATTATGAAAAGGAGTCTGCACAGAGTCAGTCTCCCTCGTCCTCTGCCTCCACCAGGCACACACAGGCAGGAGCCCCTGAACAGCCCCCAGGTTCACCTTGTCCTGCTTCACCATCTCCCAGGGCAGCTGCTGCTGCACTAAGGGCAGAGCAAGGCACCCTCCTCCCCTGCAACAGCCCAGATGCTGCAACCATCCCGTGCCACTCCAGCTTTCAAACTCACGTTGCTTTGAAGGATTAAAACCTAGTCATAATTTACTTAGCTCTGAAGCCTGATATTTCATTTGGGAAATGAAAGAGACATTCACATGATTAGGCACTCTCACCACCTTATATCACCAGTCTTCTTCCTTTTGAATTTTTCTGGGTAGGACCTGTATTGGGATTGTGCTGTATGTAGACAAAGGGAACTTGAAACTGAGCATGGCTTTCAAATGCTCAATTTGAAAACATGAATCACGCAGAAATGAGCATACAATAACACACAGTTCTTCCTGATTTTCCAAAATATTTAACAGGGACCAAAACATGTTCATATTTCACTTCAGATACTTCAATTTATGCTTACCAACAGCAGTTGCAATTATATCTTTGGAAGCTTTTTTAGATACAGTAATATTACAAAGAACTATTTTTTTTCAGTCAGTTGGGCTAGGGTTTAATTTGTCCAGCTCATATAAGAAAATAAGAAATCAGGCAAGGAGCTCAGAAGACCTCCTTGGATGAGCAAGGAGCTTCTGGAAAAACTCAAACAGAAGAAGAAAGTTTATGGAATGTGGAAAAAGGGACAGGCCACTTGGGAGGAATATAGGAACATTGTCAGAACATGTAGGGATGCAGTGAGGAGGGTTAAGGTCCAGCTGGAATTAAATCTGGTGAGGGAGGTCAAGGACAACAAGAAGGGCTTATTCAAGTACATTAATAGCAATAGGACGGCTAGGGAAAATGTGGGCTCTCTGCTGAATGAGGTGGGTGCCCTGGTGGCGAAGGACACAGAGAAGACAGAGTTACTGAGTACTGTCTTTGCTTCACTTTTTACTGCCAAGGCTGGCCCTCAAGTTTCCCAGACTCAGAGTCAGAGGCAAGAGAGAAAGACCTTCCCTTGGTTGACAAGGATCACCTTAGAGATCACTTAAGCAAACCTGACACACACAAGTCCATGGGGCCCAATAGGATGCACCCCTGAGTGCCGAGGGACCTGGCAGATGTTGGCTAAGCTACTCTCCATCATCTTTGAAAGGTCATGAAGGACAGGAGAGGTGCCTGAGAACTGGAGGAAAGGCAATGTCACTGCAGATTTCAAAAAGGTGAGGAAGCAGACTGGTCAGCCTCACCTCCATCCCTGGAAAGGTGATGGAACAGCTCATCCTGGAGGTCATCTCTGAGCGTGTGGAAGAAAAGAAGTTTGTCAGAAGTAGTCAACATTATTTCACCAAGGGGAAATCATGCTTGACCAATGTGAAAGCCTTCCCTGATGGAATGACTGGCTGGGTAGATGAGGGGAGAGCAGTGGATGTTGTCTGCCTTGACCTCAGCGAGGCTGTTGGCACTGTCTCCCATAACACCCTCATGGCCAAGCTCAGGCAGTGTGGGTGAGATGGGTGGGCAGTGGGGTGGGCTGAGAACCGGCTGAGTGGCAGAGCCCAGGGGGTTGTGATCATTCACGCAGAGTCTGGCTGGAGGCCTGTAGCTCGCGGGGTTCCCAGGGGTCAGTACGGGGTCCAGTCCTGTCCAACCGATTCACCAGTGCCCTGGATGAAGGGACAGTGTCCCCTCAGCACGTTTGCTGGTGACACAGCACTGGGAGGAGTGGCTGAGACCCCAGCAGGCTGCGCTGCCATTCAGCGAGACCTGGGCAGGCTGGGGAGCTGGGCGGAGAGGGACCTCATGGAGTTCAGCAAAGGCAAGTGGAGGGTCCTGCCCCTGGGCAGGAATAACCCCCCGCACCAGTACAGGCTGGGGCTGGCCTGCTGGGAGGCAGCTCTGCGGGGAAGGGCCTGGGAGCTCTGGTGGGCAGCGAGGTGCCCATGGGCCAGCAGTGTGCCCTGGTGGCCAAGGCCAGTGGGACCCTGGGGTGCATCAGGAGGATCATGGCCAGCAGGTGGAGGGAGGTGATCCTGCCCCTCTGCTCTGCCCTGGTGAGGCCACATCTGGGGTGCTGTGTCCAGTGCTGGGCTCCCCAGTTCTAGAGAGACTGGGAACTACTGGAGAGGGCCCAACGGAGGGCTACCAAGGTGGTAAGGGGACTGGAGCATCTCCCTTGTGAGGGAAGCCTGTTTAGCCTGGAGGAGAGAAGACAGAGAGAGGGGATCTTATCCATGTCTACAAATATCTTAAGGGTGAGTGTCAAGAGGATGGGGCCGGGCTCTTTTCAGTGGTGCCCAGCGACAGGACAAGGGGCAACGGGCACAAACTGCAACACAGGGAGTTCCACCTGAATGTGAAGAACTTCTTTCCTTTGAGGGTGGCAGAGCCCTGGCACAGGCTGCCCAGAGAGGCTGTGGAGTCTCCTTCTCTGGGGACATTCGAAACCTGCCTGGACATGATCCTGTGCAACCTGCTCTGGGTGACCCTGCTTTAGCAGGGGGTTGGACTAGATCTCCAGAGGTCCCTTCCAACCCCAGCCATTTTGTGATCATGTGATATGGAGAACTCTAGAGTCTCATGAGTAAGGAGAAATGTCAAAATATCTAGAAAGATATGGAAAGTCTTAAAAGCTGTTTTCAAAACTGTTTTCATCTTAAAAGTCAAGGAACTTTGAATTGACTAGCCTTGAAAGCTTTTAAAGTTTTACATACTCCTTTAAAAACAGATCTGTCTTGTGAATTATTTCCACTGTAATGTAGACCTTCATTCTTCACATGACATTACATCAGAAATACATTTACATCTACATAGGGACATACAATAATTACTTTTCTATGAAAGTATTTTTTACCAAGAAGTAAACCAGCAGTCAGCGGTTTGCTAATTTTGCCTTTCTGACAGCCTGAAGCTCACTGTACGTGCCCTGCTCTGACCGGAGCTTTTTACATCTGCGAATAGTCCATAACCAGGAAAAAGGGTCTCTCACCTATCTGTGGATTTTGCAGCAACCAAATATGTCACGTGTGACAAATATGTGACAGTGAGCAGGAATCTGAAGACTGGAGGATGATCAAACAGTCTGAGTCAAACGGTTCACTTGCTTCAAGCCAGATCATGAAATAAGTCACCCACTAAGTAATTTATGTGATTATGGTAAAATTATCTTGGTTTTATTTTGTAACATTTCTCATGTAACATCTTTGGTTTATGTATAGTCTATGTCTAGTTTAATATACATTCTATTCATTTTTTTATGTCTAACAGCATGAAAATATTCTTACACTTTCAAAAATGGGTTCAACCAGCTTTTCTGTCTGAAATCTCAAGCAAGTATCTATAAACACTCTGCAAGATAATGCCTCCATGCTGGCAAAATTATTCTTGTTGACATGTTTGAACCCTAACCAACTACTGACCTTGAAAACCAGGAACAAGACCTTCTGATGTGGTTATGGGAAAGGAATGAGAGGCAATAGAAGTTTCTGAAGGAGGAAGCAGGGGAGCAGACACCCAGAGCCTCTTCTTATGCCAGCTGACTAGCCAGCCCCGGGACATGGGGAATTAAACGATGACAGTGAACAAAGAACTAAAGGTTCTTCTAATCTCCGCGGCTTTAATTTTACCTGTACTAGGGTGTTTAAGAAGATATCACAGCCTCTGGAAAAAGGCAATAGGGGGCTTTAGACTCGAACAATGAACTCTGTCTTCTCCAGCAGAGGAAAGAGTGACTTAATTACCCTGCTCAGCTTTGCTTAGCCATCATGGAGTTCCTGCTGAATACAAAGTGCTGAGTGGGGCTGGAGGCTTAGTAGAAGAACCAGCATGAAGCTGATTCACTCTTTCAAGAAGCAAATTATTTATTTCCTGATAACAATTTTACTATTAGCTCTAAGGAGGGGAATAAACACTCTTTTTCTGAGCCATCCATCATCTGAAAGTCCTTTCTTAAAATGCACAGTTCGTCTGTTCTTAACTGGAGATGTTTTTATTTGCAGAGTTGCAAGTCTTTGCTGCCCTGCTGCTGCCTTGCCTATAGCCACTCTATGATGTTGTTGAAACTTCACTGGACCTAAATTTTTTTATTTTTAATGAAAAAAGATTTGCTGATAATATCATTAAACTTTCATGTGCCTTCCATCCTATTTTCTTCCCTGCCAAGAGATTGTAGTCTCATGCTATGATTTTAAAAATACAAAAATAACGATTTTCAGTTAGCTGGGTTTTTAGCTAATTTGTCAGAATGAGCTTTATAAAGCTTGGGGATTTTTTTGTGGTTTTGTTTCTGCAATGTTTTTAGCTAGCGTTGTCTATGGTCATTCAGTTCACCATTTTATGCAGCAAATGTAAGCCTGATTCTTCCTGTTGCTGCACAGCCAAAATAAAGTGAATGGCTAGAACAGATGTTCAGCCTTTTAAAAGGAAATAATTCGACTTTTATTGATGAACATGGTGGCTGAAAAACTAACTTTTTTTTTTTTAGTTTGAAGTGTCTGTCTGCTGTCATTGTTTTGTGCCCATTCATAAACAATCTTCACCTTGAAAAAATTATCTTACTCAACTATGGAAATTTTCTTACAAAATGGAAAAGAAAACAGAAGCCCTTTAAGCATGCCAAATAGACATTTACAAATGACCATTCTTTTCATCTCACTAAAACTCAGGTAGGGCAGTTGAGTCACTTAAAGAAGGAATTCTGATGTCAGGATTATAAAAATATACATTTTTCTGTTGGAGAAAGTTCATACACTTGGAACTTTTTAAAGCTTTGCTAACATCAGATAAAAACCTGTGAAGAGCAAAATCCTGGACTGAGAAGTTTGTTTATCATTCTTCACTTTTGCCACTTTATGATCCCACACAGACTAGATGAGTAATTTTACCAATGCTAATTCTAACCAGATAATCAAGCAAAGCATGAGTAACAACTGCTGCTCTGGGACTCCATCTCCTCAGAGACCTCATGCACATTTTCCTCCCTCTGAACCTTCCTTCTGGCTCCTGTCTGTCCTCCACATCCTGTTACCACTGTAAACATACAACAGGACAAGGTTGGTGGATAATCTTTTATGAGAACAACTTCTGTATTTGAAAGAAGTAGATAAGCTTTCAGGCACACAAATCCTTCTTTGGACATAAAACAGAAGCAGCAGGCTTCAGAGCTAAATCCTAGCTACTCTGTATTTAATTGGGTACGTAAATCATTTAGGACAACTGGGCAGTCTGAACCTCAGGAATAACATGGGGATTCTAGATAAGAAGGTGATTATCACCTACTGAAAGGAAAAAAAAAAAAAAAGATAAAAGAAAAAAAAAGAACAGGTAATGTATTGCCTAAGGATGAAGGGAAGGTTAAGGGGAGGGGAGGAGGGAGGAGACATATCATAATGTTCCAGTAAAAACACCTCTTTGTTGACTCACAGTTTTATGGATTTCAGTTCCAAGCATCATCTTTTGAAAGTGTTTTGCATACTTAGCAAGAAAAGCAACAGAAGAGGAAGCAGTGAAATGGAATAAGAGAGAAATGCTTCTCTGCACCCACATGATTAGAAAACCATGCTTCTCTAGAGCAGGACTCAAAAAGTGGATGCAATGCCTAAAAAGCAGAGAAAAAACAGTACTGAAAAGAAAAATAAAAGTTTGATTGTAGAATGAGCCTTTGTTTGAGATGGAACCAGTTCCACCACTGGTCAGCTGCAGGACAAGGTGCAATACAATGGTTTTCACAGTTACAAAGCGTCTTGCAGAGTTCTTGAATGCATGTACCTAAAGGAAAATTGCCTAGAACAGCTAAGTGGGCAACAGATGAAAATTTGTTCTAAGATAACAGATATAATAAAGATTATGAAGATGTAATTTACCAAGAAGCAATTATTGTAGAGAAGCTGAGATAAACAGTAAGACAGCTTGTTCATTGTAGCACACTGCATTGTATATCATAATAACTGCACCCTACTGATATGCCAATGCTTCCAAAAAAGCTTTACCTTGTTGTTTCTCTTTTTTCTCTGTAAGCTCCTGAAGCAGAGCCAAGATCATCCAGCACTGATAGAGATCCAAGCATGCGATTCTTGAAATGATTTTGCTTGTTACAACACTGTAGAAAGTCCTGTCACAATGAAGTCTATTCTATAGATTATCTTCTCACTGTAAATAAAAGCTTAGGCACAGCTCTATTTATAACCCACTCTTGTATATGGAGACTATCTGATCATGCTTTGTATTTTGACCTTTAGAAAAGCAGAGGCTCTTCAGAGCTTAAAGCATATACCGTGAAATAATTTACTATTGTTTGAAGGAGACTTCCAAATGCAGCTTCTTCTCCAGGTGCCTCTGAGGTGACTGTTAACTGTTTGCCTGCTGGTGTGAAAGCTGGAGGATAGCGATGTCTGGTGTCAGGCAAGCTCCCCAGCAGGTGGGGGTCAGCCTACTTCCACGCATTTACCTGAGCCATGGGCTTCGCTTTTTACCACGTCAGCTGAGCTATTTGTAACTACGAAGAGTGTCACGTTAAATTACCGGGGGCAGAGGCAGTAGATAATATTTGTAGAAACTTCATTTATATCTCACTCAAATGCAAAATAACACCCTTAGGAACCTGGCTTTAAAGAAGCAGGAAAGGTAAGAGCTGTCCTGTGATAACTCATGCCTGAGGGTATTTCACCTGCTTATATTCAAAGACCTCTGGATTTTTCATGCCCTTCATTACCTCAGGGCTGTATCACAACAGTGGCAATCTTCTAGCAAGAGTTTGAGCATTGCAATAGATTCAACAGAGAAGTGGGTTGAATCCCCTTTACTGGGATCTATAGATTTCTGCATTATGCAAGAATTTTAACTCTACAGAGAAAACCTACTCTCCTGTACCACTGCACACAGAGTGTCTAGGAGTGAGATTCTCCCATAACTCCTTCAGCCAGTATGGCCACATCTTCACGTCTAAAGCATTGCAATGTGCCTTAGCATATCTCCCCATTAGAAGCAAAACTCACTGCTCAGTTAAAATCCTTCATTTCTTGACCTGTTACGCCTTGAGAGCTCTCCTCCAGATGCCAGACTGCACTGCATTTATAGAGGACCATTGGGAGCACTGATCTCCACACAGTTTGCCATCACTTGAACAAACAGTTGTGAATGGGTTGATGGACATAGATTTGACAGTCAGCAAAGGTCATTCTGGCCAGAGCAGTCTTGCTGTAGGAATTAGGCCTGATCCTGAGCAAAGAAAAAACAAACAAACAACAAAAACCCCAGGGTCTGTGCCTCTGAGCCACTTCTTGCCTATAAGAATAGTGCAGTAAAAGTCATCAGAAGAGAAGACCTTTACAGCAGAAGATAAAAAAAAAAGTAAGTACTTTTACTTGTGTCACTCCAGCAGTTTTCTCCAGCAGCATCAGTCTTACACAGTCTTCTAGTGATGTTTGAACTGATACAAACAAGCCTTTTATTCACAGGGTATTTGGCAGGAGCTGTAGCTCTTGATTTAGCCCCAGATGGAGTCCTTGGCACTCTGCTGTCAGCTGTGGTAGGTGTATATGCCACCCTTGGCTGGCATCATTCCCAGAAATATCCCGTGAGTACAAGTGACACTGAAGAGACCCAATATTTGTGTTAGATGCTTTTTCCCAGGTTGTTTGCCTCTTAAACTGTATTTGCTAGAGCCCTCCAAAGCTGTCATGGAGTTTAAAGTTATTTCTCTGTCACAGAAAAGTGTCTACTAGCTGTTAACGACTTCTGAGTTTTACTAGGGTGATCAGTCACTCTGTGGAAGAACACAGTTCAATAAGGTGCACCAGGACCCAAAAATAATTTCTGGCAGAAGACACCAGAATGAAGGGTGGCTCACCCACAGGAGGATTAAAGTAAATTTTGAAGTAACCTGGAAAACTGAGAGCAGTGGGGAGTGCAGGAAAGGATGTATGGTTTTATATAGTAGGAACTTGAGATGTGAAGGGAAATTAGGATCAAGGTTACAGAATGATGACTGAGCATAATCCAACAACTACAGCCATCTCATTAAAGCAAGTTTATTTTCAGCTCATTATCTTGATAAATCTTTCTCATATAATCATGTTATATATTTTGTCTTTGTTGAAGAAAGTTGAATAAAACTGTCCATCAAAGAAGGTTTATTTTATCCATCCTTTGAGATGTACTGGCCATATGTGCGCTCAGGCAGCAGGGGATCTTTCCCACAGTACCATAAACTGGAGGATTTTGTAGCCAGCAACAACCGCAGGTCCCTACCTGAGGCCGTCTCCTCTGCACCTGCCTCCTGTGGCTGCCACAGGGGCAGATCAGGGCATCCTGGCAGCTCCTCCGGAGGCGGAATCACAAAATTCATCATGATCTGAAAGAGAGGGGTAGGAGCACAGGCTGTGACTGTGTGCATCAGGACCACATCAAGGAGTGCGGTTGCAGGTAAGAAAGTCTCTCTTCTCTTTCATGTGATTACCTACAGGTACATTCATGCTGTGGGTCACTCTGTGAGTCTTACCTACTTTCACAGAAAACTGCTATCAAAAGGGCTTTGCTCTTTGAAAGCTAGAGGAAAGAACAGGATGCACGGATTAAAAAGTCTTGGTTATGAAAGGTGTAGAAGTGGGCTCAAGTTTCACTGGGGAGTCTGCTTCGAGAGGGAAATGCTGAAAATTCACAATACAGTAAGATGAGAGAATATTGAAAACCCCACATTTCGTGGATGCAAAGCAGGTATGTATTTACTTCAGTTGTGGGAAGTAGATATACACCTTTTACTATGTAATGATGATGGTCTAAAATAGGATTTTAATCTAGATTTACACCTGGCTGAAAATCTATTTTATTTGGCCAAATGTTTTTTAATAGAACTCCTCCTGTGACTACTGAGAACGGCGTTACCAAGCATAAGCAGGCTTGCTTTAGCCTAGGAGCTAGCCCAGGGTTGGCCATTACTCCACTGCTTTTGTGACATCTGGGTGAATGGAGGGGAATTAGATGCTCTCCAACAGCTCTTGTGAATGCGAATATCTCTTCGGCTATTAGCACATGGGTATGGAAACATCCATCAATCATAGGATTATATCTATACAGGAGTGCTTGAAAAAAACACCAGCCAGGATATTTCTTTGTTCTTATGTATATTAATAATAATACATTCCCTTCTGAGTTGTTTCATTTAAATACGAGTATCTGCCTGCAGTACTATGTGCTGCATTACGTCTACAAAACTTGCAGGCATCAACAATATATTGCTTTCTGGCAGAAAGGCATTGTATCTTGTTAGTTAAGAGTTTCATTTTAAGCCCAGTACGCTGTGTGCAGGGTGGGCTGAGCCCTTGGGCTTTTGCTTTAAATGAATGTTTTAAATGAGACAGAAGCGTTCCAGGGAAGAGAAATTACCTGAAAATCACACATCTTCTGGCATATATTTCTGGTCCATAATATTGATATCTGAATTAAATTAAATTGATATCTCTATTCCTGTTTCAGAGGGAAAATTTTCCAGGCTTCAGTTGCTGGAATGAGGGACCAAAGGAGAGATGCAAAGAACTGGGGAGGACTTCCATTTGCAGATAACAAGTTACAAGCACCAAAATGAAACTGATGTTCAGTAATTATGCTAGAGTAATCACCAGGACTTGTATACAAAAGCGGAGCCTAGAAGGCTCATCCAGGTATTTAACATGATGCAAAATTCAAAATCCAGAATTGCATTTGTGTTGCTTTTGCATTTCAGAAGATGTGTGCGGAGAAACTTGAATTGAAAATGACTGACTGAAGGTAAGGTGGAAAGTAATGGTTTAATAAGCATTAATCCCTGGCTTTGTTGTTATTCCGTCCTTTAAACAAGGATAAACAGCTGATTCAGTGCAACTGTAGAAACTTTATCATTTTTTGTGGACATTTTTCCTTGGGAAGACTCATGACACAATTAGTAAACTTTCCATTGTCAAGCTTTTGCACAGACTACATCCTTTCAACATTAAAATATCATGGCTGAAGATCAATATGCAACAAAACCCATGACGGACAAGGCTTTAATTAATTGTGCATGGGGCTTTAGTACCTTCTTTATCAGCTCTGATTATGGGTCCGTCAGAGCTTGGCCACTGCCATTTTAGGAACACACAAATGATTGTGAACGTTAAAGGAAGAGTTTCTTTTGTCAAACCAAAGAATCATCTAATTTTACCAGAATAAAGGAGGCATTAAAAGAAGTAGGATCTACAGTCCTGTTAGCCTTACGCAGAAGCAAACCCAGAGATAATACAAACAGTTTCATGTTACTGACATTTTGATGAAAACAGACATTTTAGTGATTTTAGCTTTCCATACTACTTGAAAATGCAGGAGGCTTGTGTCAGATCTCTGTTCCACGTTCACCCTTGGCTTTTATCACGGCGAATGCAGCTGATGAAACAGATAAACTGCATCTGACTTTCAGCCTTGCTAACAGTGGGTGCTGGAGCTACTGACCAACAGCAAAAGGTACTTACTTTAAATAATGGACTTCAGGGTGAACAGTGTTCACGCTGCTTGTCAGGATTTTCATTCCCACTTAATATCTCTTTGAGAAAGTGACACAGTCCAACGTAGTTCCCTCTGTCCAACCCTGCTGAGAGAGGATGTTGAGTCTAGAGTACTTACATATGAAAAAAATTGGCTCTGCAAAAATAATCAAGCCAAGTTCCAACTTCATAACATGACACTACAATATAAATACACTTTTAAATCCTCCTTTGGTAGGAGCTTGCTAGCAGACAGCCTGGGACAGGTCCGAAGCTAGCGTGAACAGATGGAAATGGGTGAAGACCTCAGGGGGACCCCAAGGTCCCGTCACAGCAGATGTCCACATATTTTTCACTTTCCACTCAGAAACACCCTTATTTTGCTATTTCTGAGGCATTCAAATAAGGTCTTTCCCAACGCAGAGTGGGGAGACGGGAGTGAGGGGTCAGAGGTCAGTGGTGGTCCAGTGGGCAGCGGTGGGCTGGGGAGGGTGCAGGGGTGTTGGGATGGATTAATCCTTGTAGAAGAGTTTCATAAAGGAAACTACTTGGGCAAAATCCAGTTTTCTACAATCTGTACAACCACATTTTCTCCTTGTGCAGTTTGAGGGACTGCTATATATATTGCAGTCTGTTAAGATGAAATTTTGTGAACGTGGAAGGGTTGTTCAGTCATACAGTAAGAAAGTAATGCAGATAAGTTGCTTCTGCCCTTAACTCAGCCTGAAGCCAATCTTGTTGTTTACAGCCGGGTTACAGCAGTTCTTCTTTATCAGCTTGTACACACAGACATGTTTGTTGAATTTACATTTCTGCTTACTGATTGCTAGCCCTGCTTTTTACCACAGCTGCCAATAGCTGCATTTTCATCTGAAAGTGATTTATACATGTGGCATTTTTTCTTTTTACTTCTCCCGGTTCTTCAAAAATTTTCTATTTTGGAGTAAGGTAACATTTTTCTCTCCAAGAGGAATTGTATTACTTTCAAAGATATTGTAGTCCTTATCATGAGAAATACAGGGAAAAGCCAATCACTTTTAAATGTTACTGCACTACCAAAGCTCCTTGTTCTGCGTATTCTGGGTACTTAGGAATTCAGACTAAATTAGAGGGCTGCCCAAAGGGGAGGCATAGCGGTTGCTGGGGGCTTACTTTGGAAAGACACACACCACAGGGCAGGAGAGAAGCACAGGAGATGACAGCTGAGCCAGGACCTCAACCCAGAAATCACCTCGTTCTAATTAACTCATTTCCAAGCCTGGCTTTCTGAGTTTGCTTTACAGAGATGTTAGCGGCAACTCGAGGTGAATTTAATTGAAATGGCAATTGTTCGCTACTGCTTGTGAGTCTCCCTGCAATTTCAGGAAGGTTTTTTGCAGGTTAATTCAACACAAGTGAAATGTGTGGGACAAGATCCCACATCATGTGTGTCCGTTCGAAAATATGAAAAGCACTACAAAGCCCAGTTTGATTTTTACAGAATGCAAGCATACATTTCTATGACTGTTCTTCACATTTGGCTGTAGTAATTCTTTACATAAATTAGAATTTATTTTTGTCTTATTTAATGGGATTAATGTTTTAACAAAAAAATATGAGTTTTTTGCATATTGAGTGTCATCCAAAATCTTAGCACTGTGAAGCAGGTGAATTACCGTGAGCTCTGTTTGCAGCCGCACGGCTTTGGCTGTCATGACAGGATGTGACAAGCTCAAGGTCAAACAGTGAGGCAATACTGAAGGAGAAAACATGCCCTGCACATCTCAGTTCCTGTTCCAGCACCTCTCTGGTGGCCCATCATCCAGATTAGTGTGGGCACGGAGGGAAGGTGCCAAAAATCAGTGTACCTAGATAAATGATAGAAAGCAGAGAAAGATAGTATACCATGTCTTTGAATTCCTCCTCCTGCCCAAAGGCAGGTTTATTTATCTCTACCTCCACCACTCCTGTTAATTATTTGTCCTACCTGGTTTTTTTTTGTTTGTTTGTTTGTTTTTGTTTTTTTGTTGTTTTTTTTTTTTTTTTTTTTTTTTTTAAATATACCAGCTATTCCCTTCCTTCCTTAGGCAATCTCTTCTGGGAACTGGACTGCATGTTCTGGGTCCCTGGATTTATCTTTCATTGCAACAGTTCTGGGGAATTGCCATTCACAAACTAACTTGTTGTGGCTAGTCATAAAATTCCAAGGGATAAGACATTGCACGGGCTGCTGCCTTTCAGGGTGTTTGTCTTCATGGGTAAGGGCAGGAGCCACCAGAGGCTGGAGTAATGAGGCAGTTTTTGCATTAACTGGTGAAGGGTGGATGCAGACTGTGTGTATACATGTAGAGGTTTGCAGATGTACGTAAAACTCTGGCAACCGTAGCCTGGTAGAAGTTACCAGGTGCCTGACCCAGCTAGAGAGCCGGGCTAATGTTACTGGGGTATGAACAGGTCAGCAAAGTGGTAACATAGTGGAAGAGTTTCAGAGGAGGGTCCTTCTGAGAGAGGGAGAACTTTTGGAAGCAGGGGGACCACAGCACTAGGAGTGAGCAGAGAATAGGAGGGAAACAAAACATTAGAAAGGATGTACGTTTTTATGGTTGTGCAATACAAAAGTGGTACAGCTTTTTGATAAAACCTAAGGGATGGATTTTCAATCTTGCAGCCCTAATGGCAGAGAATAAAATATTAATAAATCACATTTCCTTTTTTTTTCATTGAGCCTTGGTAGGTACTTTTTGTATACCACTCCTATACCCAGTACTTGTTCTGTCTAAATATCAGTACATGAGTTAATAGCTATTAATCAAACCAACATGTATCTTTGAGCACATTAGCCATTCCTAGTGACTACATCCATTGTAATGAATACTGTATTTTAATAATTGATGCTTCACATGGTACATTTTGCCCTTCTTTGCACTGGTAGCCTAGCCAATTGTATCTGAAGCACTGCTTACAAGTGGAAGGTAATGATAAATGAAATGATAATACAATCTTTTTCCTTTTGCAGATGGACAGAATTTACATGCTAAATTCAAGTAAAATTTCAGCTCAGCCACTGGATCCTTGTCTAGAATGCTAAGGTATTGAGGTTTTGAGATACCTTCTCCAAATTCACTGGAAAGGAAGGGAAAGGAAGTTGTGAAACATTCATGTAAGTAAATTATAGCTCCACACCCTATTAGTCATGGAACTTGAAAGTAATTTGAAAGCTTGAGTATACATGAATTATTGAACAATGGGTGAAAATGAAAGAAAATGGGGACTATAGCCTGCACTTCCACCATTTGTGTAAATTGCTATTGTGATCATTCTGTTCAGTAATTTCAGGGCAGTGTTGAAAGAACAGCAGAGACCTGTAATATTTAAAGGCTGCAGGATCATTATTACATAGCAAAACCAGAAGGCAGCAACAGATCAAAGATGGGAAAAGACTTAAAGGGAATGTGGAGGGTCCAGTTAGTCCCTCCTGAGCTCATGGCTGGGTTGGGATCTACATCTTTTCACCTGGTTGCCCTCCTCCCATTTGGTTGGTGGAGAAAGCCACCACATTTTGTTAAAGACAGCTGAGGCAAGCTATAAACATCTTTAGCATCATTCCTGGCAGTGGAAGTATTTAATCACCCAGCAAAATTTCCTGTCATCCAGGAAAAGAGAATAACAGAATATCCATTAAATGTATTAAAGTTCATAGTGAATTTCAAAGGTACATGTAGACTTCATACACTACAGGAATGGGCACTGCAGAATAGCTATACAGAGCTACAGATTCAGCTTTTTTCTCTCTGAGGAACCTTGAATTTTGGAAAAGATCTTTTTTCCTTGTGTTTATTTTTTTTACCTACTCTCAACTGAATTTTTACATGACTGTTTCCCTAAACAGTTTTAGAACTCTCTACATTTTTCTCCTTTTCTTGGTATGAAGCTTTGACTAACACTTTTTTTCTCTAACATCCAAGTCTCATTCAATTTTCTGAACACCTCAGTGCCTGTGACTTCACTCATTAGCTCTTTCTGTATCCTATGAATTCCCCTTCTGAAACTGAAAAGTCTTGAATGTAGGCTGTTTTTGTTGATCCTTCCAGGTAAGTTAACCCCACGTGAAACAAGACTACCTTCTGTGGCCAGCACTTTCACAATAGCCTCATGTTCTAGCAGAACCAGATACAAATCCCTTCCTTGTTTAGAAATTTCTCTGTCAGTTGCAAACTGATAAGAAAATGTCTTGGCTATCAAACCAGATACCTGATTTTCATCTTTGATTGGTATCTCAGAACTGAAAACCTTCCTTAATGATACTGTGTTTTACAGTATTTATCTTCCTGTTTTGTTAATATCTTTTCTAGTAATCTTAAGGAATCTTTTCTATACCATCGCCAGTACTGAGAGATTACAGCAGTCTGCAATTTATTTCTCTTTTCTCATTAGCATAAATGCTTCAATACCAGAGATTAAACCTTGATTGCTATTTGATTGTGGTTTGCTTTTCCCTACAGTATTTATTTTTACATTCTACACACTACTTCCAGTTCCCAGATTTTCTTGTCCAGACCCCTTAAGCTTCTTGTGCATCAACTTATCAGCTGTTTCTCACTGCATCTTCTATTCTTCTACATGGAAACTGAATAACTGTACCTTCTGTCTGATGACTTTTACAAGAATCATTCTTTCTCCAAGTTCTGCTTCTGCTGTTTCATTACCTGTTAGTATCTCCGTACCTACCTTCCTTCCTTCCTTTTTTTCTTCTTTCTGGATCAATAACAAGGGTCTCCAAAGACCTCTACCAATCTTCTCCCTTTAGTTCATGATTTAAAATTCATAGTCATGCTTGGACCTCACACACAGACTTAGAGTTCAAGAGGAGTCCTTTCTCTACAAGTGCTTTCTGATGCGTTCTAATGAAAAAAAACTTTCTTCTACCATCAATCCTTGTGCTAGTGTTTAATATTTATTGTTTTGACATGTCACTTCATTAAAGCCACCCAAGGTACAAATGCCTGTTAGTAAATGAGTTTTCTAACCTGTCTATACTGGAAATGTTGCTTCACTATTGTCTCTGAGGGGATATGATCCTTTAGATAAGAAAAAATTACGCTGGCAAAAGGCAAAATTGGAAGAGGCAGACAAGTTGTGTACTTGCAGCTTATTTTGGAGTGAGCTGCAGAAATTAGCTATAAAACCAGTTTTGACAAGCACAAGCTGTACTTTCACAATGGCCACACTGGCAGAGCCTGCACAGTGCTGGAAGGGCCAAGTGGCCAGCTCGCTCTGCAGTCATGAAATGAGATATTGGTCATTGTCTGCGAGTATGGACATGAACCTCAGCATGCTATTTGTTAATTGTCACAGAGGACTTGTACCTCGAGAAGTTTCCAATCCACAGTTTGGAGCCAGGCCATGCAGCTTAGTTTGCCAGTCTAAATCAACAGTTCACGAGCAGGTTAGTTTGTGTAAGTTATCTGGCACCTAGACAAAAGTCAGGCTGAGAGGAAACAGGAGTCCTTTGTGAATGTCTCACAAACAGAAAAGAAACTAATTTAATCAAGCACTATAGAAAATAGATAGTATGATCAGTTCCAGTTTTAAGCCATAGCGATGTTGTTGAACCAGCTATAAGAATATGAAACCCGATTTATATAGTGACAACTTGCTAGCTATCTTTTGCAAAATCATCATGCCATTTAAATAATGGATCCATTTCTTTACATATCTAGGTATTTAGGGCCCCAGGCAGTGATAAAACAGCTTGTGAGAAGGCAGCTTGGGTAGTTTGGGTGCCTGCTGCTTGGTGAAGTATGTATAGGATACCTACAGTTTTTGCAGGTGAGGTGGACTGCATGTTGCCATGCATACTATGGTCAACATAGGCTAGGACAGTGATTCCTTGAAGGAAGGTAAAGCTCCAGGAATCCAGGGAAAAAGGGGAACTCCTGCTTCTCTGTACCTGTGTGAATATAACACATCTCTCCCTCCTGTTTTGTAGCATGCAATTTCTATACACCCATTTCCAACGTGATAAACAGACAAACATAAAAGCCTTTGAGTAAAAGTATAACCTGACAAGTAGAAATAATCCAGAGGTTTTACCCTCCAGCTCACCAAAGGCACTGATCAATACCCAGAAAGGTCTCTTCACCTCAGCTTGTATCTCTAGACAAGTCACAGAATAACCAGTGTCTGGCTTCCCACTCATTTAAGCTTTCAACCTAATTGCACAAACCCAAAGAAGAAGCAGCAATGAATTAAGGAAATAAATTAAAGACTGGGAACAGAAATAATTCTGGTCTCCGCCCCCCACCCCTTCCTTTTTTCCTCTTCCAAATTAAGAAAACTAATTACCAGAACTTCTAATGGGGATTAAGGGGCAGCAGGGGTTAAACCAGGACATGACTTTTAGCTGTGACAGAAAAAGGAGGTATCTTGCTGTTTCTCATTCACCAAGCCTTTTAGGACCTTCGAAGGGGTCAGTGGGAATTCAGTTTGTTTGCATGGGAAGTGACCTGCCATGGTGTGAATTTTCTGTTGTTACTTTATTTAGCACTGCAAAGGAGTTGCCAATCCTATTTCAGGCTCCATCAATGCTGTTAATGTTGCCACTTTGGGTAGACTGAGTTTATCTCAATAGATAGCCCTTAGAGCCTGACAAATTTAAGTGCTGATGCTAGTGTTCGAGAAGTAAAGTTACACCAACAGTGCCAAGCCAGAATAAGATCCAGATAAGTGTAGTCATTAAAACCATGGGGTTATACTGCTGGCAATATTCTGTTTCCCCTTTCATTGTGGCCTTTATTTAAACAACAGCAGCATTTACTGGAAATAGCAGATAGAGCTTTTTTCATTATTTACTTTTTTGCATTATTTATTCTTTATGATCAGCATTTCACAAGCTGTTAAAATGGTAGCAAGGGCCTATTTCATCCCTTAGTTTTCATTTTCTGACACTGGGCATGTCAGCACCTGTGTACGAAGAACTGGTCACATCCCACAGCAGGGGAAGGGAGCACCACACAGTCCCAGAGGGCTCTCCAGGCTGCTACCTGCTTTCACACAGCAAATATGCTACCCATTCACTGGGACACTGTTGGTGGTGTGGACTAGGGGAAGGCATTCAACCGTGGTGCATGACTCACTGCTGAACCATCTTGTCAGCTGGTATTAGTTCTGCTACCTAACCCATATAAATCCTATTTAATATATGCCTATTCAAGTATGTGAAAGAAGATGGGGATAGTGAAGATAAAATGAAGAAGAAAAAGAAGGATTATGCAGGCATCAGTGCTATGGGCCCTTGCTGTGACCTATGCCGCGAGTGCACCCTCGTTCTAGCTGTGATACACCAGGAATCTTTCCTAACTGTGTTCTACAACCCCCCACTGCATGTTCTTGGCAGCATCTTGCTTTTATTGTGGTTAAATATCACTTTACACAAAGTGCCCAGGGACACATAAAATAACAATGAACTAGTACTCAGAGACCCACAGAAAAAGGAAGTGTCTCCCAGTTCCTGCAGTGCAGGTACATGTGCAGTTATGCCACCTTTCCACTCCTCTTTCCATGAAACTACCCAAAAGCCAGCCAGTTCCCCACTTTGTGTGAGCCAAAAAGCCCTTTCCTCCCCTTTGAAGAAAGCTGAAGCTCGATGATGGAAGAATATCCAACTCACTCAGTGACTGATCATTTGAAAGCAGCTCTTTTTTGGCCTGGAAGTTAATTTAAAATAAGCTGCATTTTTGATTCTGTCAGAAAGCTTGGCTGGTTAGTCCTCAAAGGCTGCAGACAAGGAGAGAGAAGGGAAGGTTTCTGTTGTGCTATGGCAACTGTCAAAAACTCGTGTACACATTAGCAAGATCAAGCATTTGCACAGCCTGGGAAAGAGCAGGTAAACACTGTGCTAATCCCTCCGGAGCTGAGACAAATGGGCTGCCAGGACATACTGCTTTCGTCAAGAGATGCAAGAAATCAGTCAGGATTTGTTTCTTCCCCTGCAGTTTGTTTATTCAGGGTACCTGCGCTCTGATGGTTTGTGCTTTACAAGGCTGCCCCACTTGTTCCTTGTGCAGCCATAACGATTGAAGTGCAGGAGAGCGTAGCATGGAGAGGGCAGCTTCAAAAGGTCAGCTACGCACTAGGAAAGCACAGAGCAAGCTGATGGCCAAGTCCCAGGGACGTGCAAATCAGATGTTGCAAGCTCTGCTCTTCCTTAACCATCAGACCTATCTGGCTCCAGCAGTATGTTCCCAACTAGCTAAACTGGGTGTTGAGGATGCGTTTATAGTGATAAAATGCCTTTGAGCCTATGCAGAAAGTACATAGCCATCTAGAACCACTGCTTGTGAGGCAGGGGTACCATAAGCGACTGGGCACCCGAATCAGGGTTCCCCCATGGGCACCTTCATCCCTTTGAGATCCAGAGTCCAAAGGCTGAGGGTTGGTATGATCCAGGACAAGCTCAAAATGATGCTGGTTAGCTTGACTCAGAAATGCATCTGGCCTACATTTTATTTTATATCCTCCTAATAATACTGACAAAATCTGTGCGTATCTCTACCAAAACCTGAGAGAGTACTACAGACTGTGCAGAACACAGGCACAATTGCTATTAGCCTCAGAAACATAACTATTATCAGGCCATGTGAACTGAAGGAAAAAAACTGATTCTAAAACATGATTAAGCATTGAGGGGAACATGTCCAGTGGTGCCTTAACTTTGAATGAAACCAAGTTGGTACTAAGGAAGAAGAAGAAAATCCTGAAGAGCTGAAATGGCAATGAGAAAGCCTGGTGACACTGGAGAGCTGGTCCCTCAATCTTCCAGACCCATCAGCATCTGAGGAGCAGTGGTTTGGCTAAGGTACCTTGGAATCTGTTAAAAGAGCTTGCCTCTGTGTAAATTGTTTAGGCTTTGCTTAAACCGGCTTTCCAAACCTGTTTTCCTAAGCTTTTACTCAAAACTTTATAATAAAAAAATAAAGATTCCTTTAGCAAAGTTGACTGCATTCAGCTGTGGGTAGGACCTGCTAAGCATTGTGGAGGAAATGCCGCTTCCATGAAGTGAAGATGTTGACATGAAACAGGGTGAGCAGGGGGGCAGCAGCCCCCCTCCGCCTGCCCTGCTGAGCAGGACTGCCGCACTGCAGGGGTGCAAGGCAGCCAGTGACAGGGGAGCTGTCACCAGGGCTTAGTGGCCAGGACATCTGGATAAGGTAGAGACGAAACCCAGGCTGCATTCCTGTGTCCTGCAATGTTTACAAATCTTCCCTGAGACAACAGAGAAAAAAAATAATTGGGGTTTGTTAATCTGAAGGAGGTGACGCAGACACTGCTTTGTCCACACAGCCCAGGTGAAGACACAAAATCACACTTGCAGAGCTACAGAGAGTTGGGCCACTCTGCACCTTCTGTGTCGAAAACCTGTCCTCAGGTGAGGGGCAGCCCAGAGAGGACAGTGAAGAATACTCTTCCCTGTTCAAAACTAAGGGATTTTTGAGGTGGAAGCACAGGGATGCATCTCAATCCATGGAATTTCTTAAACTGCATTGAAGATATTAATCAAAGTCCAATATTTACTTTTCATCGCCTGAATCCCATGTCCTGTTGCTTTTGCAGAAAAAAATATGGGTTTGCTGTCTTAGGGAGAGAAGATCATGAAATATTCAGAGGGCTTGCAAGCCTGTGCAATGCAGGGCTGATAAGCTGGCTGCTAATGAACTGCCAGCTCTGAGAGAAGGGGGTGGGTGCTCACGCTTAAGCCACTGACTGCAGTAAGTCTTGCTATCTGGTGCTACAGCCACCTCACGTGGTAAGAAGATGGCAGGTGACTCAAAGAAAACCAAAGGTTTCAAAATTATTTTGGTTCTGATTTTTTTTTTAAATGTGCAAGTCACAACTACAACTGGCAAATTTTTAACTGGCAAGAGCCATCCCTTTTCCACATTTCTCCACCACATAGCAAGTACAAGGGACCTTAGGCTACATCACCTCACTATTACTTCTGCATCAACTTGAATCCAGTGAAATTGGCGGAAGTTTTCTGGAATAAAATGTCCAGAACTCATAATCAGGCTGAACACCCTGAAAAGACAGTGTTGTGTTCCTGATATGACAAGTAATCCAGTTTATATTTCACTGTTTACTTTGTAAGCAGGGAGAGCTTTGCTCATCAGATTTTTCCCTATAGTTTTTAGCAGTAAGATGAGTGTATGGCACTCTGTGAATGCGATGGCTGAGTTCAGTTTCATTGCTCTTTCAAATTTTCTCTGCTTAAGGAAAATCAAGGAATGCGATACTTACTTATCAGGGATTTGCTTTTCATGCTGCAAATGCAAATGCATGGGGAGACAGCTGAGCCTCACTGACATCAGTGCCTGCTTTCAAGGCTTCACAGAACCACCTTGTAAACCTTAATGGCGTTTGAGTCATCTCATCTGCCTCCTCACAGTCATGCAGAAACTATTGAACGCTGAGGCAATGAGGGAGGTAGAGGAACCCTTTGGTTTATGATGCTGTCCACAGCGTTACAACCTTAATGAAAGTTCAATCTAACTTAGAAGGTTTATAGAGTTTGGAGAGCTTTTTAATCTGTGTTTCCTACCTATGTAAAATAAATAAAAAACAGACAAGGAAGTCTCCTAATAGGGCAGTCTAGATCTGAAGAGCAAATTAAGGTCAATTCCTGCAAAGAATTGAAGCATGAGCTACTTTCTCTTTCAAGTAGTTTTACTTATGTTAATAGCCACTGTTCCTTAGTTTATGAATTATTCATGTGCATGAGTCTCCTGAAGACTTGAGCCTGTAGGTTACAAACTTGTATTAAGCATTGAGCAGCTTAAAAATATATTGCTAAAGAAGTACAGAACAACTTTTAATTGGTGCTAAAAAGAATAGCAATAGCAACAATTAAATATTGTGAATAAAGATGTTAAACAAACACTGTCGACATAAGGAGAACGTAATAAATATCTTCAATATATCTTCAACACATCTTCAACATGCTGTATTGCATATTATGCTTTCATTTTATGTAGAAGCATTCTAAGGAGCGTATGGCCACATTCATCCAGTGGAAAATACACACACATTCAGCAGTATGTCAGGCACAGTTCTTGGCAGAAGAATGACAACTCCAGTTTAAAATCTTTTTTATTTTCTCTCTGTATCCACCAGCGTGTTCTTGACTCTTCTGAGCAAGGTGAACCACAATGTTGCAGGGCTGGTTTGGTCTTGTGATGTTTTTTACAGTGGTGGTGATTCCTGGTGGTTCCCACCAGCGCGCTGACTAACAGCATGCAGTGTCAGCCTTCGGGACCCTGGTCCCCACTCCACACAACGGACATCTGTTAGCATCGCTCAGAATACTGCATGACTCAACAAAGCAGCATCTTCAACAGGCACAAGGAGTCTCACCCGCAAACAGGCTCCTAGGAGGTCCTGTCTGTATTTGATCCAAAGTTCCCATTAAACTGGCAGAGGCAGCTTGTAAGACCTGATGGCTTCTGCCAGTTCCTGTAGCAGTCGGTCCACAGCCATTCCCTTCCATTTGTAAGGTTTTCCCACCCATGGTTCTTCCCTCTGCAGGGATCAGAGAAGCAGACACCAAGCAGGAGAGCACAGCATGAAGGCAGAGGTCAGATAGGGAAGACAAGAAATAATGGCAGTGTGAAGAAGGGCGAGGAAGGTATGTGTCAAGGAAGAAGACCCGAAGGCAGCAGTGGAGGTGGGAGAGAAGGTCTCAGCACTCGCTGCGGGGCTCCAGCTGTCTGCGCATGGACACACTGGAAGAAGCCTGAAACAACATGTCCTCCATACCAGGGCTAAAACTTCTGCAAGAGCTACAGGTTTCAGTCACAAATTGGTGAGGTCTTACATCAAGTGGTTTTTCTTCCACTTTGGTGCTTGTTTGTTTTAAATAACTGACATGTGACAGACTCATCACATGTGAAACCTCTCCAGAAAAAGCTGAATGTGTGGCTCTGTTGGTTTTCTTCTTCTTAATTTATATACCATATCTGTTACACACTGTGTGCCAAAAAGAATTTTAATATTGAGTAACAGGACGTGTTTTGGAATTAGAGTGAGTGGAAGAGGTCAGCTGCACTTAACAATGGCAGGTTGCAGCAGATATTATCCAGTCCTTTGCGCTCAAGAGCTGATGCTTTTGAAAGGCAGCCACACTCAGAAGAGCACTGTGAAATTTCAAAAAAAGAAAAAAAAAAACCAACCCTCAGTCCAAAGACAGGTTGTTCCTGTCAGCTTACTGAATTTGGGCATATGAACATGTGTTCAAATGGTTTCGCATGTAGTAAAGAAGATCCTGGGATGAGAAGATCCTGGGATGAGAAGGCTGTGGCACAGCAGAGGAGAAAGCAAGCTGGAAATTGTTTCTCTGAAATGTAAGGCAGTGACAAGGTGCAGATGGGTGTCCCAGGGCATGGGGTGAGGAGGCACTTTGTAGCATTGGGTCGGCTGCCAGCAGCTTTGCGGTTTCACTGCAGCTCACCCCACACATGACTTCTGTGCCCAGCACAGCGAAAGGAAGCAGCTCTTCCCCTTGCTCCCAGTGCCGTGACTCTCCTGTGGCCACCGGGCTGCAGTGGGGACCACACTGTGCATCAGGGAGTGCCATGGGGCGTGGGCAAGGCTGGTCCCACCGGTGGGGCAGGAAAGGCAGCTGAAGCCCAGGGCACCGTGACACTTGGATGCCGTGGAGGCAGTAGCTGTAATGGGGGGGGGGGTGGCTCTGGCACCTGCTTAACTAACAAAAACCCTCTGCACCTAAAATGCAGTCAGTCCTGCTGTGTAAGTACGGAAGGAGGTATTTAATCCATACCTGCACCTCAATAAATTTGTTTTAACCCTGGATCCTTGCCCTGAATCAGAGGTTGGGGAATGGTGTACCACCAGCTGCAAACATTACTGCCCCCCTGTGACAGCAGCCAAGGGACCTCTGGTCTTTTGCTCCATATTTTCTGCAGAAGCCATTGGTTTTATCCCTTGTGTCTGTCCTCTTTGCCTCAGTAAACCCTTTCTGTGCATCTTATGCCACAAGTCAAAATTTGTCTCCTGCCAGCTGGTGCTGTTTCAGTTGTTCACCCGACAATGTCTAAAAGCTCCATCTGCCCCCATGACCTGCTCCATTAAATGGTTGTCCCTGGACAGTAAGGACAGGCCTAGTGACATTTGGATGCTTTCTGCTGTGAGCAGTGGGTAAGACGTTGGCATATCTGACAATGATAAGGAAGGTAGGACCTTTTCCCTAGCACATACTGAGGGATCTGTATGGACTGGATCTCATTAGCAACATGAAGTAGCAAATTGAGCTGTCCTACCTGTTTACCATCAGGTTTGAAAGGTCACGCCAAGGATGATGCCTGTGAAGGGGTTCATAGCACTGAACAAATAGGTTGTCACCAATTTGTAAGCATTGTTTTCCTGTATCCCCTGTTTAATTTGCAGAGCAGGTATCAATGTATTCTTCACCTTCGCTGGGTGTTTTGCTGTCCACTCTCCTCCTCCCTCTGCATGTTACACAGACACATGGGGGGATGGGGTGTGTGAGTGCATGTGTCATTTGGATGCTATGTGGGAGACTGGCTCCACCACAGTTATTTTTCTGATCTCGAGTAAATCACATAGCTTCCTTCCTCCAACCTTTCTCCTTTTAAATGGTAGCATATGTCTGCCTGGCAGATTACAGCACTGTACCGACATACCCAAATTGCCTTCCAGCCCCTGCGAGGTATAGGGTGCATTAGCCCAAGTGAAGTATGACATTTATACAGCTTAGGGCTTCTTGACTAGTTCTTTGATACCTTTACATGACACAGCACTGAGCCATAAATGTACCCTGTTACCAGTGGTTTTAACCTTTCTCACTTTTGGACCCCTCAAACATTTCAGGAATGGCACAGACAGTTTCACAAATGTCCCAGATGTAGGGTTTGTGTATGTCAAAGTCCTTGCCTTCACCACCCCCTGCAGTTCACATACAGGTCTAAACCTGCTGCAGTAGTTACATTATAACAGGGAATGTCTGTCTTTTTTACTGTGAGCAAACCACATGCAGTGTTGTGATTGTAAACAGCTTAGTCCAGGCAGCGAGAGCAAGGAAAACACAGTGGCAGGGGTTCTAGGTAATGTTAGTCCTTTGAAGGCCCCATGGTGAACCTGCACAGCTGGCCTGGCCACCTTCTTGCTGTGGTCTGCCCACGCTAGGTGGAGGAAGGCTAGCTCAGGGCTGCACATGCGTACTGCTGCCACACAAGTATAGACATAGGCATAATGTGCTTGTGTACTTCTCTGCACAGCTGGCCCGGAGCTTGCCAAGATGGTAAATTGTCTCATTATGTGGATCTTGGATTATATTATCCATTTTACTCCTTCCTTTCTGGTCTGAAGACTGGTTTTCTTTTTATCTTCTGCATGATCTTTGTGTTGATGGGTCTGCTGCTTCTAACTTCAGTGGCATTCAGAGTTGTGCAAGTGCTTTGCAAACTTGCAAGAAGAGTCTCTGCTTGAATGAGATAATAATCTTTGAAGGCAACAGGCAAACACTGAACATAACTCCTGAAAGAAGGTGTGAGAAAAGCTTGTCAAAACCCTAACGTTGTTAGGAGAGTTAAAGTGTTAAAATTCCAAACATTTCAAAACAAATTTTGTCCTCTGATTTCTCTTAAATTGTCATCAGTCATCCTTATTATTTTTTCTGTTTGCTTGTGAAGATGCCGTCATAGTGTTTGTTAACATCTTTCCCATTGATTTATCAGAGACTTGTGATTTTAACATGTGAATATTTTAGTTGCTCTTTTGGTAAAGCTATGTCAAAATATTGGATGAAAAACAATTAAGCAACTCAACATTTTCACAAAATAAGAAAGATCTTAATATTACTGTGTTGCGGAGAGTTTTCTTCAGTAAAAAAAGTAATTCTTGCCAAAATCTTTTATTTTGAAAAAGCCAACTGGCTTTTACAGCTCATTCATCTCAGAGAGATGATGCCCTTCAACCTGTGCAGCGCAGAGCCCTGCCCTAGGTTTGAGGGACAGTTTCCACACCATGACTTGAGTTGCTGCCAAGCAGATGCTTGAACACAGCTCAGTGTCGGTGGGGCATGTCCACCCCAACCCAGGGTGGAGAGACCTTTCCTACCGTATCCAAATCCCATCTCTCTTTCCCTGCTTTGCAGTCTGTTACACGGAGCTCAATTTATTCATGTGCATTGTTTTATTTCTGCCAGGGCATTTGCAGAGCAACCATACATTTCTTCATTGGCATTTAAGGCTCTGCCCATACTGCAAATTAAAACAGGTTTGGAAACCAGTCCTCGGCCTGGAGGTGGAGAGGCAGCTTGGGCACTTTACACAGTGCTTGACCTGCATCTCCTCAGTACATCATCTTGTGTGCCTGTACCATCATTATTGAACTGTGGAAGGATTTTTTTCCCAGCTAAAGATGCCTGAAAAATGTGAGGGGTTTGTTAACTACTTTTTTTTTTTTTCCTGTGGTAGGAGGGTGGCGGTTAGTTTTGCAAAACATGCAGTGTAATGTGCCAGCATGTGGAGGTATTTCTGGGTGCAAAGCCTAGGTACAGCCTGGAGGTTGGAGCAGAGGGAGCCAGCCCGGTGCAATCACACTCATGCTGTCTGCTGCAGACCAGCCCCTGCACGTGGCCTTTCCCAGACCTTGCTCAAACAAGATTTGGGAAAAGTTTATCTGGCATACACCAAAACCCTACCTTGAAATATGTTAACAGTTAAAAGGCGGGGATAACTGGTGCATCAATGCTCAAACCTGCCTCCTGGCCCTGTGTGAGCCAGTGGTGTGGATACTGTGATGCCTGTGTTCAGGAATAGGATGGGACTGCCTGTGACACCAGGTGTTGGTAGGGGTAAGGAAACTAACAAGCATCTTTCAATAGTTATTTATTGGGTTCTATTTTAATTGCATTTTGGTTTGATGCTTCATTGTTATCCATTGGATCTGTCTTTGAAAATTACCAATTTTCTTCATTCTGAGCCTCCCTGAACACTCCATTTCTCGCAAACCCTGTGAGCCTGCAGGCAGCCTCTCCTCTTTGCTCACTCTCTTGTCTTTAAGAAAATTACCAGTTAGCCAATGATTTTGTTTTTTTATTCCCCTCTAGATGTTCTTTTCTGCTACTCTTCAGACACCAGGAAAACACTGCAGGGTAAACCTGCTACCCTAACTTTGTATCGCATTGGAAAATAAATGAAGGATATGAATAGGGAATGACTTCCTGATAGAGTGAAAGTGGACCAGGTTCTAACAAGCCCTTGGCAATAACCCTTCCTTTCTGTTACGTGGTCCACTGTAAGCAGGAGGCTCTTTCTACGGGGCATTTTCCTTGACCATACCAGCCCCATGCAAACAGACCTGCTGGCTTGGTCCAGCTCTGCTGCACGTTGCTGTAGCTCTGATGGATTTATATTAGCTGATGTTCTGACCTACTGCCTGAGGCAGAGTATAACCAGGCAGCGTTTCTCATGCACCATTTAGATGATTTAAACATTTAGGAGTTTACATTAGCCTTCTCCTTTTGATGAATTCCTAATCTGCATTCAGAAAAAGAGCCTCATTAACTTAGGACAGAACCATTATTTACCTACCATTTATTTCCCAATATTTTGCTCTCACCCAAGAGCACACTAATGCTTCCTGCAGCACGAACAGCCCTGAGCGTTGCCCTGGTGACCTGACAAAGAAATCTCATTGACCATGGTGCAAGGAGGGATAGGGGCTTTGGAGGGTGAATGGGAGTAATATCGGCAGGATAATGTGGTATTTGGTGGCAGTTAGCCATAATGCAACAGAGCAAAGGAGGCTTCTTTTTACAAAGATCGAATAAATAAGGCATTATTAGAAGACCCCTAAGCAATACACTTTTCGGTGGTGTTGTTATGAATCCTAAAATCAGTATAATCCTTAAATGGTTTTAAATTTCTGTTTGGAAGCACCTGCCCCCTCTCACGGCACTGAAAGGTAATTTTCCCCGGACCAAGGACAGTAACGCTGTATCTACATCTAGTGGTTTTCCCACAACATTGCCACCGGCTGCGGCGTGGCTGCCAGCGAGGGCACCGCGCGTGTGCCCCGGCCAGCAGGGCGCCCGGCTGTGCCTGCCCCGGGGCACCCCGCGCTGCACCAGCCTTCCCTGGCGCATCCCTCACCGACCAGGTCTGAGAAATCTGCAGCTATTTACGTACGGACCCTGAACGCAAATGGGTGTGGACGTCTCTGTGCACAATAATATTGCAGGAGTTCTTGTGCATCTGTGCTGTTATGCTAGTGACTTACATGTACTTTTCTTACATGCATCAGTGTTGAGACAGTCATAAACTCCCTATCACCACCGCAGTGCAATTAATTTTCTCAGTGCCTTTGCGTGTGTACAGCAAATACAGCTGAAAGGAAGAGACAACAGGAGGAGACAGAGGCAGTGCAGCTCAGCTTAATTCTTCATTTTTGTTTTCCAGAGAACATTATCACTAAACACAATTAGAAGGTCTGGGTCCCACCCCCTGTCTCTATCCTGCCTCCAGATACATCACTCTGGACATTTCTTACGCCCTTTCCCACCTCTGTTTTCCACCTTACCCCAGTGTAGTCTAACTACTTATTCCTTGGCTCCTTGGGGCTGGTATTGCCTGTTTTGTACACTTGCATCACACTGGACACCTGTAGAGCCTCGAACATGGATGCAGTTCATATAACTGTTCCTCAAGATGGATTTAGTAGACAGTCATAGCTACCACCCCGGTAGTAACACACACCTATGGGAGGGGGCACAAACCCCCTTGTCCCAGCCCAGGCTCTCTCTTTCTTCTCCTGTAGCCCCTTCCTTGCTGCCTGTGCTCCCTGCTTGAGCCTTCTGCTTTCCACGTCAGCCGGATGCTTGCAGCTGGCTTCACTACATCTCTTCCATGGCTCAGGAGAGAACCCACATCCTTGGCCCTGCTCTGCTGCCAGGGAGGTGTGGTGCTGCAGCCCCAGAGCAGTCTGTCTCCCAACCACCAGCACTGAAAAACTGGAGCCAGGGATGAGCTGCAGGTCCTGGAGGTCCTGCAAGCACCCTCTCTGAGATACTCATCAGCGTGCCCCTTCTGCCTGCCAGAGCTGCAGCAGACGTCTTTGCCTGTTTGGATGCCGGCACAAGCTCTGCAGTGTGTTAAAAAGCCCCTTTTTATCGAGAGCTTCTTCAGTGATGGGGGACAGGTTTTACTAGAAGGGAAGCTGAAGGAATGCCAGACGGGCAGCAAGATGCAAATGCCTGGCTGAGTAATTTTTGTATGGTTGTCAAATCCATGTGTTCGAACAGCAGGAGCCAGACCCTCAAAATCATGAAGTTGGCACAACCCTGGGATTTATTTTTAAAGTCATTTGTGCCTTTCTCTTTAGTTCCTGCACACGTTCAGAGGAGGTTTTCAAGGTTTTTACTGCAACCACCAGCTGGGACTTGGCGGTTTAATTCAGTTTGCACTTAAACTGTACATGCCTAATGAGACAATTCTCCTCTAAAGATAAAACCCAGATTCCCTATATAGGTGATCAAGAAAGAGGTGAGGGCTTCTGAAAGCCTCTGGAGCTGGTCCCATAAAAGATATTACCTCCCTCCACAAATCTTGCATTTCTTCAAGCTAGGCACCAAAGAAGGGCACACACAATTTCCCCATGAGGGTCTAAGTAGCTCCTTCTCTGCACCGACTATATAGAAAATCCAGGTCCTGCCTTTAGAGGAAATGTTTTTTTTCTAATATTCTTCTCCTGGGACTGGGCTAGTAAGGAAATACTTGAGGATTCAGCATAAACCTGCAGAGTTAAAGTAACTAGTAGATTCAGCAGCTGCAGATAATAGCAAAAAAGTCTAGTATTAAAAATGGCCAGAAAATGTAAGTTGCATTCCATGTTCCTTTAGAATTTAAATGTGTTCTAGAATACTCAGTCAATATTTGGTAATGTCGAATTATGTGACATGAAGTATACTGTAAAAGACACCTAAATATGATACAAAAATAAAAAATGATGAAGTAAAAAAAAAAAATTGGAAAGAAAGAAGAAATGAATTTGTTAAGTCTTCTTTCCCTGAGCAAAATTTCTTCAAGTTAACTGAGATCCTACAGCTATTACCAGGCACAAACTAAAGAGGCTTATGAAATACAAACTAGCTTTAATAAAAAGGAGCATTGAAGCAACTGCATTTATCTCCACCGAGGTCTCCATTTCCCCTCACAATTCCTGCAGGGCAGATGTGGAGTGGATGCATTCAGACGACAGGGAAAATTATTAAGATGGTCCTTAACCAAATCCAATGAGAACCATCATCTAGTTCATTTAGCACAGGCAAAATAATGAATTTATCATCAGCAGATTCGAGCATAAAGAATCGCCCCAGTTTTCCAAAAGAGTGCCTTTCCAGTTCATCCTCTAAGAGATCAAAAGAGCCCTCAGCAACCAATGAAACAAGTAAACAACTATTCAAAATAACTCCGAGTCAGCCACAAATACTGATCATAAGGGGGAAAAAAAGATTAGGTGTTGTTTCTCAAGTGCTGTCCCCCCTTTCCCTACCCACACCTGCTCCAAACACGTGTGTGTGGCTGTAAATTTAAAACTGCACTCTTTTACACATACATCATGTTTGTCTGGAGATGAAAGAGTTTTAAGGAAGTTCTTTGTCAATTAGTGTTATTAATGACGTGGTTGTAAATCTTAGTGTCATAGTACTTAGTGAGCGAGTCAGTGTGACCTGGAGGAATATTTTCCCAGTGAGGAAACTGGTTTGCAAAAAACTGGCTCATCTTTTTTTCCGTTATACCTCAAAGTCAGGCATGGGGTTGGGCACTTATTAAAAGATGAACTCAGACAGTCTATTCCTTATAGGATCAGTAGCATACAGATTTTCTAGATGTATCACTGAGCCTGAAGTTGTGCAAAATGGATATATTTGTTGATTGGACCGGAATTAAAGAAATTTGTATATTTTTCCGGTAATAATTCTTTGGGTTTTTTTTTTTTATTTTTGTTATTTTATTGTGTGTATCTGTGCTTCCAAGGGCTTGCCTAGAAACAGACCAGGTTCAGGCATTAGTTTCCCCTTTCTAAGTCAGTATGATCAGTAACCTGCCTCAGTTTCCTCTGCTTCAGAGTCACCCTCCACACCCTTGCTCCTGTGACAATTTGCTGATGTAAAGCCAGCTGTGATCCATGCCTGTGTGACTGGTATCCCTGCCCCAGGCTGCTGTCTAGACACAGCTGCGGTAGGAGGAGCAGGCTGGGCAGGGGCAGGAGGAGGAATCCGTATTGGCAGCCAGGTCCTGAGTACAACAGCTTCACCCCTCACAGCTCAGACCCTGGCTGTCTCTTGGCGCAGTCAGGTTGGGGTCCAGCAGATAGATGTAAGTTTTTGCCATCAGCGCCTGGTGAGATCATTCCCCTTCCCCTGCTGCCGTGGTCCCTCACAGTTACCGCTCTTTATCACACCGAAACGTAGGTTGCTGCTACGTGCAGAGCATGGGTGCCTGCACCTTGTGACCATCTGCAAGCTCGTGCTGTCACAAAAGCCTGTGGGCTGCTTGTAAAGTGGAGCTGCACCCTGGCAGCACATAAAGACCAGTGTGCTGAGACTGGCTGAACCCTCCTATAAGCTTTTTGGTGGAATTCAGGGTGGAAGCTTAAAACTAAACAGTTCCTGCTGCTGGGTTGTCTCAGCTGAGATCAGCAGAGCTGTTTAGTCTGGTGCTTCATCAGTACAAAGCAGAGGAAAACTGCCTCTGGGGTGATACCTTCAAAGAGTCCTCATCTTCTGGGCTGCTCTTCTCTGCTCTTATGCATCACCCCTTCCTCGCTAAGAAACCCCACAAGCCGTAATCCTCCTGGCACATTTGCATCCCTGTGTTTACACTGCTGCTCAACCTGCTGCTGTAGGCACCGTGATTTTCAACACGCAATGGAGGTGTCCAGAGCACTGAATGGGTGCCTAGTGATACAGTTTTGAGACGTGGCTTAACAACTTAAGCCATCTTACCTTATTTACAGATTCACACAACAATTTAAGATGCCAAGGGATCACTTCAGGTCATCTGGACCAACACAAAGTCAGATCCAGATTTGACATTAGATCATGTGACTCAGGGTCACATGCAGTCAGTCAAGTTTCGAGTATTTCCAAGATCCTACTAGAGATTTCAATAGGTTTCCTGGATTTTCCGCCTGTTGACAAATCATCCACAAGTTAAGGTGTGCCCTTGGCTCTCCCATAAGCACTTCTGTGCCTTTCTGGTGTCATTTCTTACTGTGGTGTTTCTTACCTCAGATGTGTCGGCGTGTTTTTCCTTCCTGGAAGCCAGCTGGATCAATCCAAAACACAAGGTTTACTCTCTTTTGTCTCTCAGCTAGGCTGCCTCTTCTTCCCCCTCCTCCCCTTAGCCCTGCCCCGTTTCAGCGAACTTCAGCAAGAAGCTGTCCAGCAGCAGAATTTACGCCTTTATATGAAAAGTATCTAGCACATTTGGGGTGCCACCAGAAGGGATAAATATTAGCCCTACCTCTGAGAAGAATCCATTGCTGTTAAGAGCTTGTTTTACCCATGGATCTTACACGGGCAACCCCATGACCCTGCTATTACCTTAACAACGATAGATACATAACTGGGGGCTAGATTCAATAAAATCTGTCTGAGTTATCCTGAAATCAGTTTTTTTGATCTTTTGTGCCCTTGCATGGGACTAAAATGATTGTTTTCATTGAATTAAAAAATACTACTTTCTCTGAAAAGTAATTAAGTTATTATGCAACATTAATCATTATTCAAAAACTAGCACAGGACATTTTATAATGCAATGCAATGAAATGACAGAGTAAGTGATTTTGCTACTTTGAATTTTATCCTACATATAAGTAAGTGTCAGATACAAGAAAACAAATTAATTTCATTTGCTCAACAGAGCCTAATCTGCATTCTTTTGTATACCTGTGTTATCTGTGTAATTTATTTATTTACTTTTTCATTCTAGGGCTAACTGTCAAGGAAGTCTTCATGATGAAGACAGACTATATCCTGGTTAAGCTGTGTGTGTGCATGGTGGTCTGTCATCACTTCAGGGAGAAACAGAAGTGCAACTTTAAAACAGAATGTGGTATTAGTTTTATTGTCAAAAAATATCTTATATTCTATTTTGACAGAGTAAAAAAAAGTGTATTCTACCACTTCTTTTTTAAATATAAAAATAACATTCACAAGAAACAGTTATTTGTTTTTTCTTAAATTAAAAATATTTTAATATCAAAATCTACTTATTTCAGTTTGCTGGAAAGCTGTAAGGCTGGAATGTGATGTTGACACTGACAGAAGGTAAGATCTTGGAGCGTGATGGTGTGAGAGGCCCCAGAATGGGGGAGGTGAGAGGTATGTATGACCTTACAAAGACAACTGATAAAGTAATGACATTTTGATTAAAAAATAAATAAATCTAAAGTTGTTTCCATTCCATATGGAATGAACAACAGCTTTTCCTTTGTTTTGGATTTATTTTTAGGCTTCCCTCTGCTCCCCTTCCAGAAAGGCAGACTAGCTGCTCTCCGACCCCTCTGCAAAGAACCGGGGTGCCTGAGAATGTTGGGGCTCTTCTCTGCCTCATCCCTCTCCCTCTGCTCCTGTCATGCCCTGCTCAGGTTGAGTTCGATTCCCCACATGCCACGTGCTCCCAATGACACCACCTCACAGGAGGCGTTACAACAAATGTGGCTGCAGAACACCACTTCTGGAAGGAAATAAATTTTGTCTCAGCTTAAAAGCAAGGGGGAAGAAGGGCCCTGGTGTATTCCTGGGGGCCATCCCAATTTTGGACCTGCAGGAGGGGAGCTGCTGCAATATGACACAATGCAATGCAATGTAGCACATACCTGGCTGACAGGGAAGGATGACGCTACTGAAATTAGTCTGTTTGAAGGCCAGTAACTAATGGTGTACTCCAGAGATCAATATCCAGTCCTCTTTAACATTTTCATTAATGATCTGGGTGATGGGGCTGAGTGTGCCCTCAGCAAGTTTGCAGATGATACAAAACTAGGAGGAGCAGCTGATCAGACAGAGGGTTGTGCCACCATCCAGAGAGACCTCAACAGGCTGGATAAATGGGCTGACAGGAGCCTCATAAAGTTCAACCAGGAGAAGTGCAAAGTCCTGCACCTGGGGAAGAACAAGCCCAGGCATCAGTATGTGCTGAGGGCCGCCCAGCTAGAAAGCAGCTTTTCAGAGATAGACCTGGGAGCCCTGGTGGACACCAAGTTGGACATGAGCTAGTAATGTGCCCTTGCAGCGAAGAAGGCTAATGGTATCCTTGGCTGTACTAGGCAAAGTATTGACAGCAGGTCGATGGAGGTCATCCTCCCCCTTGACTCAGTGTGTTGTTTCCAGTTCTGGGCCCTCCAGTAGAAGAGGGACGGGGGCATATTGGAGTGTCCAGTGAAGGGGCACAAGGACAATTAAGAGAACATCTCTCCTATGAGGAAAGGCTGACAGAACTGGGACTGTTCAGCCTAGAGAAGAGAAGGTTTGTCACAGCACTCTCCAAACGAGCCGGCTGCAACAAGGTCTTTTACGATCTCATACCAACAAACTCCTCATGCCAGTCCCTCTGCTGCCTTCTCCTAGTCTCTCCTCACCCTCTTCTCTCTGCTTTTTCCTCCTCTCTCTTCCTTGGCTGCTCAGCCTCTTAACAGAACCAGCCAAGTTCACAATTCTTCATCTAACAGAAATGCAGTTGAGGTCAAAAAGAGTTGTGGTGTGGGGGCACATGCTGTAGCCCTGGAGCACAGCAGTAAAAGTTTATATTAATTACACTAACAATGTGAAAAAGAAAATATCCTTTGTGAAAGGAAAAATCAGCTCACGAACTTTAACAGTTAATCAAGACTATTTTGGAGGTAAAGTTTTACCCTGTTAAAGCAGTTTTACAAAATAAATAGAACTGACCTCAGGCATTTATTTTTATTGTACAGCTACCTAACCCAGTAAATCTAAAAATTATAAGGCAACAAAACTCTGGAAAGAGTTTTGTATCTCAATGGACAATACCATCAAAATGACTTTACACTGCCAAATACAATAAAGGTTCAAATTATTTTTTTTTTGCTGTTCAGTTCCAAAAATCCCTTAGATTCACTGTTCCATTTAAGACTTTCTGTGGACATCATGACTTGATTTAAACATTTCAGATTTAAACTATGTTCTGTCAAAGGCAAAACTAAAAATAGACCTTGCGTATGTTTTGTCTCACAAGGGCAAGCAACAAATAGAAGAACAAAAGGTTATTGAGTAAATATAGATTTTTGGATGGAAGGAGTGGGTATAAAGGTTCCAGGTTTTTGTAAGTGCTTTTATGACAGACTGACACAAACATTAAGACAGTTTGACCTATTGTGTATCCAAACCCCAACAAAAAGTGATTTATGGCTTATTTAAACTTGTGGTACTGAGGTGGAAGACATTCATCTAATTCTAGGGATGCCTAGAATAAATCAAACCTGATTTGTGGATAGGACATTAAACCTGTTTTGTATAAATTGAAGTTAAAAAAAAAATACCTGTGTTTTCTCATACTACTCTCCCTTGCAAAAAATTAGCCAGTAGGAATGGTTAAAGGAATGAGGCTCTTATTTTTTCTACATAGCAAATGTGAGCAGCTGCTTGGTTTGAAATGTTTCCCTACATACGAATAATTGCTCTGGATGAAGGGGTCAAAGTATGAAACAACCATCAGCATAGCAGAGCCAAACTTTTGGAGGTGAATTATCCAAACCCCATTTAAACACATTTTCAGAAGATCTGATATTCCTTTTGTAGCAACAGGGAGCAGGGTGAAGCCAAGGGGAAAGAAACCAGATTCCAACAGAAAAATCATGAAACTGTGGTTATTAGAACTCTGCTCAGACTATAATTTACTATAATTTACTTTTCTTAGATGCTGAAGAAGTATTTTTCAAAACTAAGGGAAATAGCTGATGGCACTTCATGCCTTTCACAAATAACAATCTGTAACAATCAGAATAGTTAAAAAATCGGATTTTTATATTTAATTTTGCTCTGCTTTTCTTAAGGTTTCTAAAGTAATCAGGACTTCACTGGTATCAGAACTTCACCTGCTGTAACTTTTATCTTTATGTATCACTGTCATATGATTTGGGATTTAAAATAGTAATAACTTGGAGCAGGACCCTGAAGTTACATGTTACCAGAGATGTGTGTAAAAATACACAGGCTTTTTTTTATTATGGAGGTTGAAGCACTTTCTAAAATCAGGTCTGTAGGTCAGAAATTTTCTGGAATTCACTGATCTTTGCCATCTCACTAACACCCAGCCAACAGTATTCAAGTTTTCAGTTATTTATTTTAATGTGTTTTGTGAGGATACAGTAAAATTTAAAATTAGTAAACCCTGATGTTTCTATGTGGACATCCACAATTAGCACACACTTGAAGGCACAAGATTTGGTCCTTAATTGGAATGGTTTGAAAAATGCTACAAAATTAAATGTCAGCATTGGCTTTAGCTCACCAAGACTGTACTCTGGAAATTTCCATTCTGTTTCTTTCAGAGTTTCTTTCACTTAGGAATGGATAATAGTCAAAAAAAAAAAAAAAAAAAAAAAAAAAAGTATTTGCTAGGAAAAAGGAAGGACTTTTTATTTTGTTCTCTTTGGGGACATGAAAATTATTTTTCACCCAGTTCAGAAAAGAAATGCTAAGGCATCTGATCTCTTGGTAAATACAAACCTGCTGAATTACAACCTCTCATATAACTTCTGCATTTGTTTAGCATCCACAGATTTACAGATACTATTCTCTGTCCAATTTCAACATTCAGTAAGGCAGAGAAGGGATCCTGTTTTTAATGCAGCATAAATTCCTGGTTGGTTTTATGAGGCTATCACAGACAGGACACAAGGGGCGAATATAACTCCAGTGTGTACCAGGACTCGGGGATGAGCAGAGCCTCAGGGTAGGCTCAGAGCTGTTTCAAAGGCTGTGGGATTGCTTTTTCTGTTATTGCATTTGCAGACTCTCAGTTTTGCTTTGACTCTTGAGCACAAATGTCTGATTTGTACCTGGCTTTGAGTTAATAAACATTTGAAATCTGACTTTTGAAGGAAAAGAAAAATTAAAACTGAATGGTTGCTTTCCACCCTATGGGGACTAAAATGGTGGACCCTTACTGGGAAACCAAATGGGGGCTGTTTCATCTCTCTTTCAGACCTGCCCTCTCTTTGGTTTGCTACAGCACCAGGGTTTTGCCGTTAGACAGGGAGGCCAGGGGGTGAGAGGGCCCTGCCATAGCACCAAGATCTCCCAAAATGCAGGGAGTGATTTGAGGGGAGTGAGGGAGAGGGAAAGGTTGCGAGGACTGCCTTGATTTCAGCACCCTCGTTGTCTTTTATGGAGAAGCCAGAGGCAGAAAGGACAGAAGGAGACACTCTGGTGTTTGGCAAGCACAGGGAGTCTTTGGTGGCTGGCTACATAGCTAGTTGTTGTGTTCAGTTTTGGGGTTTTTTTTTAGGTTTTCTAAAATGTCAAATGTTGATCCCATTTGGCAGCGGGATGTGGAGGAATCAGCCAGTGCTCTGTGATAGCAGAGGTTACCAAAACATAATGTAGTCAGAGAGGTACTTGCACTGGTGCATGCAATGGGAATACTTCGTGCAGGGCCACAAATCGTGATGCTGAGGAAATCCCTCATCTTCCTGCAGGGACAGGGAGATAATATGTGTAAGGCAATGTCATCTTTTAGCCTCTGTTTTAATGCAGTTTAAATCCAGAATAGACTGTTATATTATTCAATGTGAGCATTTATTAATTACAACCCATTGAACTGCATGCAAATATATATCTATTGAGCTCTATGGCCACTTAAGCAAGTGTATTTCCATTTTCATAGCCTCCAAGAAATAAGAAATTAAATAAGAAGTAAGTAAGAAAAAGGAAGGTATCCCCCACGGATATTTGCAGCCCCTGCACCATCAGGGAGTGGATCCCGATGTTCAGATGTTGAAAAGGCCAGAGGAGCTTGTGGATCGCTGAACCAAGCTGCAGTGGAAAAACAAACAACAAAAAGTCTCCTAGGTCCCTCCAGTCACCCTCTCTGCTGGAGCTCAGACACTGGTAAGCAACTAGGTGGTTGGTCTGTGAGCCCAAGATGCTGTTCCTACTCAGGAGGCTCAGGGGGATGCATTATCTTAATGCAGGCTTCACGTCTTGTGAATGTGGCAAGGACAAAACTGAGACTTCTTGGCTGTCCCTGTTCCACAGTGTGTGAGGTAGCTCAGGGTCCTCTGCAAACTCTCCAGAGGCTTGCTGTCCCTCCAGCCAAAGAGTTGCAGTGTTTAATGACATCCTCAGCTAGGAACACTGGGGATGAATTTGTTTAATTTCAGCTGCCAAAAAGTAATTTATGTTTCTGCTTGTCAGATCAAAAAGACCTTTCCCCCAGAATCAGGTATTTTCTTCCTATGCCCCTGCCTGTTAAGTCATATTTCAGCTTTTCTTCCTGAGATAGTACGTTTTCTTCCACATCATTTTTTTCAGCCTCTGAATCATTTAAAAAGTTTCATTTTAACTCACTCCATTATTTCCATATCGAAACCAAACCCAGAAAAAGTATTCTAGGAACAGCTTTATTGTGTGTGAAACAAGATTGCTTCTTGCCTTGATCATCTCGTGTCTAAGATGACATCCAATCATTCTCTGAAACAATACTTTCTAAAACAATCTTCCACACAGTAGATATTCTTGATATTACCTTGCATATAACTGAATTGAAATGCATTTTGTGGCACTTGAAGTACTTGAATCTACAGTTTGAACTCCTATATAACAGAAATTTATTCTTATTATTTACTACCTTGCCAATTTTTGTATCATTTGCAATAAATGTCAATAAAACTGGAAAAATTAGTTGTCTTCTCTTTGACAATCTGCTGCACCAAAAAGGGCGGGCAAGATCCTTTCACTGGATTTGCCTTTAGTAATGCCGTGCTGGCTGTCTGGTATGATATTTTCAGGTTTAATTGTTTGTTGATAGAATGCCAAGTAATTAATTCCATGGTTTGACCTGTAGAGGCAGTCTTCCATTCTTTTGGAATATCTCCAGTTTTCCAAATTTTTTCAAATCGGACTTCAGTGCTTCAGAGATCCCCTTCAGATCTGAAGATGTTAGGAGAGGAAAAGTAGTCTACTGATTTCTAGAACTTTCCAAAACTCAACTGGACAAGGCCTTGAGCAACTTGGTTTAACATTGAAGTTAACCCTGCCCTGAGCAGGGGATGGGACCAGATGACCTCCAGAAGTCCGTTCCAACCTAGATTTTCCTATAAATCTATTTTCCATTTTATAGCTCAAATGTAGGTGATTTCCCCTGAGAGAGGGGAAAAAAAGGGAATAATCATATAGCTAAAGGCTGTGTCATATTGCATCAAGTTGCTCAGATGATCTTAAATCTGGAATCCACTATTTTTCAAATGATTAACCTGACATCTTAAGCATTTTCATGTACTTTTTTGCAAAAGATATTTCTTGACTGTTCTGGCTGACCAATAAGAATGAACGTGCTGGTATGGAAGATCTAAGTGGGAGAAGACAATCAGACCGTGCTGACATTAATAAGACCTTGCATTGTTTCATTGGTTGCTGGAGCTGAAAAAGTTTCTAGGCAACTTTTGGTCAAAAATAGTAACTAAGGGATGCAATGGACTTAACACCTCTCCTTTGTCAAAAAGGAAAAGTAGAATAAACTGAGGGCAGTTTGAATTAGCCTCTAAGTTAGAGGCTACATACATAGTAGAACCTTCAGCCAAATACAGCGGCAAAACACAGCAGAATTTGTTGCAAAACTTCAGTGCTAGAGGAATACAGTTACCCTGGCATACTGAAATAGAGACCTGTGGTGATCCTGCCTTAGCTCCTTAGCTCCATTTTCCCTTGAGAATTAATTCAGAATTTCAATTTAAGTGCAATGAATCATTTTCTCTGCAGCTATGTGAGAGAAATACTGTGCCTTTTATTTTTAGATGCATTAAAATAAATTTATTGTGATTAGTGCTTCTCATTTCCAAACTTCCTGCTCTCTCAGCTAACGACAATTAGTTTGCTAAGAATACCCGTGTTAGGGAGCAAAGTGCAGAAAGCTCTGATGTAGAGTCAAATTCTGCTTTCATTCATCTCACTCTACAGCCTTTTTTATCCTGATTTCAAGACTCTGACTCCAGTCATGCACCAGTTTGACTCAGGCTGGAGGATCTGACACAGCGTTAGCCTCTGCACCACCATTTTTTGAAGAAAAAGCAGCTGACTGGGATTTTGCATGCTCTGTAGGAACCTTCCACCCACCAGCATCTCTGGCAGCAAAAATCTCCCCTATCCTGCTGAGGCCTTCTCCAAGGAGCTATTTCAGGGGGAGCAATTCCATTTGGTGCATATCGAAATGCCTAGGTTACTTTTCTAAGCTAACCCATGCTTGCATATGTAGCACAGTTCCATTTGAAGGAATGGTTATTGACAGCTGAATTAATCTTTCCTGTGCCCATTCACATGTGCCCATTGCACGATCTGCCAGAGGGACTCCAGGTCACTACTGATGGCGCTGAGTGAACCCCTCGGGCTCTGGCAGCTAATGCTGCACTGATGGACATGGACATCAGTCAATGGGCTGTAAGATGGCACAAAGGTTTGTAACCATTCAGTGAATTGTCAAAATAAGGCTTTTGTACTTAAAAATATGTTGAGGGCAGAAGGCTAGCACCTGAGTTTATCCTAATCACAGGGCGCCTCGCTGCTCCCTTGACCACTTTGTCTCCTTAGCCAGGGAATTACCTGAGTCATCATGTTGTTTTCAAGGCTGATCTAGGTTGCAAGACTGAACCTTTCTCTATTTTATATACCGAGGAATGTCTGAATGCATACTCATTTTAGTGTGAGGCACCATCTTACTTTTCTAATCTAATCAAATTTTCCTTCTTTTACCTGAGTAGGTTTTTAACGGCTCTTAGGAAACGATGCCTGGATTTGCTGCCCGTGTTCTCTCCAAATGGGTGTTAACCGTGGACAGACTGTACTAGGTAACAAGGATGTTAGCACCGTTACAAGCCATTTCTGTCTCCTTTTCCCTACCAGACCAAAGGCTTTGCCAAATATTGTTCCTGTTTTTCCAACCTCAGCTTGAAAAGTGTGTTTCTTCTTATTTATTCTTACTGCCAAAATTAATTCTCAGCTTGAACACTGCAGCCTCTTCCTTGTATTTCATGCCTACTCTTCTGAGTACCATCAAAACCTTCATTCTCTGCACCTCTAACACTGTCTCCTGCCTTGAAATGTTGCTCTGGCTTCTAGCCTCCACAGAGCTCAATTTTTGTCATCTCAGGCCGTGCTGAACTATGTTAAGCTTTCAGGTATTATTACTATTCACAGAATAGCTTGGGTTGAGAGCCAAACCAGCACTTAGGCAGCTGTCGAATACCTAAACTGCAAGCTGTGAACCACATATCTCTTTTCGTCTCCCATCCTTCCCCTCTACTGGAAATTCCCTACCCCTGAAGACACTCAAGATGACCGTGCAGCACCCAGAGGACTCATCACTCTGCTCCAGTTCTGCAAGTGCCCTGAACAGTCCCATCTCAGCAGCTCCATGCCTATCTCTGGACCATCCCCCAGTGCAGGTATTCTCCTATATAATTTCACTGGGAGGCCACATGTTGACAGAAATGAGCCACTAGACAAATACTTGGATGAAGAGCAGAGGGGATGTGTCTCCTTCTTAGTATCACCAAACTTTTCTGCCACAACCTCACTTCCAGTTGCAGTTTATGACCCAGTTGCTTGCCTAGGAGAGGGGACAGCTAATGTTTTCCAACACCTGAGATGACTCGCATCAGCACCCACCACTTCCCGAGATGTATCCTAACCACAGCCCTAGGTCAGGGAGTCTTCTGCTAGCTGTCTCCTCTGTCCTGTGCAAGTTGTACTCTTCACTGGGGAGCAATAACAGTTTTCACCAGGAAAAGGAAAAAGCATCTTCAACCCTATTTTCTACACCACAACCAGATACTTGGGGAACTCTGCTTTGGAGGTCAGAGAGGTGGGTTTGACCTGGCTTATTTGACCTCCACTCCTAGTGAAAAGGGGAGGGGAGAAACTGAATCCTTTATTTACTGGTCATAGTTTAAGCCATTAAACCAACATCTAAATATAGGGGCCAATACCTTTCAGAGCGCTGAACAGTCCCCATGACATCTGGGAGAGAGGCAGTCCATAGTCCCTTCAGGGGTAAGGCATCACACCACCCACCTTGCTGTTACCTACCTCCTTCCCTGAATCTACGCCTTCACCCAGATTTCAGCATCGACAAATTCTGTTTTGTTTCAACTGATGTGATTTAGGGAGTGGGAAGGACGAATGGCTTTTATTTCACATTAAACTGGCATTTTGCAAAGGGATATGGCTAGATTCCATTTCCATTATCTAGTTTGGCCATTATCTGACATTTCAGATGGAACTGATTTATTGAAATTATATTACCTCAGCACTCAGTGGTTACTCACTGCCTTCAATGGGAAATTGTTCAGATAATCCACTGGGGCTTCATTTAAAAGGGCTGTCTGTCTAGAGTACTCCTGCGAGTAAGGCAGCCAGCACTGGATCAGCATGGCTAATGGCATCAAATGGGAGGCAAAGTTTAGTTGAAAAGGGTTGAAAAAAATAACAATTTATTTGAGAGGATTACCAGAAACACACTGCAGTGTTCTTGAAACTAATCCTATTGATTCCCCCTTCTTTTGATCTTTACTATTTTCCCTACATCAGGCAAGTTGGAGGAGTAAAAATGTGCTTGAGATTCAGTCCGTTTTTATTACTTCATTTATCTGTATTCTACAGTTTCACATAGAGGAGTTAATCCTTCATTTATCTGAAGAATATTTTATATGTATGATTCCATAACAGCCTTTTCTAGCACTGCAATAGTGAAAGCTCTATCAGCAGTAGCATTATGAACATATTAGCCTCATTTTTTAAAATGTGGTTGCAAAAATACGGTATGAGTTCAGATTCGATACTCAACTTCTCAATCAGAGAGCAATTGTTTCTTCCCAACACTATTTTTATGAAGATATTTGAGAAGGGGCAAAATTAAACCAGGAGGAATTTCAGAAGCGGTGTTGCAAAAGAGGCTCTCCTACAGTAATGCAGGAGAAAATTATCAAGCAGAGACATCTATAAATACGTAAAATGGGAACCAGCAGAAATGGTTTAGTGTCTCCATGCCTACCCAGTGCAGTATGCTACTGAGCTAATTGAGAGCATCTAAACGTAACTTTGCACTTAAGAGATCCTTAAGATCACCTTTTAGTCCTTGCCTATTTTCAAACTCTGTAACGCAAGTGGTATCCATACATCCTAAAAGCTTAACTTTGCTGGTCACAACTTGCACAGGGACTGTCTAAGCTTTGAAAGCCGTGCTAAAACACATGCTTTTGCATGAGCATTTCTCAGCCTTTTCACCTTCAGGTTTAGAGTGTTTGTGGGGGTTTTGTTGCTTGTTTATTATTTTTTAAAAGTGGCCTAATGTTCTTATATCCATTACGGAACTTAAAAATTCTATCAGTGATGTTAATCACAAGCCTATAGAATCTACGTGTAGTCCAGGTGAGATTTTTGTGAAAAACAGTGTGAAGCCCACATGCAGATGCTGTCTTTGGTTTATTAATAGTATTAAACTGATACCACAATTTGAAATTCTTTATGCAACCCCTCACTTGCCTTCTGGAGGCCACTTTGTGTCACATCACACCAAGTGAGAAACATTGCCATAGGCTGACTGAAACTATTGGCTCTGGAAAAACTGGTCAATGGTATGCAGGAGCACCATAATAGTTCCTTTTTGGCCTTAAAAACTAAGAGAAGTACAGTCAAAGAGCGTTCAGGGAAAGATTAGCAAGAAACTATCGATCTGCAGTGAGAAAATAGGAGAGGACTAAACTTTAATTTTGCAAAGTTCCAAATTGCTGACCTGTGCCAATTACTGTTAATAACACTTCATCTGAAAGCGTGTCTGAAAAAAGACACACTCCCCTGGAGATAACACCTAGGTGTCTCAAGATGCATGCACTGTAGCTGCTGCTTCTACAACAGCACTGAAGAGTAAATATCCTCCAAGGTAGTGTGTAGGTATTAGGGGAAGCACTGAAGGTAATTCAGACCTGATGCCCAGCTGCACTGGACTGGAGGCTGCCAGTGGTGAGGACCAGCAGCTAACTGGTGCTGATTGCGCTTGGAGGGGCTGCTGGTGGCAAAGGGCTGTGAGGTTTCCATGTTCAGCACAAAGTGATCCGAACCATCTTCCATGCAGTCACCTGTGTCCTTTTAATGGGAGCCTCCCTTTAACTGGGAAGGAGTTCTCCAGTGGGAGAGACTTTGGGGAGCAAAGAGAGGAGAAAACCTGCCAGCAGGACACCTAGGGTGGGTGGGAGATGTGGGCCCGCGAAGCAGAGGTGTGAGCAGGGGCCTGGGAAACTCTGGCTTAAGAGGATTAGGGACCTGGCTGCTCTTGGGCTAGAAGCCTGGGATTTGGGATGAAGTTACTTTTTAGCACAGTGTTGGAGGGAGCAAGGAGTGCTGTATGATAGAAGAGCTTAAGAAGTCACCATGAGACAAGGTACTCCTAACAAGAAGTACCAATGGTAAGCAAAGGTATGAACCACCAAAACATTCCTCTGCCTTGCCTCTAGCCCCCATCCTCTTTTTTGGTGTCTAGCATATGGAAGTCATGTTTTCAAAATGCCTTAAATGCCCTGGGTGTAAGGGATGAACTGATTCTTATGATGCCCTTTAACTTACAAAACTTTTTGATGATATTTCTCTCAATTGACTCTTAGACATAATAAGTTCTTACCAGCTTAGAAAGAAGATCACGTTTTAGACTAACTAAAGATAAGAATAAATGCTTAGATCACAACCGTCAGGAAAAGCCTCTGAAGATCAGTGTTGGATTTTGTAGTGTTCATCTTGTTCAGAATTAGCCTGGAATAAAGGCATTACTAGTGAGGTGAAGGCCTGCAGTGGATAAGAAATTATTCAGCGGGCTCAAAATTAAAGCAGAATGCAGAATGCAGAATGCTACTGAAGAGGTTCACAATATTAAATGGCAAAATGACAGATGAAATCCAATGTCATTAAGCGCAAAGGAATTCACACAGGGAAAAATATCAAGAACTATACAGGCACAGTGATGGATTCTAAATGAGCTGCTACTGCTCAGAAAATGAAGTTTTGGAGTTATTGTTGCTAGTTCTCCTGAGACATCAGCCCAGTGCTTAGCTTTGATTGCAAAGGCACAATGTGTATTAGGCACTATTAGAAAAGAATGAAACAGAGATCTTAATCATGGTACTTCTCATCTTGAATATTTTATGCATTTCTTGTCATGCCATCTCAGGAAGAAGATGACAGGACTAGACTCATCTACCTGCTAGATGACCTTTGCCATTCATTTGTTCTGAACATAACAGATGTCCAAATACTTGAGAAGCCACTGCCTCCCTTGTGCAGGAAGAAATTAGCTCTTCCATCACTGGCTCTGTTGGAAAGGAAGCCATTGCACCTTGCCTCTTAGCTGGAAGGCTGAGGCTTGTTCATGTCAAGGCAAACTCGCAGTCTGGAGAAGGTAAAACTTGAGGTGGAAAGTCCACCCAGCATTTGGGAAGTTCTATTAACAGGAAGAACAGGTTTCCTCAGTGATATAGTGTGATGCTAGGGGTACCCGTGTTGGTTAGTCCTTCTAGTTGGTTAGTTCTACATCAAAGAAGTACAGTTTGTACTGGTAGCTGTGCTGGTTAGGGCAAGGGGCGACGACCTTGAAGTCAGTTCTTTCTCAGTGTATTTTTTATCAGGCCAAAGGTGGTATCTGTTGTGCTCCCTTTCCCTCCTTTGGGGACATCATAGGTTTAGCAATGAGATACTTTAACCATCTTGCACTCATGAATCTCTTTTTTTTGAAGCCAGCAGATGACTTGAAGATGGCCACTGTGATGACAGCATCTGAATTCCTTATAAATAGTTTCAGGACAATGTAGCCCTGAGATCTTGGTGGCCACAGTCCTCTCAGGGAAGAGAAATCTCTTCTCCTCATACCACCAATGATCTCTCCCCAGACCTAGCGCATTGCTCCCTCCTCTGAATGTAAGGTGAGCACCACAGCTCCATAAACTCAGTCAGTCATCCAAGGGAAGTCAGTCATCCATGGCAAGCTTGTCTCCCTGTTTGTACATGCAGTTGAAGTTGGTAACAGCTGTTGTAATTTTATCTTGGGTTTCCTAATATCTGATAACTTTCTTCAACCCCAGCTATGGAAACCATAGGATTGATTATGAAGAAAACCAAACCCAAGATTCATTAAAAACCAGAAATGTTTAAGACTTATGCCTTAAGAGAAAAGCCAGAAAGTATGACCGAAATGCACTCTAAAAATAGCAGAAAGAGAACAAACAGACTGCCACAACCTCCTGTTTAATAAAAATCTCCTACATTGATCATACTATCTTTTTAGTGGATGTTTTGACTTTTGAAACTTTGGGGCTGGCAAAAGTTCAAAAGAATAACCTTTAAACAAAAATCAAGCTTACCTGACTGACTGAGTAGTGGAAAGTTCTACCAGCCTGGAAACAAGCCCAACTTGTACAAAACTGATTCCTTATCTTGTACTGGATGCGTGAATTGCATGGCAGAAAATGTATTGCACATGTCAGAACAATGTTTAGGGAAAAGCTACTGACTGAATATCAGATTTCCTAATGGCACTTACGCCAAAAGTAATATGAACATCACCAGATCATGGCTGAATTAATGGAAATCCCTCCATAGTGCTAGAATGCATAACCTGCTGTTTGCAATGTTTAAAATAAGTTGAATGAACACGATTCACCCTTAGTCAAAATTCTTGGAAGCCCATATAATTACAATAGCAGTGATTTGGTTCACCAGGAACACTAAAAGACATAAATGTAGTTACTACACCCAGGCTATATTATATGCAGCATATGCCTCCTATTTGATAGGCATAAGAGAAAATTGGCCTCTGAAGTGCCAGCTTTAAATGTGAACAAGCCATGATGATTTCACTGTAGAAAGCTCTTGCACTGGACAATGCAGTATGAGTAATACCTCAAGAAGCTCTACAACCAGATATGACTCTAACTCCTCCCGTGGGTCTAGTTTTCTACCTTTTCTCTTGTATCTTGTGACTAGATATATTACAGGTAGTCTGGGTGATACACAGGTTCCCTTTTACAGTTTTTGGATTTGGACTTCTGAATACCAAAACCAGGTATCGCTTGGATATGGTATATCCAGGGTGGGGAAACTAGTCCTTGCCAAATGCTGAGCAGGCTTTTCAAAGACATTTTTAGGCCAAACATTAACCACAATTGTTTATCCAATAATAACATGAAAAAAAAGCATGTACTTACATGCCTTGTAAAATGAACTCATGGGTTGAATTCAGGCCCCAAGGCCACAGGTTTTTCCACCCTTGTTATTCTTCAAATTTAGTTGGGGTTTTGTATCAAGTGTATATTTTAGCAGATGGAAACTAGAAGTCTAAATGCCACTTTTAATGAAAGTTCAATGGTTATGAACCTTAGATGGGTACTCTATGAATTTGCTATAGACATAGGCAGTAAGTATGAACCTTAGATGGGTACTCTCTGAATTTACTATAGGCAAAAAGATTCTAGTGTGTGAATGTAAATGAAGCTTTGTTTCCATATTTATTTATATCTGTCTTATTTGAAACTATAAAAATAAGAAAAGGCTAAATGGAAGCTAGTTTGTTCCTAGAAGCCACTCCTGACCAGAAAGACAAGATTTACATTACTGTATGGCCCTATATTCACTAGCTAGTACTCATTTTAAGAGGACACTTTGGGAAAGTGTTGCCTGTCTTAGTTTTTCTTCAGACTTTGTTTTTTGCCTTAGTTTGCTTTTCTTCTTTCTTTTTATTGTCTGAAAGGCAGACTTTGTGTTGTTCAATATGTATGAAATGGTGTGGAACAAAGACACCAGAAATTAGAGTGAAGGACAAACCAATACATTTGCTCGCAATGCAAAAAATTATACCCCCTAAAAATTAAAAGTCAAAGTTGCAAGTAGGGATTTACTTTGCATGTTACCGATCAAGAATAAGTCAGTGGGACTTGCCTGCCGGGCATATGTGAAAAACAGTAAAATAAACCAAAATTAATTCTCTAGGGCACAAAGTATGTGATATAGCCACTATAGCTGAAAGACACTATGGGATAAAAAGGGGTTGCAGATTGTGAGCAATTTTGAAATTTGCTAATATCTAATAATTTGCTGCAATCAGTCTTCCATTACATGAGTTAAGGGAATTGCACATATCAGCGTGAATGTTCTGCCTTTAAGTTCATAAAGACTTGAATGTAGAGGAATGATTGCAGTGGATTGATTAGCGCTGGTAACATGCAGCTGTGGCCTTGCCTGGAAGGCAGTGGGTTGGTTGACATGGACGATGTGCAGCTGTAGCTTGTTCCTGCTAAGCGCTTAAATAGCCCTAAGGTTTGTAGGAGAGGTGGCTGGTGGAAGGGCAGTGTGGTCTGGTGGCTGGAGGAAGAGTACAGACAGTAGAATTTGGCTGATGGTAAAGCCTTGTTGTAGCTCGATAGCTTTCTTGTGCTGTGATACTTGAACTGTTTTCCTCTGGAGGGTTTGATGGGGGCTGAGCACTTCTTAGGATGCTTCACTCTGTGCAACGTGCTAATGGGAAACTGAAGTGTGTTATCATCTCCCCAAAGCAAAAAAAAAAAAAAATCAATCATTCTTGGCAATGCTCCAAGATGGTGTCCTTTCAAATGGAACTACTCTTCAGTTTCATTAGGATTTAAGGATTTGCTGATTCCTGTCAACATTAATATCATGAAGGGACAAATAGCTTCTCCATAAAAAGCAGAAGAAATTATTGCAACAGAAACATTGAAGGGTAAACTCTGCGCTTAGTTACTTTTTGGTAAGATTATTACAGACTAGTGCTGATAAATGATATGTGGAAAATGGCTTATCTTGGTTAAATAATGCTGGCCTGATTTTCAGTGCTGTGGAGTGATTTTCAGCTGTGGGCATCTAATAAAGGAACATCCTGGTTCTCCACAGTATCATTTCCTTATGAGTTGCATTTTTTTCTTGCATTATATCATACACTTTTCCTTCTAAATTCTTTTCCTTTGAAGGTTTGTTATACAGAAAGAATAAAGCTGCTTAATGAAATTCTTATTATGTTGGTGCACTGTGCATGGTGAATTTGGGACTGAAAGACAAATCTGATTTTGTCACTACAGCAATCGGGTGTAAAGGCAGTACATTACTGTGCCTTTGATCCCAGATCATCAGCAGTCTCAAAGTGGCATGGCTGAGCTTGCCTATAGAAAGATAATTTTGATCTGGGGACTTGTAGTCCAGCACTAAGCACATTGCCACACGTGCAGTGAAATTACAGCACTGAAAGTGCCTGGCTGTTGAAAAAGAGGAAAGGTAATAGCTGTAAAGGATAGCGTGTGGGGGTTTGAATTTGTGTGATATTGGGTTTGGGTTCTTTCAAATGAAGGAACTATTTAAAAAATCTACCTTTTGAACAGTCTTTTAAAATGATGATTTAATAAGGCTTTAGTAACATGGATGTCAAATTGAAAAGCAGATGCTATATGCAGAAACAAGCTGAGGTTAAGGTGGGTTTTCTTTGGACTGAAGAAGGGTTTTCTCCTTAAATATAGAGGAGGTGTCAAGTTATGAGATTTGCAGTGGAAACTGGAAACAAATTTGAAATTTTGACATTCATTAAATCATAGAATCATAATTACTCAGCTTGAAAGGCACTGAAGGAGGTAATCTAATCTAGTCTGTCCCCCTCTCCTCATGGGTCTCTGTCAAGCCACCTCTATCCATGCAGGCTCCACAAACTTCCACATAATCAGTGCTTCGCTACTGTGATGATTAGGGGAAAAAAATCCTAATGGTAAATTTGAATTTTTCTTGCCGCAACTTCAGCATGTTATAGAATTACAGAATGGTTTGGGTTGGAAGGGAGCTAAAAGATCATCAAATTCCAACTCCCATGCCTTGGGCAGGGATGCCTTCCACCAGGTTGAGACCAGGTTACTTCAAAGCCCCATCCAACCTGACCTTGAATGCTTCCAGGGATGGGGCATCCACAGCTTCTCTGAGCAACCTGTTCTAGCGTCTCACCACCCTCACAGTAAAGGATTTCTCCCTAATATGTGATCTAAATCTACCCTCTTTCAGTTAAAACTCTTCCCCCTTGTCCTATCGCTACAGGCCCTACTAAAAAGTCTGTCTCCATCCTTCTTATGTACCTCCTTTTAGGCACTGGCAGGCAGCTATAAGGTCTCCCTGGAGCCTTCTCCTCTCCAGGCTGAACAGCCCCAACTCCCTCAGCCTGTCTTCATAGGAGAGGTGCCCCAGCCCTCTGACCATCTTTGTAGCCCTCCTCTGGACTCACTCCAACAGGTCCATGTCCTTTTTGTTCTGGGGGTCCCAGAGCTGAACGCAGTACTGCAGGTGGGGTCTCATGACAGTGGAACAGAGGGGGAGAATCACCTCCCTTGACCTGCTGGCCACACTTTTGATGCTGCCCAGGATACTTGCCCAGATCGTTGTGAGCATGGAGAACAGATTCTTCCCTTCTTTGCCACAGTTTTTTGTATCTTCTTTTCTCACCCCAAGCAGCCTATCCTTTTTCATAGGGCAGAGGTTCCCAGGGTTTTCATCATTCTCACTGCTTCTCTCTGGACCATCTCGAAGGAGGGTGTATCTCAAAGTGCAGCAATTGGAATTTAAACAGTGTTCCAGATGGGTACTTAATGTACATTGAATCCTTTGGAGGCTAACCTCCTGTTCAAACAGGAGCTTGCTTCCCCGACAATGGCAAGACACCACTATCTCAGCCTGTGAGCTGCTGAAGCCTCTGCTCTACTTTTGCAGGACTGCTGCATAGCAACACAGGGCCTCACCTGTATTTGTGGACCTGGTTATTTCTGCCTCAGTTCAGGACCTGAAATTTGTCTTCAGCATTTATACAAACACTTTCCAGGATGTGTTACAGGTCTCCAAGGTTAGATGCTGGGTTCACAGGTAGCATGAGGCCCAAAGGCACAGAGATTTAGAAACTGCTTTTTGAAAAATGCTCATGAAAAATGTTGGTGAGGGGCAGAAAGGAGGCAGTGACAAAAATGTGTAACAACACAGACTTGTACTTCTGCCTTTATTCAGCTGAAATGTCAAAAATCCTCCCCGAAATATTACTCGGGTTTAACAGTAGCTCCTTGCCACGATGACTTTTGATGCTTACTTCAGCACAAGGTGTAGACAAAGCATTTCATCTTACTCTAAGCATGCCTAAATGGAGTGTTTATTATTGGTAATGTAGGAAACAGTATTAGTGCTGAAATAAGGCAACATGAGCAGTAGTTTGGCTTGTATGGGCAACCACTGCAAACATCTTCTGCCATCACAGCTTTTAGGTTAATGGGAAATAAGATGCCACAGGAACTCTGTAAGAGGCAGGAATGACCTGGGGCTTTCCGTGAGCAAAAAGTCAGAAAACCAGGTTGATTACTATATAGCCAAGAGATATGATTTTCCTTTCTTTGGACTGATTTATGGTCATCTTATATCCACTTACATTACATAGTAACATAGAATTATCTTAGTCTGTTTAAGATAATGAAAAGGAGGTCCAGTGCTGACTTTGCAGCTGTGTCCATGTGATTATTCTTATCTGTAGATGCTATAAAACAAAAAAGTTACCTAAATGAGGCAAGATTTTCTGCCCTAATAACACCATATTAAAATGACCCTTTACTGGGGGGGGTGTGTGTGTCTCACTTTTATGCTTCCTTTCATTACATATCTATAATTGACTGCATACATTTTAATCATTATATTATGTATATTTTATATGCCATAACTATATTGCAGTGTTCTTTATTTTTTCATTGTACTGTATATTTAAAATATGAAATACAATTGATTATATGTACTACCAGGAAACTTTTAGGACAGATTTCCTGAACCTTTTGCATCCTGAACTATGTGCAGAAGATCAACAGAATGAGATGGAATGCAAGAACAAGGTCTGAACTTGTTTGGTGTTACCAAAAAAATCTTGTATTTATTTTGTATGTAGAAGACTGAGTTCTGGGGAGGAGCAGAAAGTCTCCACTCATATTCAAGTGTCTGTGACTGGTTGTTGTCAGAGAACTGGATGTAAACGTGCCAGAGTGACAACTGCAAATACCTGGTGATTTTTCAAATCACTCTCCAGGGGTTGGCAGCATTCACCAGCTGGCAAATGCATCTCAGGTTTCTCACATAATCTCATTTTTCAAACATGTACACACAAATAATTTTATGTTCATGAAGTTACCTAACTGTATGCTGGAGACTTAACAGTTTCACTTCTCTGCTTTGCAGCTTTTCTTGCTTGCTCAGACTCATAACTTGGATCTTTTCAGATCTCCTGGGAATATATAGGTGTCAAAAACCAATACAGCCCTTCCCTTCTTCCATCTTCTCCCTTAGTCATTGGGAGCTCATCTTCCCTATCATTCAGGCCCGTTAACACCCATTTTCTTCCACAACTTTGGATCCATATGTTTATACTGAGCTTGTCCCTGAATTTTTGTGACTCTGCATCTGTAAGATAGACCTGTTGTGTCCATCCTTCCAGGTAAGATTTTAATCCAGCTTCCTACTATATCTCAATTATTACAACACTGTCATCTTTAATACATTAGTAACACACTGGTTCTTCTATGGCCTTCCTCAGCCAAAAACAGCAGTCCTCATCACCTGCTTTTTATATTTTTAAAGCAAACACTAACTATGTTCTCCTGTGATACCTTCATCCTACCTTACCAAGACTCTCTAGAAACCCTCAGACTTGCCCTGTTGCTCATTAGATGCTTCATGAGTGTTGCCCCAGGGACAAACAGGTGAGCTGTCAGTATTAACAGCAGCAGAGTATCTGCAGCTGCAGTGCTAAGACCTTGAAGACCTCAGAGCTTATTGGGTTGAAATGGCTTTTTGTCCTCTGTAGAGCACGTAAAGCAGCTCAGTCCAGCTTTGTGCCTGGGTTCTTAGGTCTGTTACACTACAAAAAATAACTACTATTAATAATTGCAGTGTCCCAAGGGCATGATGGCATGAAAGCTGTAAAGCAGAGTCATACTTTGTGTCTACTCCTGCAGCACTAATGTTTACAGTAAACCAACGCCTATGAATGTGAGTAGCTTTGATTTCCTATCATTCTCCCATGCCTACTTCTTCCCAGCCATTTACTGTATTGTTTTATTTCCATTTGATAAAGAAATAATACAAGAACTATGTTACGTTGCTCTAATTCTGTCCACCTAGACACAGACTTGTCAGAGACAAACTTAAAAGCTTTGCTCCAGCAGGGCCAAATAAGCACAACCAGAGGTAGCTGAATTATGGGTGAGAGATAAAGGAAGAAATGTTAAAAGGGAGCTAAACTTGTGCCATCCCAGTATCCTGAACAGAGGGCTTAAGTAGTCAAGACAGTATAAGTTCAGGTATGATTTAGTATACTCTACAGAAAGTTGCCAGATGTCCTGACCTTGAGAATAAATCTTCAGACTGGTGTGTTTTTCTGGCAGAGAAAGCAGCACTGTCTAACAGGGAGCCTGTAGCAGCAACAGCAACACCTACCTGGATTTGCTGGTGGAGCATGTTTCTGTAAGCACAAACCCCATAAGACTTATTTTTTTTCTGCTCTTCTTTCTTACTTTACATGTAGTCTGTTCTCACTTTCAATTTTAAATGCAATCTCTTTCCCACTTGGGAGGATTTTCAATATTTGCAAGTTCTTTTCATTTTTATAAGGAAAAAGCCATTTGAATAACAAATTTAATGCCGAAAAGATCACTCCTTTTTGGGCCGCTTTGGGAGCCCAAGGAAATGCTAGATGTCAATAAGTGATACCAGTTTACAACATTCCAATGTAAAGGCAGATGATCAAAAACATCATCTGTCACATCTACCCTTGAAAATCTTCCCCACAGGACTACTGTTTTAGTTAACAGGCTGTTTGTCAAAGGCAGCCTAACTAAAATTCTTGGTATGAAGGGGAGTTCTCTGCAGAAAATACATTGAAAATATACAGATATAATTCTACAGAGAATGTAATTAAAACGGGTGGGCATAGCAAGCTTTTTAGAAAGGAAATGTTACCAGGAAACACCAGGGATTAGCTGCTGGATAAATGAAGTGTTGAAAACATGCTTGAAAAAGAACGTAATTATGAACATGCATGGTTATACATAGCCTTTCCACTTCCAAGCAATGAAAAGCTTTAAAAGTTTAATCAACTTTTTAAATAATTCAGACGTTCCTTCCTCTATTTTATGTATTCCTTGTTTGGAAAGCACAAGGAGAAAGTATTTCCACAGCTACAGGAGTAGCAGCGCCAAGTCACGGTCTCACGAACAGCAGTGCAGTTACCCACCCTGCTCATGTTTCAGAACAGTTGCTGATAGAATTTTGGTCTGGATCAACCAGAAATCTTCTAAATTATTTTCAGGAGTTGGGGCGTTATCACCAGCTGGGGGATGCTACCAAACAGCAGCTTGCGTGCACTCTTGGTGTGTTGGAGAGAGCAGAAAGTTTGGGCATGGCTGGCTCAGAGCATGGTCCCAGCAGCTGTAACTGAGATGCTGGGGCTGGGTGGAAAGCACTAGCATATAGCACCACTAACTTACTGATTTTTAGAAGTAATATGCTTACTGAGGTGTTTTGTGCAACGAGTTATATCTAAATTGTTCCCCAGATAAGCAAGGAGGTGAAAAAAAGTGCTACATTATAATTCTGATACTCATCAGGTAGCCATGGTACTGAAGAGACTGCCTAGGTCTTACCTGAGCTGGTTTCAGGTGGTAATAACAGGCATCCCCCATGGCCACCACCCCAGGAAACCAAGGCAAAACTCAGACCAGATTTAAAACCGAGCACAGCTGCTGGGAAGGGCCACGGCTGGTGGCCCTGGCCACTGCTCCCACTGCGCTCAGCCCCCAGGGGCTCTTACAGGACTGGGCACCTCTGAGGAGGAAAAGAAGGGCAGGAGGTGCGGGCAAGCTGCAGTGGAAAAGCAACTCCAGAAAAGAGAGGGATTTTCAGAAGCACTGAAGGGACAGGAGTTCTCCTTCTCAGCCGAGAAGCTGCTGGGCCAGGCCCTGGGTCGCTGCCGGCAGGAGACACAAACCACCTGGTGGGTCTGATGGAGCTTGGAGCAGACCCAGCCGTCCCCACTGACAGGCTCTAGCTTTCCTGATTTTCAATATGCTATTTCAGCACTGAAATGTAAGGAATAAATTAAAAAAAAAAAATTGTAAAAAAATTGTAGTTTTCCAGCCGGTAGGAATACACCGGGTCTCCGGAGCGGAGCGCTGGGCTGGGGCGAAAAGCCCCTCGGCTGCCGAGGAACCAGCCGCGGTATTTAGTGACATCTAGGGACTGTCTGCCAGCACTGCAGCTCCCGAGTGCCACCGGCTGTCCCCAAACTGCGGCCGGAGGTTTGAACTCTGAAGGCTGCAGATGGACATTTCCATCTCTGCAGGGATGAGCAGTGAAGTCGGTCATGATCTGTGGGGAGCGACAAACCCCGAGCCACTACTTTATATTTTAAACGAAGCATTCCGAATGACTTAAATATCGCAGGTTTTGACCAGAATAGATTTTTTTGCTATAATTCTGTTTACACCCTTTTTCTCCCATGAAATTACATGCCTTTCACTATTTGTGGCTTATTTTCAAAAAAGTGCCATGATAGTGCATTCTGACAAAGGCTGCACTGGCAATTTTTTCGTAGGGATGAACATAAAAATAGATCACTTCTCATAAAATGCTAAAACTCTGTGGTGATGAATTAATTTTTTTTCTACAACTAAAACTGCTACCAGAATTTGGAACTGCACGGGCACACTGCTGGGCTAAAAACACATATCCAAATATTTGGTTACGGTGCATCCCTATGGAGAGTTGCTATTGCCTTATCTTTCAGTGCAGAAACCAATACTACTAAATGTAATAGTCTTGAGACATTGTTTACATTTATTACTGTACTAAAGAATAATCATTATTTATTTTGTTATATTAATTAGGTGTTATTGACTTAGAAAGTGTTGCTACGTTAGATACTTCTAGTGTAAGATTGTAAGGACTAATCAGCATTCAACCTATATTTAAATCTACACAACAGTTACTTAAAAATTCACAGTATTTTTAAGAGTGGCAGTCTGTTTCTAGGAACAAAATAAAGACCAGTAGCCCTTAGATCTAATGCCAGTGTTACTGGTGATCTTGCTAGATGACTGTGAGGATGACATTTAACCTTTTTTGCCTAATGCTGCTCTCCTTGACATGCATGTCAGAGAACAGGAGCCAGCCAAGTGTGACTCAGAGGAGGGGACGGCGGCTAACTGCTCAGATCCCCTGGTTCTGCAAGCTGGAGTACTGTGTCTCTGGGTGGGTGTCAGTGGTGGCATCTGACTCTTGGTGGCTGTGGCTGGCCAGGCAGCCCCCGCAAGCAGTGGCTCAGCCTGGACAGCCCAGCCTCTGGTGGGTTTGCCCGGGGCTGTATTCACCCTTCCACCAGGCACTGTGGGCAGGGGGGGACTTATTTACTCAATACCTGGTAAATATAGGGTTCAGGGAGAGTGTGCTTGGTTACATTTTAGAGTAGCTAAGTTATGGAATAATTTAAGGCATTATTGGTTAAGAAGCAAGGTTCTTGATGCATTTCTCATTTGTGTGTATCCAAGGACTGTAAGTGAATAAACATCAGTTTCTTATTAACCAGCATTTCTACTCTTTCAATCCCACTTTGAAGAGTTGGGGAAGCTGTTTTTAATTCAATTTACCCTTTGAGTCCCCTGCCATCGGAATTTCTAGGCATCAGCCACTCGGGAAGCAACTGCTGAGCCGGAGGACCAGGTCTGTCCACCACCTAACCTGCAGCCTCACACTGCACCGCCAGCTCCTTCAGACAGCACGGGAGGAGTTACGCTGGGTATTTCAGGGCAAGAGGGAAGGGCTAGCACTTCATACTTAGAGTAAGATGCTTACTCTGAGTGGTGGTGGGGCTGCTGGGGGACCCAGCTGTGTTTGTCATGGGAGTGCAGCAGCAGCAGCAGATCATGGGCAGCACAGGTGTCGGGGTGCCATCAGCACCTCCCTTAAACCACGTGGGAGCCAATGTGGACAGGGCAAGGTATGGCCCAAAGTAAAACACCTCTACTAAAAATTCCTCCTTCTCTTCCACCCAAACCCATTTGGAATTACAGAAATGAATGCAAAACCCAGAGATCTTTAGTCATACTGTTCTGTACAAAAAATACTCTGGAGGTTTAGCTCTCGTGACAGGATTCTTTCAAACTTGGGATTGCTTTGCTAAGAAGCCAGCTGCACTGTAAATGCAAACACGTCCGTGCTTGGAGGACTGAACAGCAGGATGAGCCGCAGTGGCATCGCGGGACCTTGCGGTGTCACAGTAATTGTGTTGCTAGCACCTGTGATCCCTGGTAATCATTCCAGAGGCGGTTCTTGCTAGGAAGTCTGCTAGTTAAATAAACAGAAAGAAGGGCAATAAGAGGCACAAAAGGACCTTGTAGTCTAAGGTCCCAGAGTGGGCTCCATTTAAGAGCACTAGAACCCGTATCTACCCTCCTTTCCAAATTTAGTGAGGGATGTCAGAGCATTTCAGTGGTTATTAGCTATCTCAGCTGTGGAAGAATATCCTCCAGAACATGATTTGGATATGTGGTGGGCAGCCTTTCCTCTGGCTATCAAAGGAGCTCAGCTGAGGTCATGTGTAACTCTGGCACCTCAATCTCCAAAAACATGGAGTGAATTTCAGCCTATATTTCTGGTGTGACAATCTAAATAACCAGCTTTGCTGACAGTTAATTTCTCAGTAAGAGATTATGTACCAAGGGGTGGTGGAAGGCAACATGCTTACTTGTTTATTTCCTTTATTTTTAAACTCAGATGTGTTTTTTGAAGTTGCCTGTAATAGTATGCTGCTGGGAGGGATCCCAGTGCCTTTCATTCCTTGAGGTTCTCGGGTCTGTGGTTACTCTGCTGGTCTCTGGAAAGCTTTTACTGCACATGCTTATCACTAAGGAGCCGTTTGCACTATTACGAGCATATTGCTGATTAAATAACCCTGATCCATTCTGAATTTCATGTCGCACACCTTCACAGGATTAGCCCAGCTTTCAGTGCGCACCTGGCAGACCACGGTGATGCTGTCCGCTCCTGGACTACACAGCTAAACAGCCCATACCCCAGGGGTCCGTGCAGCTGTGCGCCCCTTTTGTCCTGCTGCTGCTCCACTGACAGCCCCACCAAAAGAGTGGCTACAACATGTGAGCCTCCACTCTGCATGGATGCGGCTCCTGCACCTTCCCGAGCAAAGCAGCTTGTGCCTGGTTGACCTTGGATGGAGGCAGAGAGGGCATGAGGCTGCCGGCACCAGCCAGCATGGCCTTGCCCTGCTGTTTGGCGGTCACTTGAGGTTCCAGTTCTTCTCCCTTCTGCCATCTGCTTCATGTAGGCTTTTCTCATGTTAATTACTAACCTACTTATTTGCTTATGAATAGGATAAATTATGTTTCTCCCTGGAGAAATCAAGTGCTCCCACTCTGAGGTTCCTTCAGAGAGAAACCTGTGCCCAGGCTCAATAGAAATAATTGCCTTTGCCCCAGTGTAACGATGAAGAGATAAGCAATCTTGCAGCCCAGCAGTTTAGTGAATCTATCTTCTCTTCCTAACGGCTGGATTAGAGGCTTTGTGCTCCCAGGCTCTGGAATAGTTTCCATCTCTCAGAGAATACAAATAATTGCTAAGAACAAACCATGCTATCACAGTTGTTATATATTTCTTGGTTGAGTTATCAGCAATAACATCTATTATCTGAGGTTTATTGTTTTGGCACCTTTGGGAAACATATATGAAGCACAATGAATATAAATCACATTGCATTTTGACAGTACCTTAAGATTTATGGAGAAACAAAAGAGAAAACAGACCCACTTTGTATGTGGAAAGGATGGGAAAATTATTGATTCAAAAAACTCTTAGAATGGTCTCAGTCTGGTAAGACAATGAGAGCATAAGTTTAACTTTAGATCCATGGAATAATGCCAGTGACTTGAAAACAGTAAGGGATTTTCAAGCAGCTTACTGATACAGGGCAGGAAGGGAAATGCTTTTGTTTTCCAGAGTCACAGATAGACTGACAGAGAATGCTTTTGAAAATCCTGCCTGCAGTTTGTACTGTTTATAATAAGTTAACAACCACGAGAAAGTCTTCTCTATTCGGTTTTCAAGGAAAAATGTTTGCCACCAGAACAGGGGGAACAGCTGAAATACAGGGAAGCCTAATTACGCTCATGAATCTGTTCAATCCAGAGACCCTGAAGCAACAACACCATTGCCATTTTCCCTGAAAAGTATTTGATTTTCAGTCTCTTGTACAAATTATTTATTTCCTCCTAGGTCCTGTAATATGCCTTTAATCATTAAGGTGATTCCCAGAGCATGGAAGTGAGTAACCTAATTCCTTATAAACTTTATTCAGCCCACCTGAGTCCTAGGCAAAATTTCAGTTTTGAATCAGATGGAAAATACCTTGTGGCAGAAGTAGCCGCTTCTGTTGCCCCAACGCAATGAGGACAAGTTGTCTGTCAGTCCTGCCCCTGGTTGCTCACCCAACTAAAGGCACTGGTCTTGTGACATCTAACCCTGATGGCAACACAAATCTGCATCCTCAGAAAGACATATCTCATCCTGACATTGACATCTTACTGGAGCAACACCTAGAATATTAGTTTGGTGCATTCTGATGAATTAAAATTTGATTCCAACTGAAAAATGCCACCATGATAAAACTCAAATAGTTTGAGACAAATTAAATTGCTTTGGATTGGGTTAATGCCTAGTTTGAGCAAAAGTGTTATTAAAAATATGCCAATATTTCCACCACCACATTAGTAATTACATTAGCCTGGGCATAAACTTTCATCAACCAATATTTTAGAGGTCATCCACTAAACCAAGTTATTAATTATGCACATAGACATAATTCTTAGTTACTTAAATAGTGACAAAGTAATTGGAGTTTATAAAAAAAGCAAAATGAAGAGACCTTGATTAGGAAATTCCTAGAAAACTCAAATTGGAAGAAACAAATATCTTAGTGATGTGATTTTCACAGAAAAACATAGTGAAAAATGACAAGTCCAAAAGTAAGAAAGGATACAAATCAAGGAAAGCATCTGCACTAACAGATAACAGGCATGGGAGATTATTGTGCTAATAAAGCTTTAAACACACATACTTCTATCTTCTGTCCTTTTAAAAAATACTGATGATCAACAACAGAAGAAGTGACATTATGGATTTCTGGCTAAACAGGCACAGAAGCATATGTATTACTAAGTATGGGACATCAAGTCCCAGTATAACAACTTGTCCAAAGGCTTTTGTGGTGCATGAAACTAGCAGTTTAGAAACACAAGACTAATGCTCCTTCGAAAAGAGATGATGATTGATGGTTCATTTAATGTACTGTGGGACCAGATCTTTGATCATCAGTGACAGAAGGTACAAAAGTTTTCATTGCCTATAAAGGACAGCCTTAAACATCAAACATCACTTTGCCTACTCAACGGCAGCTCTGTTTATAAGATTATTCCCATTATTTCCACTATTTTATAATCCTTAGGTATTATAAGAACTAACATCTAGGCTTATCTAGGCTCTCTTTCTCACGGAAGATTGGACCAGATGAACTTTCAAGGTCTCTTCTAACCTGGGCTGTTCTGTGATTCTATGTTTTTATGAAAACATTGTTTATTCATTTTTGTTCTTATATGTTAAGAGATCCAGTTGATATGTACTATTAAAATAACAATATTCCTCAAAAAAATGTAAAGATTCCGGTTATGTGGCAGTCTGCAAACCTCTGCACAGGTGAAACACACAAGCAGCACTTGGGATAAATAACCCTTCTTTGGGTCTGAGGTAGGAAAAGCAAATCTGAAGTTGAGAGGTCAAGAACAGACTGAGAAAGGCTGAGAACAACTGTTCTGAGTTTAATTTAATTATTTTAATGAATTAGACAATTTGAAAAAACGGAGTAGAATGGTAGAGGATTTTAAAAGAGGGTAGATGAGGTCATTAGTCCCAGTGGAATAAAGAGACATTCGTGGAAGAGAAAGCTTAATAGGAAAAAGATTTTCTGTTGTCTATAAAACAAATGAAATGAGTTTTAATTTTCCAGTTCAGCTTTTGAAGGGGAACAGGGCAAAGAGCTCAAACTTGAAGTGTCTGCTTTATGAAAAATATTCTCCCAATGCTAACCTGATGCTTATGTACATTAGTGATGATGTGTTCAACTTGTATACAACTTGGTTAATTTTGTCCTTGTAGCACCATTCTCTACTTGATACCTGGACGAAGCACATCACATTCAGAAAAGGACCACTGAACTGTCTATACATTGCTTTAGCTCTGTTGGCAAGGGACCCTTACTGTGATGGCTGCAGAGTGGGAGTGACTGGTTTTAACACTTAACAGGCATCATTTGGCATATCAAAAGATAGCATCCCTGCCTATAGATCTTGCCTCTCCTCTGTCTTCAGACTGCTAGGGCTGTTACAATACAAAAGGCCAAAATGAGAGTAAGTTATTTAGTATTTAAAGAGAGCAAACCCAATTATTTTCAGACACAGCAACCGACTTTTGGTCCTTCTGCCTCACACAGGCAAAATGAAATGTGATTTCACCTACATATTGGACTTTTTTAGCTTTCGGCATACTTACACCAAACTGTGGGAGCTTTCTGACTCGCTTTACTGCTTGAAATGCAGTTATAGGACTTTCTTCTCATACACAACTTACATTGTTAGCAGCAGAAGCAGCCCAACTGGGAAACTTGCTCTAAGAGGCTGCCACACTTTGCTGGTGGTCACTAAAGCTCAGAAAGATGCTTCAGGGCTGATTATGATGGGGGAAAACTGTTTATTGCCCTGTGCTAGCCTTCTGAAAAATGTCTTTGCTGTTCAGCTCAGACTGATAGTCTTGTCTACTGGAATCCTTACCGCACCATCTCCATTGAAGTCAAAGGCAGGCATTAATATTTGAGTGGAGCCTGTGTTTGTTAAGCGCCCATCATAGTTAGCCCCTGCGTCTTAAGCTGAGGTCATTAGATACTTCAACCCATACAGAGTGTCACATCTAGCTCCAGCTGTGTGTGCTCCCTGCACCTCAGCTCCTTACTGTATAAAGAGCTCAGGTACGTGTAGTAAAGTTGCAGTGGCTGACACCCACTGATGTTACACTGTTGTTTCTGTCCCCCTACTCCTAGAGGATTTGTTGCAGGTACCCTGTAGTGCCATCTCCAGCCATTTGATCCCTTCTTTTCTTCACCTATCCAGCCACCTGAGCCACTGGGACCTTGGAGAAAAGACAATGGGTGGCATTAGGCTGCCCTTACTGGGTGTTGTCAGCATCGTCAGCATCTCACTGTGTCATCAAGGCATTGCAAAGATGATACAGGATATGTCCTTACACATTTGGTTTGTTCCTAGAGAATACAATAATTAAAGTAATTAAAAAGCAAACCTTAATCTAAGACAGCCTTATACACTGTCTCGTTGTTTTAGGGGAAAACCATATTTGTAACCCTTTTCATCAACAATTTTAGTTATAATGACTGCACAGCTCTTCACTAAACCCCACACGATCTATGCATCCCATGGAGACTGGGTGCCTGTTTAAATAGCTAAATCTTTCTTTCCACTAAACAGCGCTAGGGAACCATGCTGAAATTGAGATAAATGGAAACTAGGATATATAAAACAATTACTATCTTATATTTTAAAAAGAAGAGTTTTGCAGTGGGGGAAAACCCAGCCAAACATAAGTGGCACTGTTCAGGGTAGGCTGTACATTTCTGACAGAAACACTGTCTGTTTACTTGTAAATCTTATCAGAAAATCCTTCTTGTGATGCAAACATCATACTTTTTAAGTAGTTGAAGCCTTTTATTTACCTATGCCCACAGTATATGATTTTTTTCAGTCTTTTTTGCACCTTCACTTCCATTAAACTGTGGTCTCAATTAATTCTCCTTAATTTTAGGCTGTCAATCAAGTGAATTAAGAACTAATGTCTTGAGATGCTCTGAGGCCACTGCAACTGCCCTCTAGACATGTCTTTTTCCCCGTGAGGCCATGGAGGGGGACTCAGATGCCTCAGACACAAGCCCAAGCAAAGCTGGATGACCGGTTTAGTGTTGAAGTTACAAGGGAGGAAGGGCTGGGGGTTGGGGTTTATTTCCATTTTCTACAACAAAACTTTTCCTTTGACACTCTTGATTAACTCTGTAGTTGACAGCAGACAGCATTTTCCTTCTTTAGACAGTCAAAGTAATGAATTTCATGTGATCACTGATACCTAACTATTTGTTTTCCTTCATTACCTCTCTGAAATTCGGACTCCTGATTTCTGCTGGAAAGGAAAAGGAAATGGTGAAGAAGGGGGAAAATTTAAATGGACAGGGGACTCTAAAGTCTTTTTATATTCATTTTAACTTGACTCTTTCCAGATTAAATAAAAGAGCTGGTAAGGCTACAAGGTAGTGTTGACTGTGTCTGCATACCAGCCTGCAAACTTGCAACTTTCATTCAAGCTATGAATCAGATTGTGAAAGCTTATGTTCACATAACTAAACGTTCTCCAAGCCAAATGCCATCTGTGGCTGTTGCCTGCCTCGGCTTGCTGTGCTGGAGGGGATATTCATAGCACTGACCCCAGGAGGGGCTTGGGGGAAGACACTCCCCAGCAGCTGAGGAATAGCAATAAGAGAATTTCATGGCATGAACAGCAATGTTGATGCCTTAGACCTCTGAAAGGAGGGAATGACGGTGAATTTCTGTAATATTGGGCCCATTATCTTCTTTCTTTGTGACCTGCATTTCCTCCCACTTACAAAAATGATCTGAGAATGGAATAGCAGTAAAGCATTGCCATAGCTTACCTTCTGGGATGGGCAGATTTGGGTCTCATTACCCAGAACCTCACATTCTGGATGTGGTGTTAGCAGTGCCTACAGTGCCCTCTGTGCTCAGGAGCTGTTGGCAAAGCATCACCAAAAATACATAGGATTCAAGCATGTGATACAAGTTCTCAGAAGTGGTCGTGATGCTTTGGTTTTCCTCTGTGCCTGTGGTTCCTGAATACTCTCAAATGTCAGGATTCTCTTTGTTAACACTCCTTGTTCTTGTTGAGAGGACAGGAGGCAGGAATTCGGGGTGCAGCCAAATGCCTGAACTATGCTTTAAACTAAGGTCATCTGAGTTAGAGCTAGGTAAATAAACTGTCTGAGGCTGCTAATACATCCTTTGAATTTTGTTTATTTACCGCATTCCGGTGGTATGGCTTACACACTATCAAATCTACTTTTGTCAAATGCAGGAAGAAAAGAAAACCATTCTCCTCTGCACCAAGAGTCTGGAAGCCAAGTTTCTGTCTGGAACAATCTTAAAGGGCTGATTTATATAGACATCCAGAAATACAGGTTTATAAAGAAGAGGCAGAATGTCCCAGTGCTGTGCATGAAAGTGGGGATTGCTACATTGCCTTAAAAAGCAGAAACGTACACAAACCAAAATCCTCTAGAAGATGATAATAATAATTTTTTAATCTGTTCTCTTTGAAGTAGTTCTTTTCCTTAAGTGAAAACATGTGTGGGAGATCCAATATCTTACTAGGTATCAAGCTTACCTGTGTGAAGAGTATTTTAATAAAATTTGTGTTAGGGTTTACATATCCTTACAAGTGTAACTGCTTTTCTTCCCAAAGTGCAGTCTTTGGTAGCAGTCTCACACAATTCCATGAGATGGTGTACGTGAACATAAATTCAGAATTTAATTTTCCCATGTTGAGAAATTTCTACTCCTAAAATGAAGTGGCTCATCACTTTTCAAGGGGAAGATTTGGTAGAAAATGGGAAGGGCTGACTTATGGTTATGAACATTACTGTATAGAAGATGGCAGACAGTCTTAAATAGTTCACCACAGTTCAGCCAGAGGAATCAGATGATCCCAGAACACTGAGAGAACTGGCACACAGAGCTGGAAGTCTGGTAGAAACTGTTATAAATATACCCATCACACTGACTGTGGTAGCTTTTGACTAGAGAATAATAAACTCACTAGCTATATTTAATGAAAGAAAAACATAAACCAGGCATCCACAGATCCATTTGTCAGTATTCGTAATTTCAGAACAATTTTGAAGAAAAACATAAGTAAAGATGTGGAAGAACTGCAACAATACTTACCAAATAAGGGTTATGCAAGGCTTATCTGGCAGCTTTTGTGATAAGCTATTCCTGGGTAAGGGTGATGAACCAGAGCCAAACTATCCAGACCTGTCTAAAACACTTGCTATAGCCTTTGATCATGTCCTACGTGAGAACTGAACTGAAATGAAGAAGATGAGGAAAATGGAAAGTGATCCTCAGGATGGAGATACTTAACAGGGAACAAGGGAGGTGTTTCTTCAAGCACATATATCCGGAGCTGAAAAGGGCGCTTTTTTGACAGAGATCGGTCATGAGATGGGGCTCATTTAATATTTTATTGATGGCCTTCCCACACAAGGTCTTACAGACTTTGCTAAAAAGCAGAGCACTAAGAAGCATTACAAGCTCACAGGGGGGTCAAGATCTGGACAGTCTTGAGACCTGAATTTATAGAAATAGGGTGAGAGTTAACAGCACAGAGTAGAAGTTAGAGCACCGGGGGATTATGAATTAGCTTCAGAAGTAACGTCTTCTACAGATTAAGAGTGGAAGGCCCCCAGTGTTCTGATGACGAAGTGTAAACTGACTTTAAAAAATCCAAAGGCGTGTTTTCTTTCTTGCCCAAACTCTTCTCAAAAATGTGGTTTTGCTGAATGAGACTGCATTTCACGATGCATTTACCTGCTATCCTACTTTCCTTCTTCAGCAGTGGGTTGTTCTGTTTCTCAGCTTCTGAGTGTTTGCAAGCTATTCTCATGGCAATCACTGGGAAGGAAAATGAAACCCACAAAGAAATAAGAGGAAGAGCTTTTGTGTTTCAAGACAGCAGCAAAAATTAGTAACCTGCTCACTGAATTTTCCTTTGCCTTTTGGCAGGATTATGCAAAAGGAAGAAGAGAGGGATTTTTTTAAGAGGTAAGGCAGATGTTTGCTAGAAAAGATATCTCCTACACGGGGTTTCAGACAGCTCAACAGGATTGTGCATTTTCTCTGATGCACCAAAAGAAAACCTCCACAGGTATCAGTAACAGAGTTACTGAAGGATGAGGGCGCCAGCGATCACTGCTGCATGCATTTGGCTTGCAGCTGGGCTTCAGCAGCAGCCTGTGCAGGGTGAGAGTGAGGAGGGGGGATGCTCTGGCCGCATTGTCCAGCTCTTGTGTAACACAGTTCCTGGACCTCACTTGTGGGAAAACTACTTTTTGGGGGTACCCACAGGCAGTCAGGAGGATTACACTAATCAGTGCAGGTGCAGGGGACAAGGTCTGAGTAGTTTATTGAAGAACAGGCTGGGGAAGAACCAAGGGGGTGTGTTTTCTTCTGGTGGAGATTTTTTAAGGGCAGCCTGCCAAGCATTTCAGCAGCTAATTATATCAGGAGTTTATTTTTTGAAGTGTTTATAAGTGATCCAAAAAGAGGGAGGTTTGATTCTTCCATTTGACATGTGCCAAATATAATTGGAATGATCACACACTGGTCAATCTGTGAACAAATTGGATTTGCAATTTTGGCAATCACCCGGCTTTTGAAAGGCCCTCTGGAAATCAGGATGGTTTGTTTCATACAACGCTGACAGTTTGTGCACAAAAAAAGAACAGAAAAATAAGCACTTTCCTGATAGGCAAATAAGACCTAGGATGAAATCTTACTCTTTTGAAGTTGATGGCAAAATTCCCATTGGCCATGATTTCACCTCAAACTTTTCAGCAGTGAACCTACTAGTTCCTAGTAGATCTGCAGAAAAAACACTATGAAAAGCGATCAGATAAAGTTATCTTTTCTTCTTGCAAACATTCCCAACTGTAAACACTGTGTATGATCAAGCTGACATTATCCTACCTGTAAAAAACCCATCATTTATAGAAATTAGGAAGTGAGGGAAGTCATTATTTTCTTTAGGTCAATAATATAATGGCAGGGGAATTTCTAAAGATGCTTAAAACAAAGGCTGAGGACTTTTCCACTCCTATCTTCAATATCCTTTCCTTGTCCATCTGGTGCCTTGACTTTATCAGCCTGTTATTCTGAAAGACTGGCTCAAGGTCAGTTGCTTCTAGTAATTTGTTTGTATTTCTTATGTACTCTTCTAAATTGTTTTCATCTTTCCTGTTTTCAAAGTCTGTGGGACTTACTTTTTAAAAGCCTAGAAGGAGAAATGGAAAATAAGTAAGAATTTCTTGCTTTGAATTTTGCCATTTCATCTTTTCTCCCAATTTATCTCTCTTTTTTTTAATTATTAAATGTTAGAACTTTCCCAATATTTTAATTAGAGATGAAAAAACTAAAAGAGAACCTTTTTAAATTTAAATTTAAAACTGCTTCATTTAGGCCCTAATTCAGTAAAGAAACTTAATTCCCTGTTAAATTTAAGCATTTCCTGAAGTTCAGTGTGACTTAAGCATGTTAAATGTATTTCTCAAGAGAAACGGAATATATCTATATATATCTTTCACCTACACAGCATGAGACCGTGTATTTGAGATTGCCACTATCACTGTCCAGTAACCTTCACTTCAAGTTCTCCTACTACCAGCTCAGCTATTTTGACTCCTGTGGGAGCAAGATACATTTCTTTCGTTGTTTCTCTCTGTGTTGGGTGTTAGTTGTTAGAACTTGTAAACCTTTCTCATTGATACATATTCGTGTTTGAGACAAAGAGCAAAACCTCAACAATTACTTAGCCTTCCTAAAAAATGTCATTTATACATGGTATGTTCAAAACCAAAGAAAAATTACAAGAGTTTGTTCACAGAAATAAAAGGATTCCAAACCAAAATGCACTGTTGTAGATGCTGTGTATGCGGATGCAAAATTCCTTTCTAAATCAGACTTTCAGTTTCAGTGATCGTAAGCATTGGTCAATGTAACAATGGATAAAATAATGCTTTCCAAACTGTTTATTAACTCAACTGACTACCAAGAAGCTCTATCCAAAAATCCAAGTTAGCTATTGCTCTGCTGGCTGCCACTGATGACAAAGTTTAGACTGCCTGAGAGCAAGACTCCCACTGAAACGAACTAAGCCATCAGAATTCTGCATTTTTGAAAGGCAGCCAAAATATACTTAAAATTTGCTTCTTTCATGAAAACTTTATCCATTCTATATACTATTTCCTTGGTAAATTTTATCCCATAATGTGAAGTACAGATACTCAATTAATGACCAGGTAAATGTAAAATTTTAAAAGCATATTAAAGTCTATGGAGCTCATACTAATGTTAGCTAAATTTTAACATGACATAGATTTGCAAAAAGGACTATCAGGTCATGTAAATTAAAGCATTGTGTCAATTTTTTGTAGTTACAGAATCACCTGAAATATCAAGCTATTCCTTGTGTTTCTCTTTCAAAAAAAAAAAAAAAATATCTGGGTAGCTAGGTGTGGCCCATGTAATCACATTAGTGTATCTATGAAGAAAAGTAACAGTAACTGTGGTTTTCCCCCTCTCCCGTGCTAAATTTTGTATTGAGCTTAAAAGCATATTTTTCTTTGATTCTGCAAGGAACTGAGTTGATGTACCAAAAAGGGGGGTGGGGGTGGGAGTGGCAAATTCCAGGACAGTGAATGTGAAGGAATAATTTTTGTACTTAGTTTTGATGGGTTTTGGAAATCACATGCATTAGGGACAGATGCGCTAAGGCCAAAAGGAGAACTGCTTCATTGAGATTTGCACAGTCCATTGCTTACAGATCTGCTCACAGCTGAACGCTTTCTACTTACTGCTCATGCCATTGCCGCGGCAGGCTCAGCCTGACCAGCGCTTGGGGCGGCTATTAATAATCCGCAGGAGGGAAAGTTTTGCTAATAAAAATTACAAACAGCTTTGCTTGCAACATGATGTTTCTTGAGAGGGCTTCCAAGTTTTAGCTGTATTTCTGGCTTCGCAGAACACAGATTTTTGTGTAATCCTTGGGTGGGGGCCTTGCTAATATTTGTGTTGTGCCAATTTTATGCTTTTGGCTTCATGGGAAGACGACAAGTAGAAATAAAAAGATACTTAATATCATTGGGAACTCGATAGAACAATAGGCATCTCTTCCATTTATCCTTAGTTTACAGGAGCAAATGGACTGTTCAGTTCTGCCTTCCTCCTCAGGCCTTAAAGAGGACTCTCAAAATAAAAGGGGGCTGACACACCACACACAAAACATTTGGATTAATTAATTGGTGGTGGAAGTCTTCTGATACAATTCTTTTTCACTCTTTCTATTCTACATCTTCTTCCCAAGTTCATGCCTTCCCTTCTTATCTTGCCCAGCCTCTCATTTTCTCGCCAATTCCAGTGTTGACTGGCAGTCCTCTTTACACCGCAGCTCCTCTTTACTGAAGCAGACCGATAACACCATGTTAGCTGGTTACTAGTTATTTATCCTCTCTGTTTATCCCCTCTATTTATCTGGAATTACAAGATCTTCTTCCAGGAGTGACATATCCCTTGCTCCTTTCCCTTTGCTCCACATGACTTGGGCTTTGACTCTTCCTGCTCATTGTACATGAAGAGACTGATACCTGGGCAGTAGTTCCTTGTATGTCGCACAAACGCTTAGCAAGAAGCCTTGATCCGCTTCTCATGTTTTCCCAATTATAGTAATTTGATTTAGAACATTTAAAGGATTAGGAAAAATACCCCAGAAGATAAGAAAATGGTAAACATGGGTACTCTTGAGCTAATATAGAGCCCACCATTGTTCTTGCTGACATTGATCACAGAATCATAGAATCACGCAATGGACAGGGTTGGAAAGCACCTCTGAAGATCACCTAGTCCAACTCACCCTGCAGGTTCAACTACAGCAGGTTGCACAGGGTCACATCCAGGCACATTGTGAATGCCTCCAGAGAAGGAGACCCCACAGCCTCTGGCACCCTCAAAGGAAAGTTCTTCCTCATATTCAGATGGAACTCCCTGTGTTGCAGTTTGTGCCCGTTGACCCTTGTCCTGTCGCTGGGCACCACTGAAAAGAGCCCAGCCCCATCCTCTTGACACCTACTCTTAAGATATTTGTAGGCATTTGTTATCTCCCCTCTTAGTCTTCTCTCCAGGCTAAACAGTCCCAGCTCTCTCAGCCTCCCCTCACAAGGGAGATGCTCCAGTACCATAATCATGTTCATAGCCCTCTGCTGGGTCCTCTCCAGTAGTTTCCAGTCTCTCTTGAACTGGGGAGCCCAGAACTGGACACAGCACCCCAGATGCAGCTTCACCAGGGCAGAGCAGAGGGGCAGGATCACCTCCCTCCACCTGCTGGCCACACTCCTCCTGATGCACCCCAGGGTCCTATTGATAGCATCTTTTAATCTGTGATCTGCCTGGGGCTATGTCCACTGTAATTCTATGGATGTTGACACACTAGCTAACAGCTCTATAAATTAAATGCCCTTTACCTCAGACTCTTCAAATATGTTCAGTGAGGCAGCTCATTTCTTAAAAGAATATCCTTAGGCATTCAATATAAAACTCTCTGAAGTTAATTCCTAATGATTTCAAAAGCAATTGGATCAAACCTTTTTAGCATATAAGCTATTTTGAACTAGTTTCCTGTGGGTTTGGTTTGGGTTGGGTTTTGGTTTTGTTTTTTGGGTTTTTTTGGTTGGTTGGTTGGGGTTTTTTTGCATTTCAGCATTTACTAAAGGACTTAGACCACAATGGGAAAGCAGTAAAAATGACCCTTTTCTTTCTTACATTCTTTTTAATTGCAGTGAGAACCTCCTATTGTGTATTCATCATTCATGCAATACTTCTACTTTTCACAGCTGTTTCAAGTCAGATAAGATATATAGCATCTGTATACTCCCACCAGCAAACAGCCAGCACCCAAACTTGCCAAACTAGAAGGTGCATTTTCTTGGCCTGGTCTCCTGTCGGCTTTGGACCTAGTGAGCACAAACTACGGCCACTTTTAGTGTCTCTAAGACAGACCCACTTGCTGTCTGTTTGCTTTAGGGTAAGCCAGGCAGGTGTTCAGGTGACAGTGCCTTTCTAAACAAAAAGGACATGTATGCAACAGAACCTTGCACAGACTTCCACCCTGCTGCGAAAGAGAGCTGCTGCCTTCACCACTCTTCCCCCACCGTGTTCCCACAGTACAGATGCTTATTTTAAACTTATTTCTTTCCTTTTCCCACATTCTCAGTTCTTTTTGATAACATACATATAATTGTGAAAATATAAAGGGGCCAAAGGTTTGCTTTTGGAGCAATAGATGCCCAGGACAACCAGGGTTTACCCAAGATTGCAAGTCTTCTCTGGGATACAGCTTCAATTATTTTCTGGGTGCATAGCAACATTACAACTAATTTGCTTTCACTTTCTTTAACACCATGGAGACCACAGGGAGTTCAGCATATTACTGTGCTGTCTGCTATAAGTGACTAGTCCAAAACGACTGCACACAAGCAGTAAGTTGAACAGTGCTGCAAAGGTTTCAACATGGAGAATCTAACAGAAGTGGCTTAGAAATATACTTCCATCTTTCAAATGTACCTGTGTTCCATTCCTGCTGTATATTAGTCCTGGAAGTGTTTTAAACACAGGATATTCTTCACATTGCACATGGAAAAGAGAAGTGGGAAAGGCTGATTCAACCAAGAGATTGCATCAAGCAAGTGGCAGATGAGTGAGCTGGATGGACACACACAACCAGCTTTGTCTCTGCCTGCTGCTTTGCCATTTTCCTGGCCTGGCAGTCGGGTCCTTGATCACCTCTGTTTCCAAAAAAAGTGTGACCAAAACTTTATCTTCTAGTTTAAAGAGATGACACTTTATCTTATGCCACTGTCTCTGATGTGAAAGCTGTCTATAACACCTAAATTCAGGAGTATAAAAGACAAAGTTGTCAGACTTTGAGAACAAACTTACATACATTTGCCCAGAGAAGACATCATTTTAACAGGGGTTACTTACGTGTCTACGCTGACCTTAGGAAATCACTTTGTTCTTACTCAAAGGGAAAATTTTTCTGTGCCAGTTCACTCCTTGGCCTCCTTGCTGAGTGTGCTGACCTGGAAGTTTGTTTCATCTATGAGTACAAAATATACTTTTTTAATGATAGGAAGCAATATTATTTGGTTTGGTCCTGTTTTGGATTCATGGGGTAACATCGGTGAAGGAATCATACCCAGGCACTCAAATTAAAATCAGGCCTATATCGTATCTGCACCCCCCGAGTTATATTTGGCAGTGTACAAGTATTTTGAAAGTCATGGGAAGTGAGCAGACCTTGAAAAAATACGGATACTCCAAATGTTGATATCATTGCTGTAAACTGTTTCATGGCTTTGGTATTTGGAGTACTCTACACTGTTTAATTTGGGCTATTAACATTCCAAATGAAAGTAGCAAGAACTCTACCAGAAGTTTATCTTTCTTTGGCTAATCTTAACATGCACCCAAGTCTCTGTCTAGCTTTCCAAGAACCACATGGTATGGTTATATTTCAGAAGCACATTATCTATGCTGCCTGCCTTAGCTGTTTCGCTGATACTGCCTCAGTGCCCCCCCTGGAAGCACTCACCTCTCTCCAGTGACTATGTAGGGAGTCTGCTCTTCTAGTTTTTCTTCCCTGAAACTAAACAAAATTAGATCTTACAGTAGACTAAATCAAAGAATGCCTATAAGTCCACCAGTGTCAAGTTAGAGTTTTGATCCTTTAAATCTTATTCAGGCAAGTAAATCAGCAGTGCTGCTTGTGGAGTGGAAGAGAAGCAAAGCTATGTTATTAATGGTCACAGACCAGGGCTTCAGAACATCTACGGCTTTTGCTCCACTCAGCCTTAAAATTCCCATGCTCAGATCCCTCCCTCCATTGCTGTATTTCAGCCAATTTCTAAGTAATATTCCCAGCACAATATAATCCTGAACTTCAAAGCAGACTCTTAGTTTTTTACAGATATAGTAAAAGCATAGTTATGAAAATAAACATTAGCTAATAATGTAATGATGGAAGGAGCAAGATGCAATATAATCCAATCAAAGAGGTTCAGTCCAGCATTATTCCATCAAATACTACATATAGATATGCACACATGAAGAGACACTCATAAAATCTGCTGCACAGGATCTACCTTTAGCTTACCCAGACCCTCCACTTTATTACCTACTGATGCAGTAAAGCCTATTGGAATTAACTTAATAAGCGCAATGAACAGATACCAAAGAACAGGATTTGTAAGAATCTTCTTTCTCTGCAACCACAGTTTCAGCTGGCTTCAAGTGCATTTTCCTTTAACATTCAAATCTGACACATCAATAGGGGAAAGTCTGCATTTGCTTTACTACAGACAATTACTAGACTGTTGTACTGTTAGTGCAAGAAAAATAAGGCCAGGTGAAGAAAAAAGGAAGGAAAGGGTTATAATTATACACTGCATATTTAAGGTTTTCTCTCTCTGATGAACACATTCTACTGCAGAGATTCCAATCTCCTTTTCTTTCAGTAGTTTCTTTGCTCTGAAAGGCCATGAAATGCATAAACACAAATGTAAGGCAATATGTAGGAAAACTACTGAAACACTGTAGGATGACATAACTACTGGGAAAGTAGAAGAAAAGTCTCAGGGGGCTGGAACACCTGAAACACACTTGAAGAAAATTTTATTTTTTCCTGATTTTTATTGAAATTATCCTTCAACACCCCCCCCCCCCCACCCACCCCCCCCCCCCCCCCCCCACCCCCGTTTGGGATGAAAAAAATAAATCTAAACATTTTCTATTTCAAACAGTTTAAAAATTGGACAGTTCTTGTGAAAGGGAGTATTTCATAGATAATTCCATTCTACTGAAATAATTAATTTTGTCAACACCCCCCCCCCCAGCTGTGATTCAAAGAATTAGAGAAGACCACATACTAGGAGGAACACATTGCCCTTTCAGCACCAGAAACTGGGACAATGGCCTCCACACACTTCTCGATCCTGATGCAAGGATAGTCCCTTGCTGCCATCATTTCAGTTATGCAGGTCTGTACGTGGCACGTGGATAGCTGTACGTGCTTAGGTGCTTAGGTAAAATGTAATGTAGGGAAAGAAAATTCTGTGGATAGTTAGTGTAAGCGCTTATAGGATGATGGATTTGTAATTGTATAGTCTTTATTCTGAAGGAACTAAAATTTGTAAGCTGGAAAAAATAGATTTGAATAAACATTAATTAATGTATCCACCTTTCCCACATAAATCCACCTTTCCCAACATAACATACTTGTTTCACGAAGCACAGATACCATTGCCATCCTTATGTGTGCAATGCTTCACTTATGGTTATCTTGTTCCACTACCATGTCCTGTAAGAGATTCTGCATAATCTTTTTATTTAAGTTTGGCATTGTTTGAGTGGTACTTGGGCAAGTTTCATCCTGTTTCAATAAAGGCTAGTTGTTTTGTACCTCCTGAAGCACGTATAGGAAGAAGATACTTCCAGCTTCCTTGCATTCAAGAGTATCTGCTGACCTCCTCTGCTGCACTAAAGACCTATTTAAAATATATTGTCACTTGGATTAAAGCTAATTCTGACACAAAAGAAAATTATGCAATATCCCCATACTATTTTAGGTTTATCAAATTCATTGATCTTACTAGGAGCTGGCCATCAAATTCCTTTCAGCAGTAGAAAGCAGTGGGATGCCCACAGTGTTACTCTACACAGTAGGCAAATGCAAAGGTTTTGTAGTGAGGAAAAGATAAAGACAAGCATAGACAGTTTAAGAGAGTTAAGTGCATTTGGTAGATTTAAAAGGGCAGATGCTGTTTCAGAATGCCAGACATGTTATCCAGCTGTTTTTACAAGACAGGAATGCAACAGTCGAAAGGATGATACAAAATCCCCTGGGGAAAGCAAGGTGAAGTGAATGCTTGCCGGCTGCTTGGGAGCAAGCGGGAAGCACACTGAAAGAGCAGGGGGAAGGAAAAACCGCGGCCAGGCAGCCTGCCAAGCACAGAGGCAACACTACACAGACTCTGCAGAACATACAAGCACAGAACAGAGATATAGTTGAGAGGCGAATAATGATTTCTTGACTTTTTAACCCTTTCCTGCATGTATTTCTGAATAATAAAAGACTGAAGAAAGCCAATTCCGCATCACTGTTGACAGCTTTCTTAGATGAAGGGATTATTCTTGTGGTGTCAAATACAGTTGAGTTTATCTTGTTGTGCTGTCTGGAAGCAAAGAAGTGCAACCATGAAATTCAGTTTAAGATTAAAAGAACTGGGATGATATTGCTGGCTACAAAAGGATGACAGTGCAGACCCATTGTGGAGCCCTGACAATTTTCAAAAGCTTTCCACCATTTTCATTTATCACATTAAAAGGTTCATTGTTTCCTTAGACTTTCAGGTTTCAGGTCATGCTCCAGAAGAAGAATTCCCTTTTCCTTCCTTATTCCAAAAATTACTAAGGGACGTTATATATATTCAGAAGCCAAGGCACCAGGAGAGACTAACCACATTGTTAATGCTTTTGGTTGATTCTACTCACCTTTCACTGCACCATGTAAGCAAATATAAATACAGGTTGCAAAGGATGGACTCTATGATGGAAGGCAGACCCTATAGGCAGTTCCTCAGCCTCAAAGAAAACAGCTGCATAGGAAGAAGATATCTTTGTGGTTCAGTAAAACATCAAGTTCTCAAATTTTTGAGCAGTGCACAGAACAACTACAGAAAGGACATATAGACCTCTGACAACCCATTTCCAGGAGGAAAGGTCTTGAGGAGAACCTGAAATTTTTTTTTTTTCTTCCAGGAAATCAGTTGGAAATGTCTTCAACAATTTTTGAAATAAACTTTGATGTGTTCCACTGCCCCAAATCACATTTCCACTGAAGCCAATGGCAATATTCCTGCAGATTTCAGTGGCTATAAAATCAAGACGTGGCTGTTGATACAGAAAATAGTGCCTCATAATTCATTTCATGCTTAGAGATGTCAGAACAGATTTGTTAAGATGTTTTAATTCCTCAGCTGTCATTGAACTAAGTAGAGGCAGGCACTACAGTAATATTCTTCTATAATATTTGAATCAGAGGACTTAAAGCTATTGCATAAATCCATACAATCAACTAATACTTCAGATCACTTAAACTGATCATGTTCATATTTTTAATTCAAGCAGTAGCCTCAAATGTACAAAGATTTTTTTTCATCTTAAGTTATTACGTTTGCTATCAATTGGTATCTGGTTTCTTGGTTTAGCTTTTGCTACCTGCAGAAAACTCTGAAAAGGAAACACAGCAAATCTGTGGAAATTATGCGTTTATTTAGACATGTCAGAATTTTAAGGCTTATTACTCTGCTAACTCCATTACCCTTTACTTATCTCCTAGTCTACATTGTTCAGACACCTATTCTGGTTTTCACAGCAGCTTGTAAGACACTTTCACTAGAACTGAGAAAGGAACTCTCCATCTATCATGGAGGTGTACGGCTTGCTTTAAAAACAACAGCCCAGGCTTTTCTAGGGCAGAATGACTTTTTATCTGTGTGACAGAAATCCCAGCTGACAGCCCTGTTTATGCTACAGAAAATAATGACTGCTGACAGTCTCAAGGACCACCCGGTGCGTTATTTACATTTGAAACATTTGAAATCAGCTCTGTTTAGATAATGTTTCAGTTTTGCATCTGGCTTGCCTGCACATGTTGCTTGTATGCTGTTTTAAAGTTAGTACATCTCATTTGAACGGTAATCAATAATGTCCAAGTTTCATACTGTCAGCCAGGATCTTTTAACGTGAAACTGCTGAGTTTCATGTTAAACACTTTATTCATTTGGATTTTGGAGCCCAGCTGTTAACAGAAGACTGTCCATGTTTAAGAAAACTGGCATTTTAAAAATGTGGTGATTAATGTTTAGGCTTTTTATTCTGACATCACCAGCAGGAAAAGTACATTAATATAATTATTTAATATTATAACATGTAAAAGATAGATATTCCAGGCTACCTGAGGTTCTTAGGCTTGGTATGTACACTGTTTTTAGATATAACCAACAATTAATGTTGTTACATTAAGAGCCCTAGATTAAGATGTATGATTTGAACAGTTTTAAAAAATAACAGCCTTTCATAAGATCTGTGTTTTCTTCAGTTCAGGAAGTTCTCTTTTCAGCTCACTATTTTTCATCTCTGTTTTGCCGAGAATATTTCTAAACTGATCAAAAGAAGAATAACTCGAAGGGTGTTCTGTTAATCTAAAACAATTCTCTGAATATGAAGTTGAATAGATATATATTTTTGTCCAGCATTTGTCTTAGTACCAAAAAAGGCAATGATGAAATAAGCAGATAGCTTGAGTGTGTCAAAAATAGCAGCTAAGATTAATGTCCCTTATTAATTCCTACTACCGAAGTAAACATGAACTTATATTGCTGCTAACTGTATCTTTCCCTTGCTTAGATTTTCCATTCTTCATTCACAGTGTCAGTGATCCATAGTTTCAGTTCATGTTCCAGTTTGGAAACTTTTGTTAATAGGATCTGAAATTGTGTCTTCTTGCTTAATTTAGTAGGTCATAGAGAAATAATCATACTTATTTCTGAAATGCAAGAATAAAGAATTTATATACAAAGAGCATCATGAAGGATTGCCAACAAAATGACATCAGGATGACAGTTTCAAGGAACAAGCTTATCTTCTCTACTACAGACTCTAGCAAGTACCCTGGAAAGCATCTCATGCAAACTACCTTTCTTGACTGCTTTGGAAAATGCAGACATCTAGCTTGGGAGAATTCCTAAACTTACCTGAACAGGTACATGAAAGTAGATGGCACAAATCTAGGTATATTTTAAAAACTAAAAAAGCTCTTTGGATGATGTGTCGTTGATGCTGAATATCCTTCCCCTCCACTTTTGGTTGTTTTTTAGCATTTATCAGCAGCGTGGTAATGGGTGCTACTCTACAGAAGGGGACTTCTGTGTATCACAAGAAAAAGCCTTGCTACAAAAGGAAAGTTCTTGACATCATGAAATACCCTAACTTAAGCTAAGGTGATGTTCCAAACCTTGATAAAGCAAAAGAAGGAAATAGCTAGAGGATTTTACCTTTTCTATAGCAAATTGTTCTTTATGCTATCCAAAGAGCAATTGTGATCTGGGATCTTCAGAAAGACAGGCTGTTTCCTTTGGCTGCCATGTGCATGACCAGACTCCAAGGCATCTACAGGAAAAGATGCTGGCAACCCACACAGGAATCTGCAAAGAAGGTCAGGGCTGCTTCAGAGCTTCACTTGTAATTGGCTTAAAAAACATGACATGTATGCGGTGGCTGTTTAAATACAGAAGTAACTGACCAGAAGAACACACAGATGGTAATATAGGAAAAAAAATACTTAGCATGGACTGATGCAAAGTCAGTATCCTTTCTGCTAGGAATGTGAGCTACTGGAAAACTACACTAAGAGTATATATTGCTTGAGTGTGATGCCCATGAAGAAAATACTGACTGAATTGTTTTCAGAGGCATATAAATACATCCATAATCTCTGTCTTAACACTGTAATGTAAGCTCAGCCTGGATCCTAGTCAAGTCAGCAGAGTAACGCAGTTTTTAAGTAAATGTAGCACCATTTAACATTTAAAGTCTACCTCAAGCTACCAAAAGAATCCCACTGATGTAAAATCAGCTGGAACAGGCCCAAGCATTTTCAGCATTGCCAGAAGGGAACAAGGGGTTAGTCTGAAAAGCATGAAATCAGATATGCAAAAGAAGTGATCCAAAACACATCAAATACAATCTTCGGCTGTGAAATCTTAAAGCAGCTTGTCCTGGCTCATGTTTGTAAGAATCTGATGGCTGACAAGAAACCAATTACAATAAAAGACTGCTGTTTTGAGTTTCTGGCTTAACTGTGGCCTTAACTTTGACATCAAATATGACAGAAGAAAACCAGGAACATTAAAATACAAGACACGTTAAAGAGAATAGCAGGTTGAGAGCAAGTAATAGCCTGAGGCAGGTTTTAAAAGGTAATGGGCGGATCTAGTTTCCAGAAAAAAAGACCACCACAGAATGTATAATTGAAATTAAACCCATTATTTTAACAGACATCACCTCTGCTTAAAAAATGTTCATTTTGTCCCAAATTTCTGCAGTTGATAAAATATTACAGAACAGCACCTATTTAAGTGGCTTGATGCTGTAGTAATCAAAACGGTCTCACAAGCAGCTGGGACTGCTGATCAGCAACAACACTTTTGCATCCAGTTGCTTTATTCATTTCCCTCAACAGCATTCTCTAAATTTACTGCTAGGCATAACTCACATTTAATTGTGTGAGTATAAAATGATTTAAAACCCTTGGAGAAAAAGGATTTGACTAGCATTTGCATTTGGAAAATAAAATTAATATGTCTGAAAGCATAAAAGGCACTGCAAATACGGTGAAAACAGAGGTTCAGAAACCCAGAATTCTAATGAAGTTTGTTGTGACACCATGTATCTGATCTGACAGAATAACAACTTTCATTTACAGGAGTGACGTGAGAATTTAGGCTGCAAAGCCAGTTACCTAGTCTCTTCTCTTTTTTTGCACATAAATCCCCCTGCCTCCCCCCCGGCCCCAACTCACTCTTTGGAACAGTAGTTAGCATTACTCAGATGTTTAAAGGCAGGCCACAGGAAGGTTAGGTTTAATTGCTCTGGATGCTGTCAAATACAGTCCTCGAGCATTGCGTTTACCAAGTCAGATACTTAAAGGCTGTGCATAGCACAGGAATAGTGCAAGACTTGAGAGGGATACACAGGTGGAAAAGAAGAAGAGCAGAGGGGAAATTATTTGCTTCAAAAAATTCTTGAGCAATAAAATCACTTTGACTATGATTATTGCTTTTGTGAATGGAATCAGTTGTATTCAGGTAGCTTATAGAAACACTTCACATACTTAAAATGACCTTCAGGCTCATTATTACCACTACAGTGTTCCCAGGTTCAACAAGCAAGCAGCTCCTAGACAGCTATGTTTAGCTCCTCTAGCCACTGCCCAGCCTGTTTCTCTGCCTCTCATATAGATTTTTATATAAAACAAATTCTCAAGCTGAAGGCTAGGAATACACATGCTAGGAGTATTTGCCTTTTCCATGTTAAATGGATTTGAAGTTTTCCAGGTAAAAGGTTTGAAAAATGTTGAAGAGAACTCCAAAGCTGGTACTACCTATAAGCTTTATAAAGGCAGATGCAAAGACTCATCTGAACGATGTAGATGGTAGAATTCCTCCGTAGTCTACAGTTACCGGAATTTTTATTTCTACTGTTAAAAAAACAGATGTAGGTAAAGAATTACAGGATGGATTGCAGATATAGGAGAACACATGGATATCAATCTAGTGTTAAGAGTTAGCATGCATTACTTCATACGCTCCTGACATTTAAGGAACTATTTGCACTTAATTTTAGATGAAGTTAACTAAAAACTTTTCCAAAGAATGAAGCTTGCTATTTCTTTTTATTTATTTTTCTTACATTAGTTATGGCATGGGAAAGACCCAAAAGGTTTTCTTTGCAGTATTTCTAATTCAATTAAGAGCAAGAACCAATTAAAAACTCACAAATGGTTTCCCATGAACTTTTAGACTGAAGTGTTGGATATATTTAGATTCTCAATACAACATAATACAACTATCTGATTTCAAAATATTCTGGCCAAATTTTTAGAAATAGATGCCTATAGGTAGGATGCTGTGTTTATATTTAGGTAACACAGAAGAAAGGTCTGCATTTCAAAAGGTCTATGCATCTAAATACCCACAATAAATCAACATAAATAGTTGCAGGTCAGCTTGCTTTAGATCAAACGATTCTTTTAAAGATCTACTGCAAAGGCTATGTAAACGACTTTTTGTCTTCCTTATGATCCTATAGGCATAAACTACGCACAGAATTAGTAGAAATACATGCAATGTGGATTTGAGAATGTAAAGTTTGACACAATTTGTA